>NW_006399836.1:8666858-8674116 GCF_000299155.1 Elephantulus edwardii
CTCTCTCTCTCTCTCCTCTCTCTCATGGGCTTCCATCTGTCAGGGACTTACCAAGCGATTATTTTCAAAAACATTGTCCTTGGAAAGGGAATCGAAATCTCTGTAAGAGACAAATGAGAGGAGAATGAGTCAGATCGGGGCCAGCACACAGCCACCTGGAGCAGACTGTGCGGTCAGGAGGGAGCCCAGCAGAGGTGGTCTGGACCTGGCCAAGGGGGCTGTGGCGGTGCTGTGTTTAAAGCACTCGGCCGCTAAGTAAAAGCTGGCGATTTGAGACCACCAGTGGTTCTGAGGGAGAAGGAAGAATTGATCTACTTTGTAAAGGTTTACAGCCTCAGAAGGGCCGAGTGCGGCTCTCCTTGGTCTCGCAAGGTTGCTATGAATCAACTCCTTGGCAATGAGCTTTTGGGGTTTCAACTCAGCCAGCAATAACCTTGGGGGCAGGGGGATGACTGTGGGTGGTAAAGGAAGAAACTGAGGCAAGAAACACTGGCTCACAGAGCTGGGGCTGCTCGCTGGAGCAGAGGATGAGCTCATGGTCCCTGGAGGCATCCAAGCAGAGGGGGCGGAGTGCAAGTCAAAACTTTTGTGTTTTAAAATTCTGTAAGGTTCTAGACTCCTTTCCCAGACACCAAAGCCCGCGCTAAGATTCTAGACTCCTTTCCCAGACGCCAAAGCCCGTGCTTTGAAACAGCAGCAAACACTAGCTAAGAGGGGCAACTGAATGGTATCCAAGCCATTTTATAGATGAGGAAACCGAGGCTGGAGGAAGCAACACTTCTGGCTTTTTCACTGCAGATCACAGTCCTGGAAAAGCCACACCACCTACCAGATTCCTAACAGGGCCCAGACTGGAGATAAATACGTGTCTTTTAATGGGGCCAGGAATAGAAGAACAAGTTTAAACCAGATTGGAAGTCATACATATTCCAGAGCTGCTGGCATTGAACAGCTGGCCAGCCCTCCTGGTGACATCTCCCATCAGGGGTGCAGGAAGGGGCTCCCAGTTTCCAAGCCAGGGCAGGTGACTGGCTTCACAGCCTGGAAGTGGGGGTCCCCCGTGACGTGACGGGACAGGTGGCAGGCCTGTTGGGCTTTATTCATCACTCTCCTCCACAGCCCTGTGCTGGCGGCTGGAGCAGCTGACATCACACAGGCAGCCCAGCCTCCCTCCTGGCGGCCTCCTGGGTGCCCAGCACAGCCTCGCCTTCTATGGCTAAAACTTTTCAGGGGTTGTGAGGGCCACAGGGTCAGAGCGGCCCTAAGCCACAGCGTCTCTAAGGCCCGGGTCCCAGGCCCTGCTCTTCCTGGTTGCTGTAACCCTGGACTGGTCAGCAGGCTTTCAGATCCTCATTTCCCATCTGCAAACTGGGGAAGACTCCAAAGTATGTCCCAGGCTGGTAGAGAGGGTGTAGTGGGGGCCGCAGAGACAGGAGGGAGCCCCTTCTACCTCCCAGCCAACCTGGCGGAGGTCAGGTACACAGGTACGATGAACTTTGGACGAAGGCAGGCAAGGATAGCCTGGGGGCCTCTGGAATGAACTGGATGGACCAGGGGGACTAGAGCACGGGGCCTTTCTGTGAGTCAGTTCCCTCTGAGTCCCCCTGGCCATGCCCCACCCTACTCCCCCAGCTGCCTCTCCCTGAGCACCTGAGGCCAGGCCTCTGCTGAGGTCCACCCTGACCTGGACCCTTAACTCCAGCCAGCCACCCTCTTCTCCCAGCATGGATTTGTTTTACCTTTAATCCTGCCTTTTCTCTCTGGTCTCCCACAACTGTCCTGGGAAGGGAGGGTCATGGAAGGAGGTGCCACACTCGGGGCACCAAGCTGACTGCGCTCAAAGCCCTGTTCTGTGTCGCCTGGATGTGGCCTTCAGCGGGCTGTTTATCCTCACCAAGCCCCAGGTTTCTAACCAAGGACACTCCTTAGTCTCCAACAAAGGCTAGTTCTAAGCTTGAATGAGACAAATAATGTGTCTCTGTCTCTCTATCTCCCTCTTCCCACTGCCACAGACTTGACTCCGACTCTGTCAGGTTTCCGAGGCTGTAAATCTTCATCTTTCCCCTCACCCCGGAGCAGCTGGCCGATTCAAACCACCGACCTTCTGGTCAGCTCCCAGAACTCAGTAACCAGAAGCAAACCCACTGCCACTGAGTCATGGCCACCCTACAGGACAGACTGGGACCTCCCTGAGGGACTCCAAGGTTGCAAATCTTTACGGGAGCCAACTGCTTCTTCTCTCCTCCTCAGAGAGTGATGGCTGCGAACCGCCAACAACAGATCTGAACCCTGTCCTATCCGGTGCCATCCTCATCGTCTGACACACTCGAGCCTCTCGCTTCAGTCACTGTGTCAATCCAGCTCGTCGGGGATCTTCCGCGCCTTCTCTGACCCCCCACCTTCCCAAGCATGGTGTCCCTCTCCAAGGAAGAGCCCCTCCCAGCAGCATGCCCAAGGTATGTGAGGAGAAGTGTCATAATCCTCGCCTCCAAGAAGCTGCACTTGGGTGAGCAGCTGAATAATGAAAACACCATCAGAACTACGTCTGAACCCCCCAACTTTACCACTAGCGGCCCAGTGCTTAATTCTCTGTACCACTACGGAGCTTCACCCCATAAACGCTTCTTGAGTGAATAAACATCGAACACTGTCAATCTCCAAGAAACTACAATCTGTTCTCCAACTTCTTCCCAGCGCGCCCTCACTGCCTAACCAGCGCCAGGGTTTTGGTAACTTGGAAAATTTCTGAGACTTTTTCAAAGAGGGGAAGTTCTGCCTGGCTCTGGGGAAGACTAAGACGAAGGACACAAAACGAAACCCATAAATCCCTTTAAAGGAGCTGAAAGCGCTCGAGAGGAACAGGTGGAGTCAAGCGTCAGTGAGAGGCATTTTGAAGAAAGGCTTGGCAATCTACTGGGGGAAATCAGTCCCCAAAACAGAAAACCCCCGAGAGAACATTCCACTCTAACACACACGCGCCCCGTGTCGAGTGGCTGTGGGGCAAAGGGCATGGCCCAGGCCCAGAACCACAGCCAGAAGCAGCCTGGCTCCTCCGGGAGTCAGCCGGGCAGGGTCCACAGCTCCAGGAGCTTCAGTCTCGCTCGCTCCACTCCAAAAGATGAATCTTTGCCTCACCCCTTCTCCATCCCACCTGTATCCTCTCTTCTCATCCAGAAAGCACAGGATGCCTTACCTGGGCCTCAGTTTCTCTCCTGCATCGCCCTGCCTTGCCAGGGCTGCACACAGTCCTGACCCTCTCCTCAGCAGGGGCACCCCCTTTTCCTCCACACCTCTCCTCTGGCCACACCGCTCTCCAGTCAGGGTCCCCTTTGCAGGGGGTCTGCCTCCTCCTTGGCCAGAAGAAAAGGTCCTGGAGGAAGCCGGTCCAGACGTAACTCCTGACCCTTACCCCTTCACCATGGAACTTTCCAGTCCATCACCACTGTCCATGGCTTCACACCCTTCACCTCTGCTCTGGGGGTGGGGTTCCTCTGCCCAGCATGTCCCTCCTTGGTCCCTGCCATGCCCCTGAAGGCCTGTCCAACCTGGCCCTCGGGCACAGCACTTCTCCCATGCCATTCTCAGCACTATTCACACGTTTCTCCCTCCCAGAGACTGTGGGAGGCTGTGTGGGCTTTCTGTCTGTCCCGACGGTGGGTCTCTGTGACTAGGCACGGCGTGGAACACTGAGTAGTAACTCTATAAATAGTTGTTGGATAAATGAAGAACTAAAACCTCCCCTTCTACTGCCTGGTAACACTACAACTTAACCGTAAAGGAAACTGAACCAAACCCACAGCCGTCAAGACAGGTCCAGCTCACATCACCTCTTCACCGGGCTTCCGGGGCTGTCAATGTTCGCGGGAGGACGCTCAGAGGGCAGCTGCTGGGTTCAAACCGCTGACCCTGCAGTCAGCTCCTCCTCACACTGTGTCGTATCACCTACAAGGCTCTTACTTAACAATAACAAAACCCTGCAAAACTCACTGCCATCAAGTCAGAACTGACTTATAGCTGACAGCTTCCGAGGCTGTAAATCTCATGAGAGGAACTGAGCCATACTGACCCTCCAGCAGGGTTTCGGAGGCTATAAATCGCACGGAAGGCGACTGTTCATCTTTCTCCCACTGAACAGTTGGCAGATCACGACGGGCAGAGAGAGCCTGGCCTTCGGGGCTGCAGCACCCTGTTCTAAAGTCTACTCCCCCAGAGCTCTCTTACTGAACTATAACAATGGCCTGCTGTTGTGAGGTGCCAGCAAACCGAGTACGACTCACAGCGACCCCAGGAACAGACTAAACCCTGCCCCGGTCCTGTGCCATCCCCACCGAATCCGACGTACACAAGCCCACTGCTGCACTCACTGCGTCAACCCATCTCGCTGAATCACCTCTCCTCTGCTGACCCTCTATCTTTCTAAGTACGGTGTTCCTCTCCAAGGAACAGCCTCACCTGGCAACATGTCCAAGGCATGAGAGACGAAGCTCCGTCACCTTTAGTTCCAAGAAGCACTCTGGCTGCACTTTCTCTAAGACACATCTGTCTGGCTTCATGGTAGGGAACTGAGCTGCCAACCCCAAGGCACACGGTTTGAATCTGCCAGCTGCTCCTCCTCCCCTGTAATTAATTAACTGCCTCTGAAAATCCGCTGGAGGGGTCAGCTGTGAGTCAGCTCCAACCAGATGGGACCCAACAACAACTCTGTTCACGGAATGTTTTATTAGCTTATTCAGTGCTCACAACAACTCTATAAACAAGGGCTAATAAACAACCCATTTTCCAGATGAGGAAACTGATGCCTGGAGGGACCCACTGACTCACCCAGGAGCACACACGCTGGACCTCAGAGAAGCTGAACACCATCCAGGCAGCCTGTGTTACAACCCAAGAGGCTCAGGTCCAGCACACAGCTCAGCAAGTCCCTTCACACATGACCTGTCACCTGCCTCATGCCTCAGTGCTGGCCCTCAAACGCACCAAGCCCCCCTTGGACACACACGCTCCTCCAAACCAACCCCGTGTGTTTTCTCCTCCATCCTCCGCCACCTTGCTGCCAAGGATCCACCTCCATCTCCTCAGCTAGGCTTCAGACTCCCCCTCACCTAGTTCACTGCTGTGCCCACAACCTCCAAACCCTCTCCTCCAGGTCCAGCACAGCCTTGCATACCGCCCACAGCTACTGTACAGCACAGGACAGAGAAGCTAAGTGCACTAGGCCTGTGGAGTGCCCCGGGCCATCTCTGCCTTCCTGTCCTCCTTCCTAGAGCCCTTCCCATCCTTCCCTGAGGAAGGCACCTCCGGAGGTAGAACAGGAGACAGATCACACACCAAACCCTGCAGGGCAGTCGGCAGGAAGGTGGGGTGGGTGGGGGTGGGGCACGACTCTTGCCCCAGTTTGCAGCTGAGAGGCCAAAAGCTCTAGAAACGGCAGGCACCTGACAGTTCAGCCAGTTTTATGAATGAATGAATGAAAGAATGAATGAAAGGAAGGAAGAGGTTCCACGGCTCAAGCCAGAAGAGGCTAAGACAGAAGCCCCGTGTCTTCACTCTGGACCTTGAATACCCTTTCTCAAGAGACCCACGCTGGGCAGCGGGGAGGAAGGGCTGTTTCACAGACTGCAGCAGCTGGGCAGGCGCTGGTCTCAGACCACTCTGCACCACTCCACGAATACGGTCTGGTGGTAAGGAGATGCACTGCCAAGCCAAAGGCACACGGTTCGAATCCAAAAGCTGCTCTGTCAGAGGTAGACAGGCAATCTCCTCTCTGGTGATTTACTGCCTCTGAAAACCCGCTGGGGGTCAGCTATGGGTGGGTCCCCGCTCCATGGTATATGTAACAGCTTGAGGAGGCAGGCAGAGGCCTATCTATGGAAAACAGTGCCTATGGCAAGCACTGAAATTGCACCCCTGCCCAGAACACCCAACACTCACATTTCAGATCACTTTACCATGGGATCAGCTCAAAAACGTAAGTCAAGCTCGTTCATCTTTGACTTAATGAAGCACTCCCCACTCCCCACTGAAGGTAAGTTACAGAGGACAGAGCAGAACTTCACCCATAGGGGTTCTCTAGTGGTCTAGTGGTACAATCCCAAAGGCAGGCAGTTCAAATCCACCAGCTGCCTTTTGGGAGAAAGCTAGGCAATCTCCTCCCATAGGGTTAAACTGGCTCTGAAAACCTGCTGCAGGGTCAGCTATGGGTCGGTTCTGACTCAGTGGGACACAATAATACAACAACAATATATGTTGACACAAGCTGACCTCTGCAGAGCAGCTGGGGGTTCCCCCTCACTGGCCTTTCAACTCATAGGCCAGCGCTTCACCACTGCACCACCAGGGCACCCCTAACACATTAGGACGCTACAGCAGCATGACAGCTACACCTTACTGGCTTTCACCAGATGAAAACTGGTCTCCAATGCACCCAGGTTTTTTTATCATTCTGTTTCTCCCCTTTCTACACACAGCAAGAGTACAGCCAAACAGTCAGTCCTGACTCTCAAATGTGGAATATTAGCTTTAACTTGCTGGGTGATCTCTCAAGAACTGGTGATGGAAACTTCAAGGGTTCATAGAAACTGCTCAGGGGCCGAGCCCCTCAAGTGTTACTGGGGCACTTGTCACACTCGCCCTACCCTGGATCTGTCTCCGCCTCTGGGGGGCAGGTCTGGGTCCTAAACTGAAAGGAGAGGATGCATTCATTCACCCAACAATTGTTGGTTGAGGGTCACGGCTCAGTAGTGTCTGCATAGGGGCATCAGAGAAGTGAGGGTCCTCTATACCATCAGAGGGGTGCCCTATGGGGGAGGGCCTCAAGCCCCTGGACCCCGTGTCCTTAGTTGAGAGGAAGACTCAGTGCAGGTCAAGGAGACCGGGAAGGTCCTGGGGGCGGAAATTACTGCCCTGTGGGCGGGGTCAGTGCCCAGGCCAGAGGCACCAGGGCGCGAGCGCAGCCAGGGACCAGTGGGTGGGGCCAGGGGTTTGGTGGGGTCGGTCCAGCTACCCTGTGCAGTGGGGTCTCAGCGACCGGCGGGGCGCCCCTCGCTCCTGGCTCCAAGGGGTGGTGCCTGTCACCGCCCGGGCTCCGCGTCACTGAGGGGGGCGGGGGACCCCACCCCGGCCCGCGCCGCCCGCCAGCCCCCTGCCCTCGACCACTCACAGCAGGTCTGGCCGGTGCCGGTGCAGGATGGCGCAGAAGGCCAGGCCGTCCCGGAAGGAGCTGCTCAGGTCGCGGATGTCCACGCCGCGGTAACCCTCG
>NW_006399836.1:8674561-8677226 GCF_000299155.1 Elephantulus edwardii
GCCGCCGCCGCCGCCACCACCGGGGAGCTGAGGGGGCGCGGCCTGGGCCCCACCCGGCTTCGGCTCCGCCCCCAGCGCGGACCCCCAAGGAGGGCGGGGCACCAGCGACGCCTCCCTCGGCGATCGCGGTCACCCCTTCGCCGCGGCCACCCCCAGGGGCACTTCCTTTCCTTTAAAGGATGCTGGGACAGCCCCAAAAACCCTCACCCACCGCAAACTAGCCCCGCCCCACGGAGCCGCCTCCACCACGAGGCCCTCCTGGAATGCCCCACTGCTCTGAGGCCGCCACCCTCTTCCTATCTGCCACTCTGACCTCAAGCCAACCTGCGGTGTTGTGGATTCCACTCTTAGGGACCCTACAGGACAGAGTAGCGCTTCCTTGACTGCAGTTGATGCCTCTGAATTGTGGTGGTAGAACTGAGTACCCCATGGTCTGCTGAAAGGACAGACAGGGATTGGAAAAGGTGCTGCCAGAGTGCTCCTTGGACGCAAGGATGGCGAAGCTTACATACTCTGGGCATGTGAGGAGAGGCCATACCTTGGAAAGGGACATCATGCTTGGGAAGGTGGGGGGGGGGCAGCAAAGAAGACCCTCATCGAGATGGATTGTCGCAATGACTGTAGCAACATGCTACATGTATGTCAGGTGATGAGGAGGGCGCAGGAGAGGACAGGTCTGTTCTCTAGGTCGCCATGGGTCGGACTTGACTGGACCTGGATGGCCCCCAATAGCAACAACAGGTCTTGCTGAAGTAGAGGAACCTTTCTCCCGTGAAACCTGCTGGGCTCGAACTCAGACCTCTCAGAATACAGCGGAAAGTTTAACCACTGCACCACCAGGACTCCTCCTGGGGCTAGTTGTTGTTTGTTGTTATGTGCCATCGAGTCACCTCTGACCAGTAGTGACCCCATGCACAGCAGCTCTAAAGCCTGCCCTGTCCTGAGCCAGTCTCACTGATTCTGACACACCACCCCCTTTGCCCCCATTACTGTGTCAATCTTTCTCATCCAGGGTCTTCCTCTCCTGCATTATCCCTCCACCCTTCCAAGCATGATGTCCTTCTCCAAGTACCTGTCCCTCCTAGATGTTAGCTGCTGTGACATTGGTTCCAACTCACAGTAGCCTTGGAAGCAACCAACAATCAAGCTCACCGGGCAGCCGCCTGACCACCCCTCCTGTCCAGGGGTTTCCCCCTTTTCACTGGCCTTCTGCTTCCCTTGTAGGGGAGGGCAAAAGTTGTTCATACGGGTCCCCATGAGTCATGGGCGACACAGTGGCATCTAACAAGACCTACAAAGCATCTCCAGGGAGTGGCCCCTCTTAGTCAAATGTCCAAAATACATGATGCAAGGTTTTCATCATCTCTCTTCTAAGGAAACTTCACACTGGACTTCTTCCAAGATAGACTTGTCGGTTCTCCTGGTTATCGTGTTACAGATTCTGTATTCTTTGATCCAGCCATGCTCACTGCCATTGAGTTGATTCTGACTCGTTCTTTGACCTAAAGGCCCACAAATTTGTTATATTGGCTTCTCCACCTTCTTCTCACCCCATCTAGACCGGAAATGTTTTCCCTCACCTCAGGAAGTTCCAGCACACCTCCCTGCCACACCAGTTGGCCTCACCCTCCCTCAGCACTCCAAAACAGCTCTGTGGATCCCTCTTGCACCTTCCTGTACCCCCATAACCTGTCAGGGAGATGCCATGACTGCCCTTCTGGCCAGCATCAGTCCTCTGGTCAACTCAGTGACGTTCTGACCACCACCAGGCCCTTATAGAACTCTCCCCACATCCTGTGGAGCCTCAGGGACTTAGTCCCTTTAGGCCCCATGAGCTCTGGTGGCTTAGTGGTAAGGAATTGCACTGCCAACACAAAGGCACTCAGTTCAAGTCCACCAATTGCTCCACAGGAGAAAGATGGGTCGGTTCCTCCCATGCAGTTTACTGGAGGGTCAGCTGTGGCTCTCAGCTCCAGCTCGATAGTAAACAAGAGTGGTGGTAGACGTGACTCCTCAGGACCTGTGGGAACAGGCTCCACTCTGGGGACACTGGGGCCTTTCAGCTCTGGCCTTGGAAATTGCACCGCTTCTGTCCACCCTTCCTCTCCCCCACACCACTGCACTCTGTCAGCCGGCCCCTCCCTGAGACGCGTCTCCCAGCTGCCCTGGTCGATGATTCAGCCTTCCCCTCACTCCATGGCAGTGACTTCACTCTAAGCAGCACTGGAGTCGGCTGGGCCTGCTGCTTCACTCCTGCAGGGAAGGGATAGGGCTCTCAGTCACCTCTGTCACCCCTCAGCACCCAGGGCACTGGACAGAAAGGGAGTACTGCAGACCCAGGCTTGACTCCTGGCTTCCCCACTCACTCAGCCCTCAACCTCAGAGTCCACATCTTAAAAATGGAGATAATTCTGTGACTTCATCCATAGCCACTGGTGAGAGTCAGCGCCCAGAGCCATCAAGGGCTTTAAGCTCGTTGCCCACTGCTGCACTGCTGTGGTGTGGACAGCTGAAACCCAGGCCCCGACAGGCACCTGGGGGGGGAAAAAAACCCCCCACACTCTACTTCAAGCTCTGCTGGAGTCCAAGGAGGGGCAGTCTCCTGTACCAGTCAGATCCAATTTGATGGTACACACACACACACACACACACACACACACACACA
>NW_006399836.1:8679458-8697770 GCF_000299155.1 Elephantulus edwardii
GGATTGATTCAGTGACTGGGATAATTGGGATGGGAGTGTAAGAGACAGTGCGATTGGCACAGGACAGAGCGGAGTTTAGGGCTGTTGTGACCAAGGAATCCTGCCCAGGAGACCCCTTAATAAAGTTGTTTTAGCTTTCAAAAAAAAAAACAAAAACTAGGTGGGCTTATACCCTGTCCCACTGACCGAAGGATTCCCTTCAGGTCCCTGAAGACAGCTTCAGATCTGACCTTGATCCTGCAGCTTCAGATCTGACCTTGATCCTGTAGCCATAAAGATAGATTCTTTTAAACAGATCTCCCGGCCTCCATTAGCCCACAGGGGCTTCACAGCATCATGGCCTGAGTCAGCTCTCAGTCAGCGCCCTGTGAGGCAGACTTGCGTGACCACAGGCAGGCACTCACCCCCCGGAACTCCTCTGTAAAGTGGAGATTCTCATCTCGACCTCAGGGTCACGAGGAGTCAAGTGAGATAATGGACAGAAGAATGTTGTGCAGACTATCAATCCAGGTGGAAGGTGGGTCCTTGTTGACGAGCAAGCTCAGAAGCCACAGACAAACAGATGGGTCAGGCTCTCAACCAAAATGACCAATAATTTCAGGATTAGGAGGCAGCTATTTGGATCCTGAAATCAGTGCTTTTATGGTTCTACCTTAAACCGTCAATTAAGTAATGAATATACTCTCCTTATCAAAATTTGTTTTTAGAAAAATTTTTTTTATTTCCATTCATTCATTGTTGCATTTTTCTCCTTTCCCAACCCCCGCCCCAGTACACTCCCCTCTTGGAAAAGTAAAAGAAAAATTCTTTCATTGTTTTACAATCCCTCCCCGCAGGTCCACTCTGCTATGCAGCCTTTGTTCTGGACTCCTGTCACGACAATAATACCTAATCACATATCCCTTTTAAACAGTTTTCTTCCTCATCTGTTTCAATGCAGTATACATTATTGAAACCATCTTTCTCAGTCTCTCCCCAGCCCTGATGTCAGTCTTGTTTTACAACAGTGGCAGCATGCAGTATTTGTCCTTTTGTGACTGAGATAGTTCACTCAGCGTAATGTCCTCCAGCGTCACCCATTTTGAATAATATTGCATGAGTTCCTTGTTTTTCTTTTTTTTTTTTTTTTTGCTCAGACAGGCGTAGCCCCGGGAAGAACCCGGGGCCGCAAGTGTGTTCAAAGTGTCGATGATCAATGTGTCCTGCAATTCACATTAATTCTCGCAGCTAGCTGCGTTCTTCATCGACGCACGAGCCGAGTGATCCACCGCTAAGAGTCATAAGAGGAGTTCCTTGTTTTTCAATGCAGCGTAGTATTTCATTGTGCGAATATACCACAGCTTCTCTATCCATTTATTTGTTGATGGGCACTTAAGTTGTTTCCAACTCCTTGCTATTGTAAACAAAGCTGCGATGAACATGGGTGTGCATATATCTGCTTGGATGTCGGTTATGGTCTCTTGGGGTATAGTCCCAGTAGTGGAATTGCTGGGTCAAATGGTATTTCTATTTGTAACTTTTTGAGAAAGCGCCACACCACCTTACACAGTGGTTGCACCATTTTACACTTCAACCAACAGTGAATAAGGGTTCCAGTTTCTCCACAACCTCGCCAGCATTTGTTCCTTGCTGTTCTGTTAAATTTTCGTATTCTGACTGGCGTAAGATGGTATCTCAGAGTTGTTTTGATTTGCATCTCTCTTAGAGCTAGGGATTTTGAACATTTCTTCATGTGTGTGTTAGCCATCTGAATGCCTTCTTCAGTGAAGTCAAATTTTTTTTTTAATAACATAAATCTAAATGTCCTGCTTGACTGTTTCCCTACACTGGGGCCCTTTTTTTAGAGAGCTTGTTTACTTGAAATGTATCCTTCCACATCTTGGTATATTTACATCTTGGCAAGAATTCTACTAATATTGACCGAGCACCTGCAGGCTGGGGCTCCCAGGGACAGAGGGGTGAACCAGACAAGGGCCTGCTCTCCCTCCCCGGGAACAAGCATTGAGTGAGGTAATGAGTGAGCAAGCCAACCAACAAGGTAGTTTCAGATGGTGAGAGGGGCTAAGACGAAAACAAAACACTGTGATAGAGAATGCTGGGGCCAGTCAGGCCAGCCCAAGGCCACATTGGAGCTGAATAACAAGGCAGAGCCAAATCGAAGATCTTGGAGTTTATGATTTTTTTATTATTAATTTTAATGAAAATTTACAGAGACTTTGGATTTCCATTTATTGTTACACTTTTCCCCCTGTCCACCCCTCCTCCCCCAGTTCAGTCTTCTCTTTGAAAAGAAAAATTCTTTCTTTGTGAAGTTTACTATTTTCAAGTAAAACAAGGTACACAAAACAGGGGTAGCTGTGGTCCCCGAGGGGCCAAGGAGAAGACTGAGCAGGACTTAGAAACCATTGTAGATTCATAGTTCATTGTCTATTCAGCAGGAAGTTATCTGGGGCCTTATAGGAGTGGTACAATCCTTTACTAAATGTTCTTTTGGGCAAATGGACTGTGGAGCAACAAGAACGGATGCCTGGACCCAGTCTTGTATGGGACGGAGGGCGTCCTACATGTCACTCACTGCTGAAGTCATTCCTCAAAGAGAGAGAATACGGGCCTGGCCCTGGGTGGGGCAGCGCGCAGGGCAGTGAAGAGCCGGACACCTGTTGTGGGTGGAGAACCAGCAGGCCCGGATGGCAGGAATGAATCAGGGTCAAGATGCTCCAAGGCTTTGCGCTTCAACAACGAGTTGGCCAATGGGGCCATTGAGAAAGAGAAGAGGCATGAGGCACAGGTCTGTGAGATGGAGAAATGACTCCTGTATTGAGCCTCTGCATGGCGTCAGGTGCAGATATGAGGAGAGGCAGCTCCTGGCCTCAGGTGGCTCCTGGTCCACGGTGTGGGCTCTCCACGTCTCACCTCCTTCAACATAAGTGACAGGGGAGGTTCCACAGCCTCTGGTGATACCTGGGACTGCTAGCTGAGCTGCGTTTCCATCGTGGGCACTGCCTTCTGCACTTCTCTCCACCTGGACCCCCAAAGGAAGGCTGAGAGGCTGTTCAGGTGGAGTCCTTTCTGATTTACAGCAAGATAAAGCAATCACGCACTCCTGCGTTTTAACAAGATCATTTGGCCCCATAATAATTAACACACCTCACAGCTGCTGACTGGGCAGAGCCTAGCAGTAAAGTGCTGGCTGGTCTGACGTGCTGGCTGGTCTGATGAGGGAGACAGGTCCCAGCAGAGAAGTGCTGGCTGGTCGGACACAGGAGGGAGGTCCCTAGGTAATCCTCATTGAACAGAGCATGAAGCAAGGAAGCACAGGAGTCCGGAGAAGACCCCTGAGTATTCTGGGGTCAGGCTGTGGTGTCTTCCGCTCACACTCTCCCTAAACACTCTTTGCAGGAGGGTCTTGAAGAAGATGCAACGATGGGAGAGTGGGGGGAAAAAATCTATTGTGGTGTATAAATACGTGAACAAATGACCAGGAAGGACACTTAGGAAGAGCAATGATGTCAGTTTGAGGACTAAGGTGTGCCTGATTTAGGCCATGTTCTTTTCATTCACTTTCTATGCATCTTGAAAGCTGGACAGTGAATAATGACAGGAGAATTGATCCCTTTGAGCTGTGGCATTGGGCAAGAGGGCTGACTATCCCATGGACTGCCAAAGGAACAAACAGAAGGTCCAGCCAGAGTGCTCCTTGGAGACAAAGATGATAAAGCTTCGTGTCACATACGTTGGCCATGTTGCCAAGAGAGGTTAGTCTTTGGAAAGGGAATCATGCTTGAACGGCGAAGGAGAGGAAGCCCCTCAACCAGGTGGGTTGACACAGTGACCATGGCAAAGTGTGTCAGAGATTGTGAGGTTGGCACAGGATGGGACAGGGTTCTGTTCTTTGTTCAGAGTCTCTGAGTTGCATTTGACTTGATGGCACCCAACAACAACACACTTATGTTCCAGTTAGCAGAAAAGGACATCGTATTTAGAAGTAGGGAATGGACACTGAGGGTGACCTTCTACTAGAAGGACCGACACCAGAACCACAAGGATGGGCTCAAATAAACGAGTGACCGTGGTGACGGTGCAGGTCACGGCAATGCCAATGCTCTGCTCTCCTGCACCCGAGGCTGCCATGAGGAGGCGCAGATTGAACGGCAAATTAACAACAGTGTGAGCGCCACTGAATCCAACACCCAGGTCTCAGGGCAAGCTTTGGAAAGATAAACGGAGAGGACTCAGTGGGGGACCTGGAATCAGCCTAGGAAAAATGCCATCATATTGGTGATGCCACATTTCAGGGCATCTGGCCTTTGTCTCTGTCTGCCCAGCTCTGCACCTGGTTAGAGGCCGTGTGTGTGTGTGTTCCTAGTTGGATGAAGAGATGCTTGGATAGCTCTGTTCACCCAGCACCCACTCTCTTTGCCACCAGCCTGCTGGAAGAGCTTGGACAAGGACGGATCCCTATCCCCCCAAGATACCTTGTCAACATCCGTGAGTTTGAATGTGTCCCCATTGTCTGATGCAGCAAGCTTCTAGCAATCTACACTCTGAAGTCCTGCCCAGATGCCCCAATGTGTGCAAAGATGTTGACTGTTCACTCGTGGAAGGCTCTGGGAAGATTCTAGATGTTCATTTGAAGGAGTCTGGAGAAGCCAATTACAACCCAGCCAGAGAACAGAAAGGTGTACTGCTGTTTAAAACCAGTGTTGTACAAGTAAATCCTCAAAAGTTGTGAAAACAGCCGTTGCAGAACAGACATAAGGAGATGACCTCTTGTCCGACAAAAATGGAGTATTCATACTGGGTGTGCTTGTACTTACATAATGCATTTTAAATGTCAGAAAGGATGCCCACCCGAATGCCTGAGTCCAGAGGGCACAGTAGACTTGCTTTTCACAGCCAGTTATTGTTTAACTTTTTAACAACTTGAGAGGTGGGTTTTGGTGTTTTGGTTTTTTTTTATTTTATTTTTTTTGTGTGCGTGTACCGTCAAATCAGATCTGACTGGTACAGGAGGAGATTGTCCCTCCTTCCCTGGCAGAGCATCTGGTGGATTCGAACCGTTCGCCTCTGGGATTGTAGTTGCAGCTCCTTGCCACTAGGCCGTTTGCCTCTGGGATTGTAGTTGCAGCTCCTTGCCACTAGGCCACCAGAGCTCCCCGGTTTGTTTTTTTTTTAATGGAAGCTTTATTGAGGATTGAGGTTTCTTGGAATCCCACAGTATTTATTCGTTGAAAACGTCCCATTTAGTGGTTTTGAGTGTATTCACAGAGTTGAGCAATCATCACCACTATCTAATTTTAGGATCTTATCACTACCCCAAAAAGAAACCTCATCCCCATTAGCAGTCATCTGTCATCCCTGCCCCCACTCCCAGTCCCTGGTAACCACCAATTTGCCCTGTCTCTGTAGATGTTGCCTGTTCTGGACATTTCATACAAACGGTACAAACGTGGCCTTTTGTGACTCGCTTCTTTCACTCCAGAGAGTCACCAAGTAGCACTTATAGGATGAAGAACAAAAACAGTGGCCGTCAAGTCCATTCCCACTCGCAGCGACCCCTTAAGGCAGCTGTGACCACTACAACATAGATTGCCAGGCCTTTCTTCCACAGCTTTCCTGGGCTGACTCCAATCTTGGTGTGAGTGGTCCAGAACTTACCTTTTATACAATTAAATGGAATAAAATGGAAGAGTGGGGCCCAGTGAACAGAGCTACACCCCCCCACACACACACACACACTTCAAACCACCAACAGCACACAGTCCAGAGTCACCATGCTGGGTGTTTTGAACTCCAGGATCACTGTTTTCTAAACTTCTGACTGCTGGATTCCAGGACGTTACCCATTTCATGGCCATGTTGGAGGAGGGCTGACAATGTGTTCTGAGAATCTAACCACTGTGCTTTTCCACCCCGGCTGCACCCCAGGAATCAAGCTGAGGTCCTTGGCTTGAAGCCACCCCCCCCCCAAGAGGGCAGCCTGGCACAACTGTGGACAATAGGAGCATTGTGGGCCTTAGAGCAGGGCCTGGGGAGGTTCTGGAGGTGGGAAGGGCAGCTGCTTCACCTCTCTGCTCCATCCTCAGCCCAGCTGAGCCAGGGGCACGCCCTCAGCATGCCAGGACAGGGCTCTGGGCGCCAGCTAGCTGCCCGCATGAGGCCTGGGTCCCCTGGAATCCCAGCTATGCCTGAGGATGGGCGGCTGTCCTTGTTGCCCCCCACGTACACATTCCAGAAAATCTGCCTGAGACTTAGGACAGTGGGCCTGCCTGCATCTGTCCCCCCAACACAGAACTACCACCCAATAATCCCTCTGGAACACAGAAGACCAAGAGCGGCTATAACCGAGGAGGTGCTCTCCGAGCTAAGGCGTTCCTGGGTGGCTCAACCAGCTACATTCTTGATTGCTAACGTAAAGGCTGGTGGTTCGAAACCACCCAATGTTATCTTGAAACAAGTCCTGATGCTCAGCTTCTGAGAAGTCATACCCTTGAAACCCGTATGGAAAGCAACTCTGTGCACTTGGGGAGTCAACTTGACCGCAACTGTATCATTGTTATTCTGAGCTGGAAGATACTTAATCTTTGATAACTCAGGAGGGGAGGCAGCTCAAAGCAGTCACTGAAATGTCCAATCTGCCACAATCCTTGAGAAACAGTAAGGCTCTCTGAGTGTTCTGAGGCAGGAAGTCAGAGGCAGTGATGGGGGCAGGCTCTGAACCCAGCCCCCCCAGTCTCTCTGTGCTTTAGTCAGCTCACAGAAGTCTCAGCCTGTCCCTCCAGGCTGCCCTTGCTCCCAGCTGGCCACCCTGAAATGCCTGCTGCTGGTGTTCCAAATTCTGCACAGGCTTCCATGCCCTATTCAGACGTCACCTCCTCCCTGAAGCTTTCCCTGATGACCCCAGTGGGAGCCAGGCCTCTCCGTCCCACAATTCCAGTTTTTCCACAGAAACGCACTTCTAGTATCGGGATTTATCTCAGAAACTAATACATGTTTTCCTCTTGGAGGGACTGTTGGGATGTGCAGGTACATAATCACAATAAATGGTTCCCAGACACAAGGTAGGGAATAGTGTGGAGAGATGGGCTGAGTGCAGGGTACCAGGAAGAGCCTCTCACTTTCTGCCCAGGAACTGAGAGTTTATCCTTGAAGGCTGCCTGCAAGAGGTGTCATTAGAACTGCTTACCTTATGTGGTATTTATTTGTATATATGGTGCGCTTGATCTTTGCAATTACGTGCTATGCATCAGAGAGTTGGACAGTGACTAGGGTTGATAGAGAATTGATGCCTTTGAGCTGTGGTGCTGGAGAAGAGTGTTGAATATACCATGAACTGCTAGGAGAACAAACAGGTTTGTCCTGGAGAGGGTGAAGCCAGAATGTTCCCTAGAGTCAAGGATTCTGAAGCTTTGTCTGACATATTTTGGGCATGTTGCAAGGAGGGACTGGTCCTTGGAGAGGGACATCATATTTGGCAGAGTGGAGGGGCGGTGAAGGAGGAAGACCTTTGATGAGATGGATCGATTCTGTGACTAGAGAAGTGGGAATAAGTGCGTTTGAGATGGCTAGGTTGGCACAGGATAGAAGAGCGTATAGAGCTCTTGTACATAGGGTCACTATGAGTCGCAAGTGACTTGATGGCACATAACAACTACAACAACATACTTTTATTTCCCTGAGGGACCAGGCAATTCCTAGTAATATTTGTAACTAGCTAACCCTTTCGGGAGCTCAGGTGGCCTAGTGGTAAGGAGCTGTGCTGCCAAACTAAAGGCATGTGGCTTGAATCCACCAGTTACTTTGGAGGAGAAAGATGGGGACTCTCTCCTCTCGTGCAATTTACTGCCTCTGAAAACATGCTGGAGGGTCAGCTGAGTTGGCCCTGACTAGACGGCAAGTAACACGCATCTAACCCTTTGGCACCAGCCATATGCACCATTGCCTGTCTTCAGAAGAATCAGTACCTTTGAAGCGAAGTGCTGGCAAAGAATACAGAATCTACAACAGGAAGAACAGACCTGGCTTGGACGAAGTGAGGCCTGAACACTCCTCAGAGCCGACGATGGTGAGAGTTCATCTCATCTACTTTGAGCATGTCATCAGAAGTGGCCAGTCACTGGATGGGAGCAGCATCATGCTTGGGAGATGGTCAGCAAAAAAAGGAAAACTCTCAATGAGATGGGCTGACACAGTGGACCCAGCAACGGCCTCCGGCACAGCTGACTCAAGATGCAGCAGGGCCGGGCAGGGTTCTGGTCCGTGGTACAGACCGCCCGCCACTGAGTTGGAATCCCTCAATGGCGCCTAACCAGTCATATGCTAGACTTGTGTGTGTGTGTGTGTGTGTGTGTGTGTGTTGTGCTGCTCACAGGCCTTAACTACCTCACCGATCCCTTACAACCATCCTATGTGCTAAGTTACAACTCATAGTGACTGAACAACAGAGCTGCACCCTGCCCTCTCGTGTCATCATCTGACACACACAAGCCCCCTGAAGCAGTCACTGTGCTAATGTATCTGGTTAAAGGCCTTCTTCTCTTTTGTTGACGTCCCTTTCCAAGGAACAGCCTTTCCTAGCAACATGTCCAAGGGATATAAGGTGAAGCTTCACCATCCCCGCCTCCAAGGAGCGCCCTGGCTGCATTTTCTCTAAGACACACGCACGTCTGCTGGCAGTCCACGGGATGTTCAGTGCTCCACTCCAACAGCACAGCTCAAAGGCATCGATTCTTCTGTCATCCTTATTCATTCTCCAGATCTCAGACGCACAGCAAGTGCGTGAAAACACCACAGCCTGTGTCAGGTACATGACAGTCTTCAAACTGACACATCACTGCCTCCTCAGTGCTTTGGAGAGGTCCCTGACTGCGGACTTCCCCAGAGCACTTTGTCTCTTCACCTGACCGCTGGAATCCAGGGTGTTGACTGTGGACCCAAGTGGAATCAGAGAGGCGAGGAATCATTACATTATCCCACTTCTAGACAGGGGGACCCTGAGGTTCTGAGGTTTAACGACCTGTCTGGACAGAGCAGCGGGGCTGTGAAAGGTGCTGCCTGTTCTCCTAGCCCCTCCGGACTTCACTAAGAATATCCTTCACTAGGAAGACCCGTTGCCGGTGTCTGGAGAGCAGAGTATGCCCAGTTCAACACTGTCCACTCACTTGTGCCCGCCTGGAAGCTTGGTTAGGACAAGTCATCCCAGCAGGCCCAGCTCCAGAGACCTTGACCCCACTGTGTCCTGACTTCAAATGTTCAAGGTGAGCCTTGGACAGGAAGCACCCAGGGTCTAGCTGCTCAGGTCAGTCTCCTGGCCTTCTGGGGACTGTTCGCTCACTTCCGCTGGATGTTTCCATGAGGGTAGCTGGGTTAGTCAGGGCCTCACTGTGCAGCTCCTGTTGTTAAGCTTCTCCACTGTGAGAATCCAGGCCACAGGAGACTGGAAGGCCTGGCGTGGGGTGGCCTGTGTCACCAGGCCCCGGCTGACTGCAGTGAAGAGCTGACTCAAAGTTCCAAGTGGCCCAGATCCTCTCAGCGTCCCCTCAGGCTAAGGAGGGAAGAGGGGGGAAATGGTTTCTGAGACTTCCTGACACAGGAAGGTCACTTCTCCTGTGAGGACGAGTCACAGAGAAGGGCTGCCAGGGGTGAGAGATTTAGAGCCAGACAAGGCAGCGGAAAAGGACTGTTTGTGTCTCCCTTACCTGATTGTTCACCCAGAACAGTGAGCGAGACAGCACTTCCTGTCAGAGACAAACAGTTCTTGCCTAAGCCCTGGAGTTGCTTTTTCTTCTAAGCAGAACAGAAATTAGAGAAGACAAGCACGGTCCAAGATAACACCATAAAGCACCGCTGGGTGACTGAGAAATCAGTTGTGTCTTGATCAAGGGCCTGTGGGGGCAGCCGTTTTGTTAAGACGCTGCCAAGTTGACTACTCCTGAGAAACCCTAAGGAGAGCAGATCTGACCCTTGGCCTATCCTGCACCATCCCCACTATCTCTGATGGGCCTGAGCCCACTGTCAGTCACTGAATCCACCTTGTGGAAGGTCTGCTGTTCTCTGATCCTCCATCTTTACAAGCATGATGTGTTTTTTTTTCAAAGACTGGCCCCTTCGAACAACATGTCTCAAGTATGTGATATTAAGATCCATGACCCTCCTAAACAGCAGCCTGCTTGAACGCCGAGATAAATCGTTCTTTCGGCACGCCCTGTGACACAGTGCTCTCTTCCAACACGAGTGAAAGGCACTGATTCTTCAGTCTTCCTATTCACTGTCCAAATTTCACATGCGTAGAAGCAACTGAAGACTCTGGCTTCGGTCAGGTGCACCTTAGTCTTTAAATGAACCTCACTGCTCTTTAGCTCTTTGGCAAGGTCCCTGGAATCAGATTTTCCCAATGCAACACATCTCCTGATTTAAAAAAAAATAATAATTTTTTGTGTGTGTACCATCAAATCAGATCTGATTGGTAGAGGAGGAGATTGTCCCTGCTTCTTCAGCAGAGGATCTGGTGGATTTGAACCTGCTCACCTCTGGGACTGCAGTGCAGCTTCTTGCCACTTGGTCACCAGAGCTCCCCAGATCTGATTTCTTAGCTGTGGCTATCATGGGTGCTGATTGTGGATCCAAGTAAAATGAAAATAGTTGACAACTACAATCTTATCATTTATCACAATGTTGCCGCCTCCTGATCTAGAGGTGAGGATTTTTTCTGCATGGGGAGATGGGATCCACATTGAAGGCTGTAGTCTTTGATCTCCTGCAGCAAATATAAGTCCTCTTCATTTTCAGCAAGTAAAGCTGTACCATGTCTTTACATAGGTTTGTCGACAGGTCTTCCTCCAAACCTGCTGCCATTTTTTTTATATTTTGGATTTCCATTTATTCATTGTTGCACTTTTCTTCCTGCCCAGTCCCCCTCCTCATTTGCCATGTTTTTCTTAATATAGTTCAGCTTCTGAACTATGTGTGCAGCATCCAGGGTGAAGTTATGCACAGATGTAACCCTGATGCACACCTTTCCCGACTTTAAACCATGCTGCGGGGCAGAACTAGTTTCTCTATTTGGTCGACAAGGAAGCAGAGACTCAGGAAGTGTCTCTGTGGCAGTTCCAGGACTTGATCTGAGGT
The DNA here is from genome assembly GCF_000299155.1 of Elephantulus edwardii. Classification (NCBI taxonomy): domain Eukaryota; kingdom Metazoa; phylum Chordata; class Mammalia; order Macroscelidea; family Macroscelididae; genus Elephantulus; species Elephantulus edwardii. The sequence continues at coordinate 8,690,586 of NW_006399836.1, forward strand.
CACCAGCCAAGACCAGCGAATGCAGGCTACCTCCTAGGTGCTGCTGCCCAAGAGGGAGGAGACTTGACCTTGATTGAGCAGCTGGATGTGGGAAGGGTGGGGCCACCAATGAGGAAAAGGGAGGTTTTCAGGGTCAGGTCTGACAGGAATGTGGAGCCAGAGGAACCAGGACAAGCCACCTTTGGGAAACGGCCAGGAGATGACTGTTCTGGCTTTGGGTCTTCACACTGGCCCACCCCATGTCCCCAGCGGCCTCTTCCCAACATCCTTCCCAGGAGCCTCACCTTGTCTGTGGGAGAGGCCTGGACGGTCACTTTCGGAGGCCGCCATGGGTTATTGCTCTCATTTGTTCACCCTGGGCTTCCAGGCCATGATTTCAAGCGTCATTTTTTCCTAACTCACTTGCCATGGAGTGGCCACCGACTCAAGGTAGCCCCAGGAGATGGCCAGGCCTTTCTTCCGAGGCATCTCTGGGTGGACAGCCTTCTGGTTAGCAGTGGAGTGTGCCTAACTCCCCCTCAGCCTCATCATTCCATCTGACCCGCCCTCATGCAACCCCTCACGCAGTCAGGGCGACTCTGCTCCTCAGGGCGGGCCGCAGCCTCATTTCCAACTGCACAGGTTCCCAGCCCAGTCAGATCGTAGCACGTTGTACAGTCCTGTCTGAGGGCACCTTCCAAACGTCTGGAATCTGCCCCCCTCCCCTGCACCAGCTGCTGTCACGCCAAGGCCCAGCTCTGCACTGCGCAGTCTTTGTGAGGGGTCCTCTTCTCCACGTAGGACCTCTGCAGGCCCCTAGAGGGAGAGAGGGGAGGAGGAAGTGAAGGAGTAACGAATGGAGAAGGCACCCGGTGAATTCCGGAAGCCTGCGGGTTCTAGATCTGCCCCAAAGGAGCCATACTGCTTCACTGTTCTGCTTCTCCAGTCTCAGTGCTGCCCACGGCCTGCCCAGCCAACAGTGGTCACTTATACACCAAGGCCTGGAACCGTGCTAAGTTGCTGTGAGGTATCACTGAGTCAACCATGAGCGAACACATCTCAAGGCTGTGCTATCTCAAGTCCATGGTCAGTCACAGTCACTGTCAATGCACCTCATGAAGGCTCTTCTCTTTCTCAGCATGATGTCCTTCCAAGAAATACCCTTCTGAGAACATGACAAAGTTTACCCAACAGAATAATTCAGAGGCAGATGCGATTATCTCATTTTATAGATGAAGAAAGTGAGGATTGAGGAATAATGTGGCCCAGTCACAGAGCTAGAAGACCCAGAATTCAAACCCAGGTCTGAACAAGCCCACGCAGACTCCGCTGCCTCGCCTCCTCCTGTGGTGTAGGAAATGCTGGTAACTGGTGCCACCCAGCTCTCCTGTTCCTGGAAAACAAGACCTCTGTGCCCTCTGTGCCCGGCAGGATTACGGACCTGCTTCCTCCATTCTGGACAAGCTGGAATAAAAATCGAGCTGGCCGCAGCTGCTCAATGCCCCGCATTCCTCGGGCGGTGCCAGGCGGAGTTCAGCTGTGCCTGCCCCTCTCACAAGGCTGCCGGCTGCCCAGTGCCGTCGCTGGGCCTGGGCCAAGTCACTGTGAGATGGCCCTGGGCCAGATCTCACACACTGGGCCTGTGTGATCTTGAGCTCCTGAAACGGGCTGGCTCCTGGCAATGTAAGAACGGGGCTGAGAGGCTGGGACACAGCACTCTGCCCCGACACAATTCTGACGATGGACAAACGAGACTTAGGGCACGAAATGAACTAAGGGATTCTGACCTTGACTTTTAAAAGTTAGCCATGGTGGGGAGGGGTGGGAAGGGAGAAAAGTGCAACAATGAATGAATGGAAATCCTCAGTCTCTGTAAACTTTCATTAAAATTAATAATAATTAAAAAAAAATTAAAAAAGCCATGAGGTTGGGGAGGATGTGAATTCCTAAGCCACCCACCAAACTTCAGGACGAGTGGAGGATACCAGTTGGGAGATGAAGGTGCTGACTGTTCTTTAAGGAGGAATCAACACAACCCATCCACTGCCAGACAGAAAAAAGTAGGTGAAGTGGGGAGGGGATTTGTCATGGATGGTGTCTCCCCAAAAATGCGTCAATGTGGCTGGGCCACGATTCCCAGTGCAGGGGAGCGATGTTGTGTGATGAAAATTCTAAGCTCTTTATGATCCCACCATTACCTCAGTTCATGTCATATGCCATGTGGTCTACCCACCAGGTAGCTTTAAGAGGCACAGAATGGGATCCAACAGTCTTAATTACGACAGAGCCCTGATTCGATGAAAGGCGTGTCTCTGAGGTGTGTCACCTTGTCTTGTGAGAGATACAAAGTAAGTAGAGGGGGGCCCTCAGTACCACCATGTAAAGATGACCAGGAGTGTGGAGCATGTCCTCTGAACCGAGGTCCTGGCCCGGGGACAGTCCTGCCCACAGGGGGCTCCAAAACTGAAGATCTCTGAGTGGACAGATCTAGACTGCCTTCCCCTAGGGCGCATACCCTGAATCTGGATCTACAGCCTCTGAAACCGTTAAGAGAATCAATTCATTGAAGCCCCCCTTCCTCCCTCAATACTGCTTGCTCACTCTGCCTCAGACACTCCAGTCTTTGGGTTTTACACACATGCTTCATTTTCCAATCCAGACACCAGCTCGGAGAAGTCAGAGTAAACTAATGACACTGTGGAGACCCGAATCCAAGTGCCAACCCTTCAAGTCAGTGGCTCTTTCTTCATCTCTAAACCCCTTTATGCCAGAAAATGCAAAGGAACTAGACGCTCACAAGGTGCGCAGAAGGCCCGGCTCAAGAACTCTTAACCAAATCCCCCGGATGCAAACACTCCATCTCTTTGGGGCTGACGTGCCTCTGTTTTAGGGGCCACCTACTGCTGTTTCAACTCTTCTCGAAAATCTAGAAAAACATTTCTAAAGAGAAAGGGGAGGAAAAAAATTTGGGGGGAGTGGGCAGTGAGAAAAGTGCAACAGTGAATGAATGGAAATCCAAAGCCTCTGTAAACTCTCATTAAAATCAATTAAAAAGAAGTTTGGGGACCAGAAGGCTTGCCTTTCTCACCTTAATTTGACCTCACACAAGTTACTTACCTACTCAAGCCTCTTTCCTCGTCAGTAAAACCACACCTACTCTCAAAATGAGCTCGGACAGGGCTTGTTCTTGAACACAGACCCCAAAGCTCTAAGACCTTCTGATCTTTGTCGTGTAGGTCTGATGAGGTGACCTTTAGATTCAGTGATGTTTTCAAGTACCAGCATATGTTTGTTTGCTGTGCTTTGTTAAGACTAGCAGCCAGCTCTGATTAAGCCCACAGGGACAGAAGGCTGTTGGGTTCAGAGGTGTGGAAGATGGGACCCCTAAATGTCAGCCACAGCACAGCTGTTTTAGGAAGGGGTGGTCGGGAGAAGTGCCAGGAAGTGGGCATCGCTTCTTGGGACGGCATGTGAGGGTGCTGATGGACAAGCAGGGCTATGAACTCATCCAGGCTACGCACGACACTCCCAAGTTCTGTCAGTGCAGAAGCAGCAGGGTCAAGAGGGAAGCGTTAAAAGGCAACAATAGAAAAAAAAAATAGAAAAAAAATTTTTTTTAAAAAAAAAAAGGCAACAATAGCAAATGTTAGTTTGGAGGCAAGCTCTGACCTTGATCATGTCATTGAATATCCCAAGTCTATTTTCTCATCAGTGAAACAGAAAAGAACACGAGAATTAGAGCAAAGGGTCTAAAAAGTATGGAGAGCCCCTGGTACTGCTCCTGGCCGCCCTCCAGCCCCGATGCCCTCACTAAGAAGCCATGTAAACAACAGGCTGTTTAAGGTTCTGGGAAGGCCCCACCGAGATGGAGAATGGGTTGGAGCCCTGGAAAGCGGCGAGCACTCCGTGATAAATGAATTCACAGGGGTGCTGATAATCATCACAGGGACACCATCACAACACAGGACATTCTGCACTGTTGCACCAGCCACAGACTCTTGCCAGCAATGACACACATCTGGCTCCAAAGAAGGTCCTTTACTGAGAGCTGCTTAAAATATTCCAGTCCTTAATTCAAATAAATTTCATTTCAGCTGACGACTGATTCAGGCAAAGGCTTCTGGGTGCCAAAGCAACGGGGGAGGGCGTGATCCACTCACGGCCGCTGGCCCATCTTCTTCAGGGTTCGATTGAGCTAGATGGGAAGAGAAGCCAGGTCAGCATGCGATTTCCTCACACCTTTCCCTGCAGAACACCAGGACAGACTCGCAGTGCCCCTTAGGAGCCTCTGATGTGGCCAAGTGTCCACAAGGTGGTACCCGCACAGCTGACCTTCTATTTTCCCTTCACCCCCATAGAGTTTACTAATTTTAGAGATGAGGAAAGGGATTCAGAGGGACCTGGCTAGTGATGGTGATCAGTGTAGTCAGTAAGGAACTGGAACCTGAAGTTGGATTTCTTAAATTCCCTTCCACAAAACAGGACCCTGGTTAGAAGACGACTCCAGGCACCCCCACACCCCCAAACGTGATGTGAACAACTCCCAAGTCCAGATAGTGCTGGGGTTGGACCATCAGACAGACAGAGAGCACAGGAGTCAGGTGCACAGAGCACTGCGGAACAGCGACCCCTGCTGGAGGACGCACTGCGCAGGGCCGCAGGGGCCCCCTGGGCCCCACGTCCCTGCCATGCCTGGCCTGACCTATACTCCTCCTACAGCAAGATGGAGAGCGCAGAGCCTGTCAGTGTGCCTGCTGCAACTGGCCAGACCTGTCTCAGAGGAGAGCGGCTGCCAAATGGGAAGGGTGGAGGCGTGGGCCGTGAATCCGCCCATATTAGGAAATGGCAGAGGCAGCGCAGGCCACCCTCAGAGAGACTTTGGAAAGAGATGCTCTTGAGAACGCTGACACAGCAACTCCTCCCCTCAAGCCCTCTCCTCAAACCCCAAGCAGACAGCCAGTCTCGCTCAGAAACTTAAAGGGCCAATTTCAGACTTTCCTGAGAACAGAGTGGAGAAGCAGGAAATTTTACAAGTCCCTAAAGCAGTTTCTGACCTCTGGCCCGGGTCAACACACTGTCCCCTCAGGCCTCTTACCTCCTCAAATTTATGGATCTGACGGATGAAGAAATCCCCGTACCGCCTGGCAACCTTGGTGTCTGCGATGTGGATCATGTCCTGCGGGGCGGGGGAACGGGATCAGAAAGACAGTGAGACCCCAGAGTCAAGACCATCTAATCCACAAAGCTGTCTGCAAGCAGGACACAAAACAATGACGCTGAGATGCTCTTCAGAAGCAAAGGAGAGCGTGGCCACCAAGCCCACCCTACGGAAGGGCACGGCCCCAGAGCAGTCCTCCCTTCGGGGGGGGGGGGGTTTGCACTGTCTTCCTGTTAACTCGCTCTTGTCTAGTCTTTTCCAAAACACAGGAATCTTTCAGAAACATAAAACATTGTTTTATTCTCATTTGATAGGTTTGCACATTAGGTAAATCTTGAATTTTTAACTAAATATATTTCATGACATGTGATTCCTCTTGCAAAAGTTTTAGATAATCTAGGTTAAGGTCCAAGAACTTTCTGAAACTTCTCTTTTTTCCCTTCTGAAACTTCTCTCACTAGACCCTCAAATCAAAGCTTAAGAAAGAAAAAAAAAAAAAGAAATAAAATTCCTCAAAACAAGTCTGAGTTATCATCAGGGTTGGGAGTGGAACTAAGAAAAGAGGGGATAAAAAATGGCACTGGGACAGATGAGGGAGAGAACTGTTTAAAAGGAATATATGATTAGGTATTATCTGCACGACAACAGTCCAGAATAAGAACTGCATAGTAAAGTCGACTGGCGGGGACTGTAAAACAATGAAATTTTTTTTCTTTTTCTTTTCATAGAGAAAAGCAAACTGGGGGGGAGGGGTGGGCAGGGAGGAAAATATGCAACAATGAATGAATGAATCCAAGTTCCTTATAAACTTTCATTAAAAATCTCAATTAAAAAAGGGGTGGAAGATTCCCACAAACAAAAAGGAACCCCCCCCCCACACACACACAAACTTGAACCTGAACAAGCAACACAATAAACCAATCAGAAGCATGCAATCAAATTGTTTTTATGCATGGACTTTAACATATGATTCAACGAGATAAAAACAGATGAACATGAATCATGAATTTCAAGCAGATAAAATAAAAAATTCCTCCCCATATCATCACATTCTATCAACTGAGTCTAACTCAGGTGCACATGACTAATTTGACCTGAATATTACCTCACAAGCAAACCTTCTTTGTAAGAACCTATTGTTAATGCTTCTAAGTGTTTTGTTAAAAATCATCTAGACAGTTGAGACGAGTTAGATGTGGGCAAGAAGCATAGTGGAAAAAACAAACCACCCAGGCTCCAACTCTCAGGTCTTTCCTTGGCTCCTTTTTAAATGAATTTTAATGAAAGTTTACAGAGACTTTGGGTTTCCTTTCATTCACTGTTGCACTTTTCTCTCTGCCCACACCACCCCCAATCCCCACTTTAAAATAGTAAAAGAAAAATTCTTTCATTGTTACACAATCCATTCCCCCAAGTCCACTCTACTATGTCTTTTCTTAAATTTAAGAGCTATGGTTCAAAACAACTGTGAGATATCATCTCACCCCAGTAAGAATAGCAAAATTCAACAGAGCAGCAAACAGCAAATGCTGGTATGGTTGTGGAGAAACTGGAACCCTTATTCACTGTAGGTGGGAGTGTAAAATGGTACAACCACTGTGGAAGACAGATGGTGCTTTCTCAAAAAGTTGGAAAAAGAAATACCATTTGACCCAGCAATTCCACTACTGGGAATATACCTAAAGAAACCGTAACCGCCACCTAAACAGATACATGCACACTCATGTTTATTGCTTCTTTGTTCACAATAGCAAAGAGTTGGAAACAACCCAAGTGACCATCAACAAACGAACAGATAGAGAAGTTCCGGTATATTCACACAATGGAATACTATGCTGCACTGAAAAACAAGGAACTTCACCACAACAAGATAAAGGTAAATAATCCAATAGAAAAATGGGCACAGGAAATGAACAGACACTTCACTGAAGAAGACATTCAGATGGCTAACGAGCACATGAAGAAATGTTCAAAATCCCTAGCTCTAAGAGAGATGCAAATTAAAACAACTATGAGATATCATCTCACCCCAGTCAGAATAGCAAAAT
>NW_006399836.1:8698589-8735319 GCF_000299155.1 Elephantulus edwardii
CATGAAATGGGTGACCCTAGAGGACATTATACTGAGTGAATTATCTCAGTCACAAAAGGACAAATATTATATAGTTCCAATGTTGTAAAAAGGTGCTGACATGGAGGCTGAGGTAAGACACAGAAGGAGGGGATGAATGATGTATACTTCATTGAAACATGAGGGAGAGAAAAAGGAAACTATGATTAGGTATTACTGTTATGACAGGAGTCCAAAATGAAAGGTGCACAGTGGAGTGGACTTGGGGGAAGGGGCTGTATAACAATGAAAGAATTTTTCTTTTACTTTACAAAGAGAAGCGCGAATTGGAGGGTAGAGGTGGGCAGGGAGGAAAATGTGCAACAATGAATGGATGAGAAAAAGAAAATTAAATGGGAAAAATATGCTGAAAAAAAGAAAAGAAAAAAACTATGGTTACAGAGAATCATTTAAAGGTTAAGTTTAATTAAACTTTTATTTCTCCAGGGGGGGAATGTTAGGATTAAAACTAATGATATATGGGAAGCAAAAGGTACGTGAGCCAGCAGAACCAGGAAGCAGGTACTACTCACATGCATGAGTGCTATTTAGGCCCAGGCCTGAGGTCAGGAGCATTGGAGTCTGGCCAAAGAATGAGAACCACCCACTGAACTTTGAACTCTCCATGGCACCTTCTCATTGGCCCAGGCCCCAGCCGCAAGGTCACCCAAAGAAGGAAGCCATAAATAGAACCTGCCTCTCTAGCAGGCTGCCTCTTCATCAGGCCTCTCAAGGAAGGAGGTCTGTCCCTTTCTAATAAACCTACCTTTACTTTTTACCTTAACACACAGTCTTTCTCGCTCTCTCTCTCTCTCACACACACACACACACGCGTCACAGCTACTTCTGTGTGACTGTGTGACAGTAACAGCTGGATTTAAGAGAAGATGAACTGATCTCCGGAATAACTGAATCAGAATCTAAATAAATGGTCTCCACAGAACACTGAAATGCAGAGAAATGGGTCCTGAAGAAAAGCCTAGCATGTAGTTCAAATCCACCAGCTACTCCGTGAGAGGATGGCAGTTTCCTCTTGTGCAATAACTGTCTCTGAAAACCAGCCAAGGGGCTGGTCCAAACACAGTGAGGCTAAACGGGCAGAATAAAGTAAAGCTGACAGGATACTCGGGGTTGGGACGCTTTGGTTTGATTTTTTAAATACATGATTTAAAAGACCACAGACAACGTTTGGTAAGACTGTTCATGTCAGGGATAGCCAAAAGTGCTGCCCAACACCAGTTTTTCAAAAGCCATACATTTTTATTAAAACAGATGTGAGTCCTCCTCCCAATCTCGGACATGCTCAAGCCCACTGTGACAGGCACCGTGTCAATCCATCCAGTTGAGGGCCTTCCTCTCTCACTGACCCTCAATCCTTCCAGCATGATGTCTAGGCCCCTCCTGACAACAAACCCAAAGTGTGTGAGACCAAGTCTCACCATCTCTGCCTCTCAGGAGCAACTGGTCACACTTCCTCCAGGACTTTGTTTGCTCTTTAGGCCGTCCATGGGGCAGTTAGCATTCTTCTCCAACACAGCTGAAAAGCACTGATCCTTCTTCTGTTGGCCGTATTCACTGCTCAACTTTCACATGCATAGGAAGCAATTACAAATACCATGGCTTGGACCACATGCATCTTAAGTCTTTAAACAAATAGCCTAGCTCTTTAGCGCTTTGGAGAGGTCCCTGACAAATTTCCTCAATGTAACATGTCTTTTGATTTCTTGATGGTGTTGACTGTAGATTGTTGTTGTTGTTGTTATGTGCCGTCGAGTCGTTTGCGACTCATAGCGACCCTATGTACAACAGCCCTAAACCCTGCTCTATCCTGTGCCAATCTCATTGCCTCTGACACACCCATCCTGATTACCCCAGTCACTGAATCAACCCACCTCATAGAGGGTCTTCCCCTCCTGCACTGTCCCTCTACTCTACCCAGCATGATGTCCCTCTCTAAAGACCTGTCTCTCCTTACAACACATCCAAAGTATGTCAGACGAAGCCCCAGAATCCTTGCCTCCAAGGAGCAGCCTGATTTAACCCTCGCTATGATGAATCTGTTTGTTTTCTTGGCAGTCCATGGTACATTCAATACTCCTCTAGCACCACAGCTCAAAGGCGTCAATTCTCCTTCTATCCTCCCTAGTCATTGTCCAACTCTCTGATGCATAACAAGTGATTGCAAAAACCATGGCCTGTATCAGGCGCACCTTAGTCTCCAGAGAGCGTTGCTCTTGAGTACTTTTCCTAACCGCAGACTTTCCCATCGCAATACGTTTTTTTTATTTCCTGGCTACTGGTGCCAAGAGTGTTGACCGTGGAGCTGAGCAAACTGAAGCTGTGAACACTCTCAATCTCTTCACCATCCATCCTGATGCTACTGAATGGTCCGGTGGTGAGAATTTTTGTTCCCATCCCAAAGAAGGGCGACCCAACTGAGTATGGAAACTACAGAACAGTATCATTGATTTCACATGCAAGCAAGATTCTACTGAAGATGATCCAAAAATGACTGGAACAGCACATCAGCAGAGAACTCCGGAAGTCCAGGCTGGGTTTAGAAGGGGTCGTGGTACTAGGGATATTGCAGCTGATGTTAGATGGATCTTAGCTGAAAGCAGAGAATACCAGAAGAATGTCTATCTGTGTTTCATTGATTATGCAAAGGCATTTGACTGCGTGGATCATAACAAACTGTGGCTGACTCTGAGAAGAATGGGAATCCCAGAACATTTAATCGTGCTAATGCGAAACCTATACTTGGACCAAGAGGCAGTGGTCAGAACAGAGCAGGGCAACACTGCATGGTTCAAAATTGGGAAGGGTGTACGCCAGGGATGTGTCCTATCTCCATACCTTTTCAACCTGTAGGCAGAGCAGATTATCCGAGAGGCTGGGCTCTATGAGGAGAAGCGTGGCGTTAGGATTGGTGGACGATCTATCAACAATCTGCGTTATGCAGATGACACAACTTTGCTCGCTGAAACTGAAGAGGACCTCATGCACTTACTGCAGAGGGTCAGGGACTGCAGCCTTCAATATGGACTGAGGCTCAATGTCAAGAAGACTGTAGATTACTGATGTCAGTATTTTCTCCATCTATCATGATGCTGCCTCCTAGTCCAGAGGTGAGGATTTCTGTCTTCTTGAGGTTAAGATGCAACCTATATTGAAAATGGTTTTCTTTAATCTGATCAACTGAACAAAAGAGATCCACATTCATTCTCATTGAAAAATAAGTCATCCAAAAAAAAAAAAATAAGTCATCCAACAGAATGTGGACATTACGTAACAATATCATTAATATCACATGCAAGTAAAATCTTATTGAAGATCTCTTAAAGTGACTGGAATCGACAGGGAACCAGTAGAAATTCTAGTTGGTTGCAGAAGAGGCTGTGGTATGCAGGCTATTACTGCTGATGCCAGATGTGGCTGAAAGGGAAGTGATCCCTGTGACCCAGCCAACTCCACTCCCAGGTAGAAAGACCAGAGAGACGGGAAAATGTACGTCTACACAACAAAGCTGTATGCTATGCTCACAGCAGCATCATTCCTAATACCTGAAAGAAGAAACAACTCAAAAGCCCATCAGTTCATAAATGGACACATAAAGAATAGAGCACACAGAGAAATACAAACCACAACAGGTAAAATATGTAGAAGTTATGACAAGTAAACGGTTATTCCATTTAAAGAAAATGTATGAATAGGGAAGCCCAGGAGGATGTTGTTGTTGTTAAGTGTCGTCGAGAAAGATTAATTTTTAGGGTCTGAGGGAGGGAGATCAGAGTGACTGCCAATGAGGAAAGAGTTTCTTTGGGGATGGAATGTTCTAGAATTAGACAGTGGTGACAGCTGTACAACACTGTGAAAGTATTAATGACCAATGAATTGTACATTTAATTCCATTGTATATTAACTCAAATTAATGGTTATCAAAGACGGAAAAGAAAGCAGAAGGTACCAAAAATTAATAAATCACTAAGTTAGTGAAAGGCAATATACAATAGGGGGTTTACTAGATACTGTAATTAATTACAGTAATTAGTTATAATTAATGACCTAAGAGAAAACATCTATGAATGACTGAATGAAAAGCCAAGGTAATAGTAAACTTCCACTCATATAAAGAAACAAAACAGTGACATTAAAGTTAATGGAAACCCTATCTTTTTTTAAAAAAAATAAAAATTCTATTCCCAGTAATAGATTATGCAAGTGAACATGATCTAAAAACACAGGGAAAAATTTATTTTTTAAAACCTCTCTAAAGCTTGTAAGGGCTGCCAAGAGAATAATATCTAAGAGCTGGAAAGAGAATAAAGAACTATTCGAAGGCAAATAGGATCCTGGAGGGCCTTTCTGACCTGTGGACATTTCTGAACCCTCAAAAACTTGAGCTGCGGCGAGCTCTGGTGGCCTAGCAGCAAGAAGCTGCAACTGCAATCTCAGAGATGCACGGTTCGAATCCACCAGACGCTCTGCTGGAGAAGGAGGAACAATCTCCTCCTGTACCAGTCAGATCTGATTTGATGGTACACACACAAAAATAATGAAATAAAATAAATTTTTTTTTAAATTTTTTTTTATTTTTGTGTGCGTGTACCGTCAAATCAGATCTGACTGGTACAGGAGGAGATTGTTCCTCCTTTTCCCGGCAGAGCATCTGGTGGATTCGAACCGTGTGCCTCTGGGATTGTAGTTGAAGCTCCTTGCCACTAGGCCACCAGAGCTCCCCCTGAAATAAAATAAATTTTAAAAAAACTTGAGCTGGGAGGATTAGCTAAGGTCAGGGCCCCTTTAACAGAAGACTGTTCGTCTCTGGAGAAAGTTGGGGGGCTACATCCTTAGAGCAGAGTTTGAGTTAGAGTAAACTTCCTCCTGGTCTCCACAGCGGAGGACGCCAAGGAGAAGGGGTAAAGAAGAGAAACCCACCATGAGACAGGAGGTGACCTGTGCAGCAGCTGGGCCTGTTCCCTGAGTGGCCTGGGGACATGAGGTGGTGAACCAGACTCCACGGTCCCAGACATCTGCAAGTCTTCTCTGGAGGAATGAACGTTCTCCTTGACCTCAAAGACTATCAACAAATACTTACTAAAAGACAGTGAACCATAGGTAACAAAAATAACCAAGCACATAAGAAAACAAGGTACTGTGTACAAAATTAAAGAAAACTAGAGGAAGTTAGAAATAAGAACTGAAGAGAGACATTCGTAACTGTGATGACTGGTCAAAAGAAATTTTCCAGGAGACCAAAAGAAGGTAAACATGGAAGATTTTACAGAACACTGGGGCAAGACACATGGAGGGAGGTCAAACACGCCTCATAAAATAAAAAAATTAAGAAATAATTAATAATTACTTTGTAAATAAATACTAGTTAGTAATAATTTATTAATCTCCATATTTTATGAAAATTAGTTCCAGGAAGAGAATGAAACAGAAACTGGATCTGAAGAATACCCCGCGCCAGATCAAAGACGGCAAAGAACTGAACCGTCCCTAGTCCAAGCCCAAGTTCCAAACGCACCCCCTGAGTTTCTCCCTCAAGAGTCTTGGGCATGGGGGAGCAAAGCAAGTGGGTGATCTTTAATACAAAGTGCAACTCAAGGAATCTGGCTTACTAATTTAAGAAAACATAACAACTTCATGCTTTCAGAATTCCCGAGTTGGAGCCAAGTCACAGCTGACCCTGCGGCCAGTTTCCCGGGCTGTAAACTGAACAGGAGATTGTCCATCTTTCTCCTGAGGAGCTGCTGGTGGATTTGAACCTGTGGGTTAGCAGAGCAGCCACCCGACCTCCCTAAAAGCCTCATCAGGTCATTAAAACAGCTAGCTTGAGCTTAAATTCACGAGAGAGAAAATGAAATCCTCTTTGTTCTTCAACCTGTTTTTCCTGAAAGGAAGTCGCTCTTCCATCATCGTGTCTCCTTTTAGAAATAACGCTGCGCAGACACCGAAAACACTCACTGCTCCTGAGTGGGAACCAACTCACAGCCCTGACCCTCTGACCTTTTTCAGAGGCCGATGATCCCATGGAAGGGAATGCAGAGCAGCTGGTGGATTCAAACAGCAGGTCTTTGGGTTGGCAGTACAACTCCTTACCCACTAGGCCACCAGAGCTTCCTATGCAAATACGAGCATCTATAATTACTTTAAAAACAAACAAAAAACACCAAAATACTGTTTGTGGACAACTGGTTCAACAGGAACCAGATCAAAGCACCGCTGTCAAATCAACTGTGACGAGTAACTCTCTGAAATAGAGCAGAACAGAACAGAACAGCTTCTCACAGCTTCCAAGACTGTAAACCTTCCAGAAGCAGGTGGCCTCATTTCCCCCTCACAGCCTGGCCAGTGGATCAGAACTATCATCAACCCTTTTGGTTCAACGGCACCACCAGGGCTCCCTGGACCACGGACCGCCTCGCCACCTAAGCCTAAGGGTTCTCTCTGTAATGGGCAAAACCAACCCAAACACTGACCACCAGAGAAACGGACAAGGTGCCCTGTAACATCTGCGGAGGAGGCTGGACCATCACAGAGCGGTAAGCAGGAGTGGCTGGTGATTCCCAGCCCAATGCTGAGCAAACTCGGCCAGACACAAAGCCATTACATTACGGTAAGTTGTTAAAACAGGCAGCCCTGACACACAGCGTCAGGAGACACGGCAGTGGGGCCCTTGGGTAAGAGCAAAAGGCGGCTGTGCTAAGTGCTGTGGAACCGCCTTCATGAACAAGGGATGTGAATTCTGCCCTACCCTGTGCCAGCCTGACCATCCCCGACATTACACCACTGCGTCAGTCCACCTTGTTGAGGGTCTAGTAATGTCAGACTTCTGGTTCGAGTCCTGACTCTCCAGCTGTATTTACTCAGCCTCTGTGTCCTTCTATTTATAGACACTATTGTTTATTTTGGAACAAACTCAAAACACTTGTGCTTGAAGACAAAATTGAGAAAGGAATTCTCCCAAGCTTAATTCAGTTGGAGACTTAGATCTTTTAACCTTTTTTTTTTGTTCCTATCAGTGGGAAATCATGAACAAGCTGGTTGCTCTGTCAATGCTGTGTCTCATACGTACTATGTACATAATTCAGTAAAAATAACAGCAGGAAGCGGGGGGAGATAAAAATGTAAGTTTAATGCTGTAACTTGGGCCCCAAATGAGGACACCATCCACACCGAGTCTTCTTTTGTGTTGATCTACTCCAAAATAAAACTGATTACTACAAACTGGGGGGCCGGGGGATCCACTAACAGCAGCAGCAGCGAGCGCAGACTCGGCATCCTTCTCTGGTGGAATCTGTGAGCCCTTTCCATCCACATGCAGGAAGTCATCCCTCTAACAGCCCTGACGACGGGACTGTCCTTAGCCCCAACCTAACAGATGGGCAGTTGATCCCTGGTCACTCAGCTAAACGGCAGAGACGAGGTTTGAAGAGGATTTGGACCCAGGTGTCTGGCTCCAGGGAAAGCATCTCTGCTTGGTCAGGAATAATCAAATCGTGGGAAGGATTCAGTTTTTAAATTCTTGTTTCAATGAAGGCCATGTGATCATTTCAGAAGGGCAAGAGAAAAGACGATTCAAGAAACAGACCACGACGTTGTCACCAGCTTCCTCCATACTTTATCCACTCCCTGGCCCTGGCCGACACACGCCTCCCTGTTCTTCCTGCTTCTCAGTGTCCAATCCTCCAGTGCCATCCAGCAGCCCTGACACCTCTCCCCCTTTTCTGGCCCGGCCACCACAGCCGCACCCCAGCTTCTCCCACATGCTGGGCTGCTGCCTGCTCCAGGATCTTCACTGTAACTGTCCCCTCCACCCAGAATGTTCTATCCCCAAAGATGTACGCGGCCAGCCGCCCACCTTGACCTCCTCCAAACCACTGAGCACCTTGTTTAATATTGCCACTGGCGCAGTATGAAATTACTGTTACTGATAAATGTTTGGCAAAGTCACATCCACTCCGTGATTTGCTGCTTATTGCCTACTGTCCTCTCTAGAACGTAAGCGACAGAAGACCTGGAAACTGCTCACCAACGTCCTCACACGACCCAGGAGAGGATACAGGGGGTGAGGGGCTCTGACCAGGAACCTGCTGCTGAATGCTGCACACAGTCCCTCCCGAGAACCAGCCTGAAGCCCCTCGTACCTTATCGATGTAGAAGTCAACCTCCGAGGCGGACTGAAATTCCCCGTCCAGGGCGGAGATGCCACTGGTCCACACCAGGTTCTTCATCTTGTGCTTGAAGACCAGCAGCTGGATCCGGAACTCCTGCTCTGTGAGGTCCAGGAAGCCGGCCAGCTTGGCCACGGGCATGGTGGTGTAGAGCTTGAGGAAGCTGCGGATGGTGGAGAGCTGGGCCTGCTGCTGGACTTCGTCCGAGAAGACCTTCAGCTGCTGCAGGAACGGCTCCTTGTGGTAGTTGGGGTGCACGTTGTCGTAGTTGGGCACCACGGGCGACAGGAACTTGGGGCACGAGTAGCTGAAGAGCTCCTCGTAGACCTGCGGGTCACCCTTCTGCATACGCAGCATCTTGTCGCCGTACTTCTCCCGCAGCTGGAGGTGGACGCTCTCGTCGATGCGCATGGGGTACATGGTGAGGGCGATGGCCAGCAGCGCGTGCATCTGCTCGTTCTGCTTGTTGATCTTGGGAAAGGGGGAGCAAGGTCAAAATGCATGCACTTCCGGGGCCCCCCTGTCCTTCCAGGGGCAGTCTGGACCGATCTTGGGGGCTCAGCTTTTCCTGACAGGTCAGTTAACCTGCCCAAAAGCTTACACACACAGACCCCCCTCCCCCCTCACACTGAACTACGCCCAACTCCAGGTCGCCCCGGTTCCAGGTCACCCCAGCTCCAGGTCGCCCGCAGGATCTCTTGGATTCTTCACTAGAATCTCTACTTCCTCCAGTCCACCCTCTTATCAGCAGAAGTTAACACCCACATTCGTCATGATGAAGTCACTCAAGTCTCTCAAGGTACCTCCGTGACGACAGGAGGTAGAAAAAGCAAAAAACCAAATATAAATTCTACGCTGACTTTGTGCTAAGAAGTTGCACTGGAAAGTCAAAAGCGCTCGGTTCAAATGCACCAGCTGCTTCGTAGGAGAAAAATGGGCAATGTCCTGTCTCTGAAAACCCACGGGAGGGTCAGCTAAGAGTCAGTTCTGACTTGACAGAATGTAACAAAGCCACGAGCAATCCAAGATTCTCCCAAGTCTAACATGCCACTTCCCAGCACTCTCCTCTTGCTAACTGGTTTCTGTGCTCCCCATCACCGTCCTTTCAAGCCTCCGTGCTGTGCTCCGTTGGTCCTCTAAAGATACGTATACACTGCACACACAGCTCCCCCGACGCCTGACCCATCAGGACAGCAAACCACTGCTGACTGATTCTATAAAGACCTTGGACCAGGTATACACTGTAGATTCAGCAAACTTTAACTCAATAAATAAATGTCAGGCACTGAGCACTGGGCGAGAATGAAAAGACAAGACAGTGCACACTGGCAGGGTGTTAACGTCAGAGTCAACACGCATCATAACAGAACTCTACAGGACAGCTGCTCAAACAGGACAACTCTGGGCGGGCAGACCAAAAACTGTCGGTCTAGGTGTCGAGCAGTGAGCTGAGAAGGGCCCCTTACCATCTCGTACTTATACGTGGTCCGCTGGAACATGCTCTTGGTCCTCTGGATGTAGAGGAGGATGTTGGCAAAGACCCGGATGGCGTCCTGGTAGCGGCGCATCATCAGATAGGCAAAGCCGACGTAATAGTACGTGGTGACCTGGCACTCGGGAACCCGGGAATACATGCTCTGTGGAAGGAAGCAGCACCCTTGAGTTCTAGGGTCTCCACATCCTTGACTGGACAGGGAGCTGCTGGGGCCTGGAGTCTGCTTCTCCTCAGAGGCCCTGGAGCATGCAGGAGTCGAGACAACAGGCCCTGAGCCCAGACGGTACCATTCATGGACTAAGTCGCCTCCTTTCTTAGTTTCTTATAAAGCAGAGGCCTGGACCATCCGACCCCGAGACCTCTCTTTAAAACCCTTCACTCCATTTTGCATTCAGCCGTCTTTCCCCTCACTGTGCTTTCAAATAAACCTTATGGAGGAAGAGACAGGCAGGTAAGACGACACACATCAAAAGCCAAAAACATACATATTCTGTGGTTCAGTCATATATCACTCAGCCACAGAAGTCCTCATCTACTCCAAGACATGACAAACGCAGCGCAAATTAAATCAGTCACAAAAGGACAAATGTGGTATGATATCACTTCTACAAAATATAAAGAAGTGACAAGTTCTTTAGTGACAGAAACCAAAGTTCATCAGCGGTTAGAAGGTGGACGTGGGATGGGGCAGACAGACATGTGCTGGGTGGGCAGATATGGGCTTCTGTTGAGGGGGATGGTGGAAGGACAAGATAAACAATGTCACGAAATGATACATATGAAAGACTGCGGAAATGATAAATTGTTTAAAAGAGACCGGTGGGTTGATTTTTTAAAGTGTGTTTTGTTGAGACACTACACGCACAGCAGGGCAGACTCACTCTCCACAATCTCACACATACAACGGTCATGTTGATTACATCATTCGGTGGTACAACCATTCTGACCCTCCTTGTCTACCAGTCCTTCCCCAGAAACTAGGGGGACCCAGCACTCCCCCAGTTCTCTCTCTATAATCTTCCCATTTGCTGTTGGCCAAATGGATGCCACATAGTTACTTAAAAACCAGAATGCTCAAGGCAGACCTTCTTTACTATTAACCTAGACACTTCTTTGACTTTAAGAAGAATTCAGGGAATCCTTTTGGGTTTTTTTTTAAACTTTTGTTGTAACGAAGCATGTGGTTGTGTGCCATTGAGTCAGAACTGACCCACAGCTGACCCTCCAGCAGGATTTCAAAATCAGAATCACACAGGAGACTGTCCATTCTTCTGTAGAGCAGCTGGCAGATTTGAACCGTGCACCCCTGGGACTGCAGTGCAGATTCTTATCCACTAGGCCACCAGAGCTCCTTGGCTTGCATTTTAAAGATTACATCAGAGAAGCAGTTATAGGCCTTCATCCAGCCTCCCTGGTGTCATGGTGCCACACCATGTCTGGATTCCACACGAATTTTCTATATTTCAAGGTTATTCTGTAGCTTTCTGCATCAAAGTGTCCAGTAATAGTGGCTGGGGACATCGTTAGTCCACAAGGTTTTACAGTAAAGGAGGCAGCTGTTTAAGAAGGCAATCAGCTACACCTTCCATGATCTGGTAAATGTCTCATAACTTTGCCATTTACGACAATAAACAAAGAGCCAAAACCCCCCTATTTTTCTGTCAAGGACTGCAGCCTTCAATATGGACTGAGGCTCAATGTCAAGAAGACAAAGATTCTCACCACTGGACCAATTGGCAGCATCAGGATGGATGGTGAAGAGATTGAGATTGTACACAGCTTTAGTTTGCTTGGCTCCATGGTCAACACTCTTGGCACCAGCAGCCAGGAAATTAAAAGACGTATTGCAATGGGAAAGTCTGCTGTTAGGGACCTTTCCAAAGTATTGAAGAGCAATGGTGTCTCTCTGGAGACTAAAGTGCATCTAATATGGCCATGGTCTTTTCAATCACTTGTTATGCATCAGAGAACTGGACAATGACTAAGGAGGATAGAAGGATAATTGATGCCTTTGAGCTCTGGTGCTGGAGAAGAGTGTTGAGGGTACCATGGACTGCTAGGAAAACAAACAGATTCATCCTGGAAAAGGTTAAACCGGGCTACTCCTTGGAGACAAGAATTCTGAGGCTTCGTCTGACATACTTTGGACATGTTGTACGGAGGGACCAGTCCCTGCAGAGGGACACCATACTTGGGAAGGTGGAGGGACAGAGCAGGCCCTCTATGAGGCAGACTGATTCAGTAACTGGGGTAATCGGGATGGGCGTGTCAGGGACAGTGTGACTTGCACAGGACAGAGCAGAGTTTAGGGCTGTTGTATATAGGGTCACTATGAGTTGCAAGCGACTCGACGGCACATAACAACATGAGAAACCACCACAGCTAATCATACCAGTACCTATATGGTTTAAGAACCAAGCCACTTGTTAAGACAAGTGAACTCTGAAGAGTGACATTCTGTTATTTATTATTTTATTTTTAATTGTTATTTGAAAGTTTAATGCCACTATAGCTTTGAAACAGAATCAAAAGACTGCCAAGTATGTTAAAACGTTATTAGAGAGAAACCACACCCTGTGTACATTCCCACTTGTCCTCCTTCCTCGCCCTGAAACTGTCACAATCAATGCATTTCTCTCAAAGCAGGTGAACATCTGGTTGTGAGTAGACAGGCCAGGGAAATTGGCATTTACCTTCTTGTTGAGCTCGATGTTCTCCAGCACCTTGATGGCCTGGTAGTAATCCCCCAGCAGGGAGTGCAGGCGCAGAAGCCCCACCAGGCTGAAGTAGCCAAGCATCTTGTAGAGGGAGTGCCGTCCGTACTCCCCAGCCACACTCTCGGGGTCACCTGAGAGAGAGAGAGAGAGAGAGAGAGAGATATGCTGGGACCACTAAGCCGGAGGAGGAGGGAAAGGAGAACCTCTGAATGTCACCCAATGAGCTGTTCAGAGAGTGGCAGTCCAATTCTGTCCACACAGGAAATCTTCTCATTAGTAAATGACCCATCTGGGCATCACTCCTCTCAGAAAGTCCATGAGGTCAAAGCTACGCTCCTAGGAATACTGAGATGCTGACTGCCTTTCCTACTAGGCTGACATCTGCACTGCTGATGCAGAATCAATGGTGCGTGAATGTGCCGACAACAGAGCATAAACCAGGCGGTGACACTCCAGGATACAAGCAGGCACAACATTCCTCACCACCACGCTCCTGCCAAAACCCACCCGCACCAACACTAGCCACCATGCTCCTGCCAAAACCCACCTGCACCACCACCAGCCACCATGCTCCTACCAAAACCCACCCGCACCAACACCAGCCACCAAGCTCCTGCCAAAACCCACCCGCACCAACACCAGCCGCCATGCTCCTGCCAAAACCCATCCGTACCAACACCACGCTCCTGCCAAAACCCACCTGCACCACCAACCAGCCGCCATGCTCCTGCCAAAACTCACCTGCGCCACCACCAGCCACCAAGCTCCTGCCAAAACCCACCCGTACCACCACCACACTCCTGCCAAAACTCACCCGGCGCCACCACCAGCCGCCATGCTCCTGCCAAAACCCACCCGCACCACCACCAGCCGCCACATTACCATGCTCCTGCTGAAACCCACTCGCACCACCACCTTCCCCCTCCCCGCAACATTATTTTCACTTAAAAAAACAACTGAAAAACCGACACGGTTATCCGGAAGTGGGTCTTCAGCAGACATTTTCTCAAAGAAAAGGAAAAGAATAAAAAAGGGAAGAGAGCTGGCCACACTTTAAAAATCCCACACTACAAATGAGTCTGTTGTGGATGATAAAATTTGAGCTTTCAAGTAAAAACTTTGTAAAACTTAGGATCTGCTGAGTGTTCAAACAGCTTCCCAATAAAGACTTGTCTGATGAGGCTGACAGTTCAAAGAACAAATCCGACTCTTCTTGTTGGAGAATATAATGCAGCAACACTAGGAAGGTCATAAAACCACCTGGGGTAAAGGAGGTACTCAGAATACAGAGCAGACACATTCTGAATGGACAAAACAAAGGAGAGAGTTCAGTATTATCAGACCCCACAGCGTAAGACTAACATCTCTCTAGCCTCTAACACTCGTTTAGGTTTGCCTGTCAAAGAAGAGCCATGGTTATTTTAAAGTGCTCTTAAGGTTTCCAACTACATATCTGGGTGAGGCCAGTTTTCTTCATATATTTTAATCAAAGCAGCATATTGCAACAGATTGGATGGAGAGCAGAAATGAATCCATCTAGCCTTCAACAAGCACCGAAGAGGCCGGCTCCCTGCTCCCTGGGAACAGGTGGCAAACGGCAGGCCGTCTGGAACGCGTGGCTGGGCCCTCCGTCCTGCTGCACTCACCTCCACTTGTGTACACCTCCAGCTGACGGTTGATGTTGGATTTGTCTACCAGGGAATGAAGGACGTTAAGGACACTGTGAACATTCCAGATTTTGGGATTGGATCGGAGGAAGTCAATCTCCTCTTCTGACTTCTTCGCAGTCTTACAGCGGTACTGACTAAAGGACTGAAACTACAAAGAGAAAGATGCACTGGTTAAAAATCCCAAAGGGACCCGCCAAGCACACAGGCTGGAAATGAGGCCATCGGCTCAGACTGGGCCAGGGGCCCCCAGCGTTCAGGGCCACAGGACTAGGGAAAGTCAGGGGAGATTACTACCTCCCACTCTAAGCCAGCCTGTACACAAGTTGTTGCAAAACAAACATCTGTGATTAAAGCATGAATTTTTAATTTTGTTCAATAATAAATGTGATGCTTATTTTACATTTAAGAAAAAAAAATCTCTTAGGATTACAACAACAAAAATATGAGTAGTTACACAGGTGACCCAGATGTATTAGTAGGTATATGTGCACATGTCTCTGTGTGCTGTGTGTACTCATTCTCTCTGTACATACATACAAATCACAGGGGGGGTACAGTCACAGACACCACGTAGTTACAAAGAAACACCTTATGGGGTCGACCTCCTAGGTTTAAAGGTTTGGCCTTCTATAGCCTGGGGAGACAATAGAGTCAACCAACACGGGTATCTCAACTGTGTGAGTACAATCTGGGCTTTTAAAAGCTTGTAGGGGCCACATAATAACAAATGAACTCTACTCATCTGGAACAAAGAGAATGAAAGAAACAAAAACCTCCAAGAATAAACTAGTCCACAAGGCTCACGTGAACTAAGGAACTAGCCCTCAGAGGGCCCATACGGTCCTGACTAGCCTGAGACCAAAAAACCAGAAGACGCCCAGCCACCAGTGACTGTTCTGACCAGGGGCACAAAAGAAGGTCCTGGAGACCAAAAATCAGCAAAACTCAAATTCCTCACAAAAGCCAGACTTCCTACACTGACAGAGACTAGAGGAATCCCCAAGACTGTAAAATACCCTTTGAACTTAAAATTAAACCACTAAAATAATAAAACAAAAACAAAAGAAAAATCACTTCACCTTTCATCTAAGAGTTAAAATTTGTATTTATCACCCATGAAAAATTGCTTCCTCAAATAACCAACTCTGGCGGCCTAGTGAGTAGGAAGTTGCACTCTCAACCCAAAGGTGAAAGATTCAAATCCATCAGCTGCTCCTCCCATGCGATTTACTGTCTATAAATAAAATCCCACTGGAGGGTCAGCTATCAGTCAGCTGTGACTTCACGGCACAACACAACTAGAAGTTAAAAAGGAACCAGTCCCCAATTAGTAACAAAGAATTAAGATGCAAAATATATATGACATTTCCCATAAATGAGATAATGCGTGACAAAAAGGAGTAAATACTATCATTTAGATTGTCCAATTTTGTGAACCATATCACTAAAATAAATTCTTTTTAGTATTCCTACTAGGCCTCTATAAAAGAAAAAAAAGTTAAAGCAACGATCTTAATCAACAATTCCAGTACTGGACTGTGATCTCTACAGGCATACAGATGTGTAGTATACACAGATACTCAAAACAGAACACTCATGGTTTATCCTCAGAGGAATGGACCCCCACATTGTGCACTGCAGCAAAAGAACATGACAGGTACACATGTTGTGGTTGTTGTTAGGTGCCGTCAAGTGGAGTAAGACTCAAAGCAACACCGTGAACAAAAGATCTGAACCCAGTCCTGTCCTGCACCATCCTCACTTCCAGATACACAAGAGCCCACTGTAGCAGTCACCTTTTCAGGCCATCTAGTTGAGGGTCTTCCTCTCCTTCATAGACCCTCCACCCTTGTCAACATCTTGTCCAAGCAATAGCCTCTCCTAGCAACTCGCCTAAAGTATGTGAGGTGAAGCCTCATCATTCTGGCCTCCAAAGAACACTCTGGCTGCACCCTCTCCAAGACATTTCTGTTTGTTCTCTTGGTCGTCCATGGGATATCCAGTGTTCTTCTCCAACACCACAGCTCAAAGGCATCAATTATTTTTCTGTCATCTTTATTCACTTTCCAGCTCTCAGATGCATAGCAAGTAACTAGAAAGATCATGGCCAGAATTAGATGACCTTAGTCTTCAAACTGACATCACTACTCAGTAATTTGGAGAGGTCTCTAACTTCAGATTTTCCCAGTGCAGTACATCTCCTATTTGCTGACTGTTGGTACCAAGGGTGTTAACTGTGTATCCAAGCAAGATGAAGATGTTGACAGTTTCAATCTCTTCTCCATCCACCATGTCATTGTCCAGTGGTAAGAATTTTTGTTTTCCTGATATTGAGATACATGCATACCGAAGGCTGCATTCCTTGATCTTCTGCAACAAGTACTTCACATCTTCCTCACTTTCAGCAAGCAAGGTTGTGTCATCTGCATAACGCAGGTTATTGATGAGTCTCCCTCCAACCCCGACGCCACACTCCTCTTCATAGAGTCCAGCTTCTCAAAGGACTCTGGTCCAGGTATAGGTTCCTCACGAGCACAATCAACTGCTCTGGGAATCCCATTCTTCTCAATGTCAGCCACAACTTGTCATGATCCACACAGTCAGGGACATACGGGGACTGGGAAAGTGTCCCTGGTCATGGCAAGCTATTTCCTATGTCCATCTCTGTAAAGGTCTAAGAAACAGAAATTGATGCCAGTCCTTCCAGGTAAGAAATGGTGCTGCTGCAGATGGCAGCAGGCTCCTTCACTTCTTTTCGCTAGGTGTGTGTGTGTGTGTGTACACACACACACACACACACACTTTAACGAAAGTTTAGAGAGATTTAGGATTTCTAGTCATTCATTGTTGCATTTTTCTCCCTGCCCACCCCTCCCCCCATTCACTCTTCTCCTTGAAAAGAAAAACTCTTTCATTGTTAGGCAAACCCTCCCCCTAAATTCACTCCACTATGCAGCCTCATTCTGGACTTCTGTAATGACAATACCCAACCATATATCCCCACATCTGTTTCAAGGCAATATACATCATTCCTCTCCTCCTTTTCTGTCTTCCCTCAGCCCTGATGTCAGTCCTATTTTACAACAATGGCTCTATGCAATATTTGTCCTTTTGTGACTGAGATATTTCACTCAGCATAATGTCCTCCAGGGTCACCCATTTTGAATAATATTGCATGAGTTCCTTGTTTTTCAATGCAGCCTAGTATTCCATTGTGCAAATATACCACAGCTTCTCTATCCATTCATTTGCTGATGGCCACTTGGGTTGTTTCCAGCTCTTTGCTACTGTGAACAAAGCCACAATAAACATGGGTGTGCATATATTTGCTTGGATGTCAGTTATGGTTTCTTTAGGGTATATTCCAAGTAGTGGAATGCTGGGTCAAATGGTATCTCTATTCGCAACTTTTTGAGAAAGCGCCATAACGCCTTCCACAGTGGTTGCACCGTTTTACACTCCACCAACTGTGAATAAGGGTTCCAGTTTCCCCACAACCTCGCTAGCATTTGTTGCTTGCTGTTCTGTTAAATTTTGCTATTCTGACTGGGGTGAGATGATATCTCCTAGTTGTTTTGAAGGCCCCTTTACTTTACCTAGTGAAAAGAAGAAGAAAATAACGGAAGTCCACGCTTCATATATTCCTTCCAAAAGTACAGTGAAGTGGCCGAAGAGCTGCTGGCATTTGCCTCGCGGGGGAGAATCACAGCGGGCACTCAGTGCGCTCAGCATCGAAGAGTCTTTGACAAGGAAAGGACTTTAATGAATTAAGCACCTTAAGAAGAGAACTCGGCTAAGCCCAGGGGATTAGGACGCTCCTAAGAGAGTTGAGGAACCCCAGCGGATGATCCCCTGCAGCCTAACGAGTCCACAGGCTTCCACGACACGAAGGCCCTGAGGCCGGAGCTTTTGGCAGGAAGCCGCTTTCTTTCCACTTATCAGCACCCAATACGCACAAAGACGGTGAAGCTCAAACAGCATCTTCAGTAAAAACTACTCCACGAGGGAAAAACTGGCAAGTGGATAATGGTGATGGTCGTACAACATGATGGAAAAAAAAATAAATAAATAAAATTCCCTTACTAAAATTACATATGAACAATGAGAAAAGCCAGTGAGAAACGGAAACTGGGTGGGGGTGAGGATGAGGTGGTAGCTGTCTGGGCGGGGAGATGGGCTCACGGGGTTCATTACATCATTTGTTCTACTTAGGCATATGCTGCTGATGTTATGTTCTGTGAAGTCGTTTGCAGCTCACCGTGACCCTACACCCATTACCCAAGTCCCTGTCATAGTGACTCAGACACACCTACACCCATTACCCCAGTCACTGAGTCAATTCATCTCATCCAGGGTCTTCCTCTCTTGTATTGTCCCTCCAGCCTCCCAAGCATGATGTCCCTCTCCAAGGACCGGGTCCCTCTTGGTCACATACCCAAAGTATGCGAGACAGGGCTTCAAAATCCTAGCCACAAACGAGAAACTTGGTTTCACCCTCTCCAAGACAGACCTATTTGTTTTCCTGGCGGTCCATAGTATGTTCAAGACTCTTCTCCAGCACCACAACTTAAAAGCACTGATTCTTTTTGTCATCCTTAGTCACTGTCCAGCCCTCTGATGCATGCGAAGACCATGGCCTGGATCAGGTGCAGCTTAGTCTCTAGACTGACATGACTGCTTCTCAGTACCCTGGAGAAGTCCCTGACAGCAGATTTTCCCAGTGCAATTCATCTTCTGATATCCTGACTGCTGGTGCTCTAAGTGTTGATCATGGAGCCAAGCAAGCTGTAATTATTAACAACCTCAATCTCTTGTCCATCATGGTGCTGCCAATTGGCCCAGTGGTGAGAATCTTTGTTTTCTTGATGTTGAGCTTCAATACACATTGAAGACCATAGCCATTGACCTTCTGCAGCAAGCACTTCAGGTCCTTTTCAGTTTCAGCAAGCAGGGATGTGTCATAACTCAGGTTGTTGATAAGTCTTCCTCTAATCCTGATGCCACATTCCTCCTCATAAAGCCCAGCCTCCTGAATGATCTGTTCTGCATATAGAGTGAAAAGGTATGGAGACAGGACGCATCCCTGACGTATTCTTTTCCTGATTTTGAACTATGCAACATTTCCTTGCTCTGTTCTGAGGATTGTTTCCTCAGAACAGAAGTTATATAATTACTAATAGTTAGCAATTATGCAATTAGTAATTTAAAAAGCATCAGTAAAAGCAAAAAAAAACCCCTGTATTTAAATTCTACATTAAAAAAAACACTTTGATAACCCACCTACAAATCTAGTTTAAGAGAAGAGGAAACCAAGGCCTAGTGCAGTTAAAAAAACTGCCCAAAGGAGCTCTGGTGGCCTAGTAGCAAGAAGCTGTGCTGCAATCCTGAAGGCACGGGGTTCGAATCCACCAGACGCTCCGCTGGAGAAGGAGGGGCAATCTCCTCCTGTGCCAGAAAGATCCTACTCGACTGTATACAACAAGAGAAAAAAAAATCCTGAAGAAAATTGCCCAAGGTCCAGTCAACAGCAAACCTTGGGCTTTTACACCCACTGCTACCCTGAAGTATGCCTGGGGGGCCTGTTCTCAGAGGCAGTCAGCAAGAGCCCTGAGATGGGTCTACCTGTTTAAATAAAAATGTTACATTTTATCAAGTTCTTCTTGCATAAAAATTAATCACCGCCCCCAAGCAAGATAAAAACATTTGGTTTGCAGGTGGGGAAAATGAGGCTCAGAAGAGTTTAAATGACACGCCCTCCTTACAGAGCCTCTGGGTGGTGACATCCAGACTGGATTTCCCGTTGCCACAGATTATGACACTTTTGTTCTTCCTGCAAGACCATCTCCCAGGTAAGAGTTGGGGGAAGTCAGGAAATCAGCGCTCCTAATTTGCAAGTTCTTAGCTAGAGTGTGCAGGACTCTCTGTCTCCTCAGAGAATCTCCCAACACGCAAGTCCACTGCTATGGGAAGTTTTTACACCCCACGACTATTTTCCACCAAGCATCTTTCTAACAACACAAACAACATGCCAGCTCTTGCTGGGATCAGATGTATTTTTGACCCAAGTACTTCAACTCGGGCTGAAGCTCACTAGCTACCTGGTAGATGAACTCATCAATGATATCCCAGAGCCACTGGTTGGGTAGTTCCAGAGGGGCGGGACCATCAGCATCTGCACAGGAAAAACAAGAAGCAGTTTAACCCAAATTACAGAAAAGTCAGAGCCAAAGCAAGTACTCTGCTCAGTCAGCAGGAGAACAGGTTTACTTGTAATTTCTCTTAAAAGGATCATGAAACACAACCATTGCCCCCTTGTACCCCCGCCCCTGGTAAATCCTGCTAAAATAGCTGGAGGCCAATCAATACTTGTCCTGATCAAAACTCCTCTTCTTGGGGGAGGGAGGGTAGGGTTGGGCAGAGAGAAAAGTACAACAATGAATGAATGGAAATCCAAAGTCTCTGTAAAATTTCATTAAAATTAATAATTAAAAAACAAGGGGAGCTCTGGTGGCCTAGTGGCAAGGAACTGCAACTACAATCCC
This sequence comes from Elephantulus edwardii, assembly GCF_000299155.1. Classification (NCBI taxonomy): domain Eukaryota; kingdom Metazoa; phylum Chordata; class Mammalia; order Macroscelidea; family Macroscelididae; genus Elephantulus; species Elephantulus edwardii. Next base: position 8,719,215 of record NW_006399836.1, read on the forward strand.
AGAGGCTCATGGTTCGAATCCACCAGATGCTCTGCCGGGGAAGGAGGGACAATCTCCTCCTGTACCAGTCAGATCTGATTTGACGGTACACACACACACACAAAATTAAAAAAAAAAAAATTAAAAAATAAAAAATTAAAATTAAAAAACAAAAAAAGCCCTCTTCACTTTTGCCCAATTATCAGACTTACTAAGAATGTAGTTGAAGAGATTGCAGTAGTTATAATAGGACTCAAACCTCTGCTCCAATGAGGGTCCCCCCTGTAAAGAGACATCAGAAAACTTATTTAACATCAATGTGGGTTTTTGCAGAAGGTTGCTGGTTTGCTGGTTTGAACCCACTGTGGGAGAACGATGTGGAAGTTGACTTCTGTAATGATTACACACTTGGAAACCCTACAGGGTGGGGCTCTATCCTGTCCTCCAAGGTTCTCGGTCAATTCACAGTAACACTGGATGGCAAACACTGGTGGCTTCCCATGTCTTGTTCACGGTCTACCAGGAGGGCTGAGAACACAAATGAGAATGTTTGTTCCCATGATGGTAAAAGTGAGACAGTTTGTTCCGTGATGGTAAAAGTACCACGGCAGTTCAAATGATACTGAAGTTTCTACCACGATGTTAGGTGCTAAGGAAACGGATCTCGACTGGCCCTTAAAGACCTGGTACACAGATTGGAGGGCAGGTGCTTTAGTGGGAAAAGCAGTACTGGTCCAGCAGTAAACCCGGGGGCCTGAATGCTGGGAGTAACAGAAACCACAGCTACACTGTGGGGCTTTCCAGTACTGCAAAGGTCTTTGGGTGTCAAGGACCCAGATAAAGGGTGAGTCAGCTCTGGCCCATGGCCAAAATCCAGCCGACTCATTGTTTTCAAATAAAAATTCACGGGCACACAGCCGTGGCCGTTCATTACGTTACTTCTACGACAGCCTCAGCAAGCTGCAGAGTTGCCACAGCGAGCACTGTTCTCAACGCTCAAGATGCTAACTATGTGGTCCTGACCCGCGGTCTAGACTTGATGGTGCCAGGAACTGAGAGGGATTGGAGGTGTCTGCCCCAGGGAACAAGACGGTGAACAGTGGAGCTGTGTGGGGTAGGAAGAACATGGCCATGGAGTCTCAGCCTCCCACCTCTGTGGGCTTCTGATGTGGGTGAAAGCAACTATTAGGGCCAAGTAAGTGAAATTATGTTGTTAGTTAACGTGCTTAGCACAGTAAACGCTCATCTAATGAAAACCTTTCACTTCAGATTTTAAACGTGTTCATGGACGGCAAATTTCCTGGCCTGGCCTGTAGGAATGCATTCAACACATATGCAGCCAAAGACCACTTTAAAGTGTAACAGAACAACGACGTCACTCTGAGGATACAAGCGATGGTATTTTCAATCACTTCATGTGTATGCAAAAAGCTGAACATACAAGACGACGACTGACGGCCCTTCGGCTCCTAAGTGTGGTTCCACTTTTATGTCGAGTGGCATGTCTCCCCCTCAAGCTTTGTTATGCCATCAGCACACTACCTACCTGTCTGATGGAGGGTGGGGGGAGAACAGACGCACCTGAATCTGGTGCTGGGAGGACATACTGCGTACCGCGCCTACCACAGACCCAGGACAAATGTCTTGGGGAAAGTACAGGATGCTCCTTAGAAACCAGAATGGTAAGACTGCGTCTCATCTATTTTAGATGTGTTATCAGGTAATGTCAGTCCCTGGAGAACATCATGCTTGGTAAAGCGAAGCGAGGAAAAATGGGAACTCTCAGTGAGATGGATTTAACACAGTGGCCGCAAAATGGGTCAAACATAACAAAGACTGTGAAGATGGCACAGATCCAGGCACTGTGACATTCTGTTGTACGTAAGGTGCTGAGTGGGAACTAATTTACTGGCACCTAAGAACATACTTTACAGACCAAACAAGATTAGAGGTGCTAGAACGTGGCCACATGCACGCAGGTTCTGGCACCACGGACTTCCCCGAGCAGCATTACACACACTGGCTGGACTCAGTCTAGCTCACAAGCCCAAGGAGCACGAGAACCTGTTTTCTATCCTCTATTCATGTCTAGACATGGGAGCCAGCGATCCCGCACCATCCGGCCCTCCTGCATTACTTCAGCCGCTGGACCTCTGCTAGCTACAACCACCAGCTCCTGCAGTCACGAGGTCCAGGGTGGGTGGGGAGGGAGAACCATGAGCAGCTGCGATGGAACCATTCCAAGGAACGGGCCAGGGCCATTTCCTTCATTTACAGACGCACACAGTACCAACACTGAGCAGCTGTTACCATTACGAAGCAAGAGGCAATTCTAGACACCAGCCTTGAACAGTGATCCAAACTAGGCCCCACACGTGTGCCTTTTTTTGGTTTGTTTGAACTGTGCAACCCGCTTCAGTGCCTGCTGCCTATGAGAAAGGAGGCCAGGCAATGGTTCGGGGCTCCAGCTCGCTCTGGCATGGGACACTATGAGAGACCCATGGGGAAGGGCCTGCCATAAATCCAAACCCATGCAGAAGTTTACCTACTAGTGGGCAAGTCAACCAACCCAAAACTCCAAAACTAAAGCAGTGTCTGCTAGTGACACAGGCTCTGACGTGCCACAGAGCACGGGCAGGGGCCCACAGCAGGAAGGGAGAGTTAACAATACCAGCCAATGAATGAGTCAGGGGCCAGCTCAAGCAGGACCATGGCGTAGACTTAAAGTCTCCTGAGCTTAACAGGAAACCGTGGTGGGATTTAAGGAAAGGGTGACAGGCACTAAAAACAGATCACTCTGGTTACTAAGCAGAAAACCCAGAATGGAAGCAAACAGCATCCTCACTGCCTTGACAGTCTGGACAAGGGATGACAGTGACGTAAAGGAGCACGGAGGTACAGAGGGGTCGGTTCCAACAAGCAAGTTCAAGATGGACGGAGAGTGATAGGAAACGTACAGTGAGGCCCTAATTTGCAGCCTGAGGACCGAGGTGATTGATGGAGAGTTATTAAGGTGAAGGTGGGAAGATCAGGCTTAGAAGAAAAATCAGAGCAAACGTTGTGCTGATATTTGTCAGTCATTCCCTAGAGATGTTAACAAGGTAGTTGGACATCTAATTTTTTTTCCATACACAGTTTTGAACTTCAGTGGAGAAAGTAGGGCTGAAACAGACTTAATTCACTGACTGACATTACACAAAGCATATTTTACAACTGGTGGTACACTGGTTAAAGTATTCAGCGACTACCCAAAAGGTGGTGGTTTGATCTCACCAGGGGCTCCCTAGGAGACACACAAGAAAGGCTGTTTCCGTAACTGTTCACAGTCTCGGGAGTCTCTCTGAGCAATTCTAGTCTTTCCTGCGGGGCTGCTAGGAGTGAGACTCAATCCTGATGTCAGGAGGTTGATTCTCAACAGAGAATTTTTAAGAGATCTGGAGCACTCTGAAATTTAGATATACAGAGAAGACCTAGCAAGTGCCCAAAGCTGGGAGGGTTGGGGAAAGAACAATGGTATTACAATAAAACAGTCCTACACCCAGGGAGTTTTGACTCTTGCAACGTGAACGAGACTAGTAACCCCTTCCTGCCTCCATGTGCCAACCCTGCAGGTCTGCTGTGAGGGCCAGCCATGCAGGTGTGTGACACGCGTTTACAATAAGCCTGTGGCATAGCATCTTGTACTTTGCAGAAGAGAAATTCAAGGGCAAATGTACTGAAGAGAAAGAGTTTTCCAAGCAGAGGCAGATGTGCTGGGAACACCCTCCCAGGACAGCAGTCTGTCATCCAGACACAGTCATGAACAAGGGCAGTGGGGACAGAGAAACGAAAGAGGAGCAGACAGACCGTGCCGCCTTATGGTGCCCGGAACCACATCGTCTGCTGGCTCAGAAAACGTGCCGACCACTCTTGGAAATGGAAACAACAACAGAAACTAACCGCTGTGTCCCGGGGAACAGCACAGCTGAAAACACCCAACACACAGATAGATACTCACGCTGACTTTGGCGTAGATGTGTCTGTAATATAATTCTTTGTACAAAATCAGGAAGACGGCATCTGAAAGAGACAAAGGGGTGCTTTACAAACCGAGAAAACATTATCCAGGGGCTTCTGGACGTTTCCTCCTGTGGGGACGGGGATGATGTAAAGGGGATAAACATGACTTTAGAGATTAAAAAATCTAGACTCCTCTGCTTCTGTCCCAAGAATACATGCAGTATGGGAATGACTACAGGAAACGCAATGTGAACGAAGGAATGTGGGAAACACAATGTGCATGAATGAGGACACAACATATACGAATTTTGTATGCCAACCAAGATAAAACACAACAACAAAAATACATGCACTGAGAAAACTCATTTCTCATCCTACTTTTTCAACCTCAACTTGATCTTACCATGATCCCTTTCAGATTTTTTTCCTTTACTTAAACACACACACACACACATGCACGCAATTTGCCAAAACAATCTTTTAAACAAGAACAAAGTTGAGGATGCAGATTCTGAAGCTCAGAACTACAAAGCTGTAATTACAGAGGAAGCTCTGGCGGCCAAGGCCACACAGGGAAGGGAGCTGCTAACACAGGGCGAGTGCTTCTCTGGCAGCTCAAACCCATCAACAGAGAGAGGGAGAGGGAGAGGGAGAGCGAGAGGGAGAGTGAGAGAGAGGAGAAATCTCCCGTGGGATTTAGAGCCTTGGAAACCTGCTGAAGAATCAGTCTGACTCTATAGTGTCGATGAGCCTGTTCGTGGCTGAGTAGTAGTGCAACTATCAAAAGAGCATCGTAAGGGGAGCTCTGGTGGAGGGTAGCTCTGGTGGCCTAGTGGCAAGGAACTGCAACTACAATACCAGGGGCGCACGGTTCGAATCCACCAGATGCTCTGCCGGGGAAGGAGGGACAATCTCCTCCTGTACCAGTCAGATCTGATTTGACGGTACACTCACACAAAAATAATAATTAAAAAAAGAAGTTAAAAAAAAACCAAAAGAGCGTCATAGTGACATAATGGCTTCAGACGAATATACAGAAAAGAATGAGTTCAGAAACAATTCTTTGCATTTACAAGAGAAACTGATTCGTAACAAGAGTGCTAAGACATTCAAAAGTGAAAGAAGTCCTTTCAACAAAAGTTACCAGGACAACTGACTATCCACAGTCCAAAGAGCAGCGCAGGACCTTCTACTTCACACCTTATTCAAGGGCAACCATCTACCATGAGGAGAGTGAAAGAGAACCCACAGAAGGGGAGAAAGATCTGCTAAAAAGGTATCTGAAAAAGAATTCTTGTAACTTCATAACAAAAAAAAATAATCCAATTAAGAGGCAAAGGATGTGAACAGACATTTCTCCACAGAAGAGTCATGACTGTCCAGCAATCACGTGAAAAGCCCGCCTGCGTCCCGAGTTGCTGTCCTAACTCCTATCATGTCAGTTCTGACTTGGCAACGCCTTGAGCGACAGCAGGGCGCTGCCCCACAGGATTTGAGGCTGCGTCTTGGAAGCGGACTCCTGGGCCAGCCTGACATCAACGTCACATGTGGGTAAGCTCAAACTGCCAAGCTTTCAGGTAGCAGTCAAGAGATTAACCTTTTCCGTCACCCAGGGATAAAAGACACTGTGCATTACTGCAGAAACGCAAATCAAAATCAGAGCGATATAATTTTATATACATTAAGATGGCAGTGATGAAAAGGATGGATAGTGGCAAAAAGCGGCACTGCAATCCCAGAGGAATGCGGTTCAAATCCACCAGATGCTCTGCTGGAGAAGGAGGGGCAATCTCCTCCCGTACCAGTCAGATCCGATTTGACAGTTGTTGTTAAGTGTGGTCGAGTCCGAGTCGTAGCGATGCTATGATCAAAAGTCCTCAACACTTACGTGGCTTTCATCTTTTCTCCAGGTTCAGAGAATTTCCAGAGGCAAACTTTTATGGAAGTGGATGCCACTCCTGCTTCCAAGCTTGTTTTAACAAGGGGAGCTCCACCCAATACTGTCCACCGTGGGTAACCACTATCGCTTTTGACACATCAGTGTCAGAGTTCAGCTTCACAGCAACCACAAATTACCTCTCTGTATAGCAAGTGGACACACCTGATTTGACAGCACACGCACACACAAAATAATAAAATAAAAAAAGGATGGCTACTGAAGTCTTAACCACACTGCCCCCCTCTGTTTGAATGCTTACGCTGCAAGAACAACAGCACTGCAGAAAGGGCAATTTTTAGAATTAGAATATGAGATCTTGCAGAATTTCCTAACGTCCACTGCAAAGGTGAATAGTTCTATCCTTAAATACAAAATTCCACTTACTTTGCTCCCTTTTAAACCAAGCACTAAAGAAATTCACCAAGGAGAACATTATCTGCTGTTAAAGACCTTCCCCGTAGCAGGCACGATGATGAGAACTACAGCTCCTTCAGCAAGGAACGCCGAGGGAAAAGAGACTCCTTCCAGCGAGGAGCAGAGCCTGCAAGGAAGACAAGTAGTGTGGTGAAAGCCACGGAACAGCTCGTTTCTGGACACAGAGAGAGAAAGTAAGAGATCCATTCCAGAGACTGTGAGGGCTCCCGGAACCACAGAGGGCAAAGACATCCACATCAGTCCTCACCAAGCCCTAAACACCTCGAGCCCTTTACTCAACAACACTAACCAAGGGCCTGGGGCGAACAAAATGGTCAAGAAAACAGGTACACTCTCATGACCTTTCTGTGTAAAGGCCTCCAGCTGGCTTCATTCTGTTACTGTCTGTATCTGCACAGTCTCATGGTTCCAATACACTTGGATGCCCTATTTCCAAGCCTCCAGTGTTTATTCGTTTGTTCATTTAGGGCTTTCTAACTCTTCTACGCTGCATCCCTTCAGCCACAGGACTCCATCCTCACACTGAACAAACATGCCACACCTACCGTTGCCAACCTGTGGAGCAATGGTTTCAGCTTCGGGCCAAGGCGTATTCTTGAAGAATCTCTCTGTCAGCTTGGTCCAGCTAAAAATCAAACAGAAAAATCCTAGAACCCCAAAAGCAGGAAGAGAGGCAACACTCCGTTTTCAACTCTGAGAAGATATCCCAGAAACAGCCCCAGTTTGCCAAGCCTAAAACTTTCTGTAACCCGATGCTGTACTTCAGGCTGCCTTTCCAAGTCCAGTAAAACACTCCTTTCAAGTGACTTAGGCACCACTGGGCTTTCCAGGACCATCTCTACCTCTGTATCACAAACCGCAGCTACACTGGTTGACCCACCCGCCTTCAGCCATGCTGGTCCCTCTCCCTGGAGCACCATGACTCTTCTCCCTGTCCACACACGGGCACAGCTCACCGATGAGCGGACTGATGCAGTCTGAGGCCACGAGGCCCCTAACTCACACCACTGCCCGTGGCGCTCACAGCCCACCAGGGACGAGGCTGCTGCTCAGATTCCTCTCCATCCTTTTCATTAACTTCCACCTCCCCTATCATCAAGGCCCATGTCGCCTTCTTAACAGGCTCCTTCAGCCAAGCATACAAACACGCACAAGGCTCCTTTGAAATCAGAACACAAGAGAAAGTTCCTCAGTGACCCTGTAAGTTCTTCTGTGCTTTTCTTGCCCCGCGGACACTAAGCTGGCGGAGATAAGCAGGGACCCTCTAAGCTGCCCAATTCCTCCGGCCCCTTCCTCATCCTGACCACACCTGTGCTCTCACTATGATCCTTTCTTCCAAGTTGCTTTGCTTTCTGGTTCCTACAGTGCTTGGTTCTACTGATCTACCACTTGCTCTTTTTGTTTCCTTTACTGGTTCCTCTGAAAACAACATAAAGCTCCACCCAGTTTTCTCAGGACACACTGTCCTAGGAAGGGGTCTATCACACACTGGGCTCTAAAACTCCCTGGCACTGGCGAGCTCTGGTGGCCTAGTGGCAAGAAGCTGCACTGCACTTCCAGAGGTGTGCAAAATCCACCAGATGCTCTGCTGGAGAAGGAGGGATAATCTCCTCCTGTACCAGTCAGATCCGATTTGATGGCACACACAAAAAATAATAAATAAAAAAAAAGCCAAAAATACTCCCTGGCACTGTTGTCAGATTTGTAACCAACCACATGGTTGACCCTTCAGTGGGCATTCAGAGGCTGTAAATCACAAAGGAAAGTGCCCCTTTGCCTCTTGTGGAACAGCTGGTGGATTCGAACCTCTCACCTCTTGAGCTGGTAACACAATCCCCTACCAAACAGTATGCTTAGCTTCAACTACCACATCTAGCTGCCTGTGCTGCCCAACCCAGCCACATGGCTCACGCAACGGAACTGACTTGTAAATGTCCATCTTTTTCATTGAGTTTAGAAGGCAATACTCAACTTGCTGTTAGGTGGGTTCCAACTTGCAGAGACCCCTATGGACAGGAGGGTAAAACCCTGCTGTGTCCAAGCTTATCCATCTGCTGCTGCAGTCATTGTCAACAAAAACCAACTCATCTAGTGAATAACTCTTCTCTCCTCAAACTCACTGCTGTCAAGTTGGAGCCAACTCACAGCTGACCGTCCACTGGGCTGCTGTGGAGGAGATCGCCCACATACCTCCCGAGGAACTCCTGATCTATTATATTATAGCAGATTGCAGATTTCCAGAGAACTGAAGAACAATGATGTCAGTCTGAAGACTAAGGTGCACCTGATCCAGACCATGGTCTTCACAATTACGTGCTAGGCATCAGAAGGTCTGACAATGACTAGGGATGACAGGAGGAGAATTAATGCCTTTGAGCTGTGGTGCTGGAGAAGAGTACTGAAATATCATGGACATTTAGGAGAAGAAATCTGTCCTGAGAGGGTGAACCAGGCTATTCCTTGAAAGGTAAGGATTCAGAAGCTCCGTGTGATATACTGTGGGCATAGTGCAAGGAGGGACCAGTCCTTGGAGAGGGTATCATGTTGGGAGGGTGGAGGAACAGCACAGGAGAGGAAGACCCTGGACGAGATGGATTGACTCAGTGACTGGGGTAATGTGGGTAGGTATGTCAGAGACAATAATGTTGGCCCAGGATAGAGCAGGGTTCAGAGCTGTTGCAAATAGGGTCACAATGACTCACAAGCATTTGATGGCATGCAACAACAACAGATTTTCATTGCTATTATGATCACTAATAGCATTTTCAGCCGTGTTTAAATTGCTGGAAAAACAAGAGCCAATACCATGTCCCCGTATCTGTCGGTGGGCATTCTTGTCACTGAATATTTTTAGATATTACCCTTTTTTTAGGCCACACAGAAAGAGATCACTTTAGCCAAAAACAACCCATACCTGTTCTCATAGATGTCCTGGATCTCATACACCTTCTGGTCAATGACATCGCTGGAGACACGACTGGCCTGCAGCTCATACACCTTCTGGTCGATCAAATCTGAGACCGTTTTATGGAAATACTGGATGAAGTTCTTGATGACTTCGGGGATCACCTGATACGTCTGCTGCTCGTACTGCCGCTCGTAAGCCAGGTCCTGCTTTGGATCTCCTAAAGGGGGAATAAAAACTTTATAATGCTTTTCCAGACCCAAAGATACTGATGTTACCCCAAATCAACATAAACTCACATGTAAGGAGGAAACAAAAAATAAGAACAACTCCCCATTAAGCAGATTACAATTCATGGTGATCCTGTCTGTGTACAGAGAACTGTGCCCCATAGGCTTTTCAATGGCTGGGTTTTGTCTGGTTTTGTTTTGTTTTTTTAACAGATCACTCAGGCCTCCTTCTTCTATGGATAGACCTGTACTATAATCTGTACTAAATAACCAAGCACTTTAACAGTTTAGACTACTCAGATTCCCAAGTCACGAATTCAAGTATGAAAGTTTTAAACACCCAGACAAAACTCCCATCCCTCACATAATGCTTGATCCTATAGCCTAATTTTTTTAGTACACCTACCACTACTTACCTCCGTATTATTTGCTTTTCCCGCTAGATCGTAGTCTGTGAGGGGAAGAACTTAGTCTGCCTCATTCTTAGGCATACCCTTTAGGGTCCAGAACATTTTATGTATGTATTGGGATGGGGGCTCAGAGAAGAAAACAGGCACTTAGTATTTCTTAAATGAATGACTGGCTCCCAATAACCCTATCAGGTCACTAACTCTTCCTGGGCTCAGTTTTCTCATTTGTAAAACAGGGCCATATGTCCACCACACGTCTGTTAATGCTTGGCAAACCAAGTGACTCCCAAGTCCCTGGAATCCTCAAAGCCTCCCCACCTCCCACCACAATGTCATTCTGGGTCTTGTTCAAATCATTTTCACATCAAGATGTTCTTTTTCACCTGGTGATTTAAACAAGGAAGCCACAGCCACGCCAATAACTCTGTTCTTCTGAGACTTTGAAGTGGACCATAAAAAAAAGGCTTTTTTTTTAAAAAACAAAACAAAACACCCAGCCTGGTTTATTGGTCTTCATCAAGCTCTTCACCTAGAAACAATTACCAGGACCATCAAGAAGCAGTACTGACAGGTCCATGGCTATTGTGAGTCATTCAAAAAGGTACTTTTAAAAAAAACTAATAAATACTTTTTAAAAGGTGCTGATCTGCTGCAAACGCACGTTCTCACCTGTGTGCATATCATAGTCGCCGGATGGATAAGCATAGGGATCATAAACAGCCTAGAATGATAAAGATACAAAAAAGTGTCAATATACTGTTAACTGACAATGTTCCTTCCTGCTATGTGCCAAGGATGCTAGGCGGAAACCAAGGTGAATTAAGATGCAGCTCCCGCCTGAAAGGAACTCACATTCCAGTAAGAAAATACATCCTGACCCTGGTCACATCTGGGGCTGGATCCCCACCTCGGTTCACCTAAACAGGGGACACACCTCGCAGGCCAACAGAAAGGCTTACAAAAGGCACAGAACCCGTGTGGGGAACATGCCTCTCGTAAAACTTAATCACTAGGAGACCAGAAGGGAAGCAGAGGCCCGATAGCAAAGCTCAGAAGTCAAGAAAACTCAATGGAGAAATGTGCTATTAGGTAACACATGCAGTTGACAGGAGTCGGAATTTACTAAAAGACAAATTTTAAAATTGTAAAACAGGAACAACAAATAAGACACCGACAAAACAAAGCTACCGGTGCAATAAAGTCGACATAACTTAAGTTTCAGGGAATCAGCGAGAGTTGGTAAGAATGAATGGGAGCAGGAAGGCGCAGAAACAGAAGACTCGGATAAAAGGGGCTCCGATCGCAGCCTGGACACAGAGGAGGACGAGGAGATCGGACACAGGGAAAGCAGGGCGGAGGAGTCGCGAGCGGACCGCGCGGGGAGACGGGCCGGAGCGAGTGACTGCCCGCGGGGCTTCCGGAAAGGCCCGAACACCGCCGATCCCCCAGACCCCACATCCAGAGGACCAATGTCCGAGTCGAGGACCCGACCGCGCGCTCAGGGACAACACACCTCGGATTCGTAATCATCAGAGGGGTAAGACATGGCTGCGGCTATCGGCGACACCGCCGGAGAGAGCGAGTCCGGCGCCGGCGTGCTGCGACCGGAAGTCCGGGTCCGCGTGGTCCCGGGAGAACCCGGAAGTTTGTCCCGCGAGGCCGGCTGGCTGTGGTCGCCATGTTAGGAAGGTCCAAAGTTGAAAAACAAGACTTTAAAGTCTTTCGTAATATTTGCATGAATCCATGCATACTTAAAGCAGACTCAGAAGACAGCCTCATTGCCTTGGAGTCGAAAGGGCGGGTCTTCGGTAGCAATAAGTACTACAGGAGGAGATCGCCCATTTTTCTCTCGCAAGGCATCTAGTGGATTCAAAATTATAGACAAGGGGCAATTTTGCGTTGGCAGTGTAATTCCGTATGCCCGCAGGCCACCAGAGCTTCAAAATAAAGTTTATAGGAGGGGGGGGGGGGGAAGGAAGGCACACCAAAGATGGCGGACGGCAGCTTCCGGCCACAGTCTGCGACGAAGGCGCCGGAAGTAGGGGTCCTGACTGCGGATGTAGGTGTAACTGGACCTCCTGCAGCCGGCAGCGCCGTCAAAGGGTCTGGTGTCTGCGTTTACGGTATAAAAGTTGAGCCTTGGCGAGCTCTGGTGGCCTAGTGGCAAGAAGCTGCATTGCAATCTCAGAGGTACATGGTTCAAATCCACCAGATGCTCTGCTGGAGAAGGAGGAACAATCTCCTCCTGTACCAGTCAGATCTGATTTGATGGTACACGCAAAAAATAATGAAATAAAATAAAATTGAAAAAAAAAACGGTTGAGCCTTGATCCCGTACAGTTAAGAGAATGTTATAGAAAGGCGCCGCCCGACTTGGCCCATTAGGCCAGTGGTTGAGTTAGGGCTGTGGACTGGAAAGGCGTCCTCTGATCAAAGACTACAGCCTTCGATACGGATTACATCTCAACATCAAGAAGACAAAAATCCACCACTGGGCACAATAGGTAACATGATAGATGGAGAAGGAATTGAAATAGTAAATTGCTTCATTTTACTTCTATCCACAATCACAGTCGTTTATACCAGCCGTCAAAAGTCATAAGACATTGCATTGGGAAAGTCTGTTGTCAAGAGACCTCTCCAAAGTACAGAGGAGCAACGATGTCAGTTTGAAGACTAAAGTGTGTGTATGACTCAGGCTATAATCTTTTCAATCACTTGCTATGCATCTGAGAGCTGCACAATGAATAAGGATGACAGAAGGAAAATTGATGCCTCCTGAGTTGTGGTGTTGGAGAAGAGTGCTGAATATCTTATGAACTGCCAGGAGAACAGATACATCTTGGAGAAGATGAAGCCAGAGTGCTCCTTAGAGGCAAAGAGGATAAAGTTTTGTCTCATATACTGTGGACATGTTGTAGAAGAGGGTATTCCTTGGGAAGGGACATCCACTAAGAAAGGAAATGTCAGTGAAAAAGGAAGACCATCAATGAGATGGATAGACACAGTGACAACAGTAATGGGCTCCAGTGTGTCAGAGATGATGAGGATGGCACATGATAGAAGGGTTCAGCTCTGCTGTTCATAGGTTTGCCTAACTTGATAGCATATAACAAATACTTTTCTTTTTTTATATATTTCCTTTTCCCCCCATTCATTCATTGTTGCACATTTTCCTCCCTGCCAAACCCCCCAATCATTCCTTATTATACAATTCCCCCCACATACCCCAGTCCACCTTACTATACAGCTTTAATCATGCAAATAATACATAAACATATATTCCTTTTAAACAGTTCTCTCTCTCATCTGTTTCAATGCAGTTTTGTAACAGTGGTATTATGCAGTATTGGTCCTTTTGTGACTTTTTCACGCAGCATAATGTCCTCCAGGGCCACTCATTTTGAATAATATTTCGTGAGTTCCTTGTTTTCCAATGCTGCATAGTGTTCCATTGTGTGGATATATACCACAACTTCTCTATCCATTCGTTTGTTGATGAGAACAGCTACTTTTCTAAACATGGCGTCCTTCATCCCAATAACGTGCCCAAAGTATCTGAGACAAATACTCATGATCCTTGCTTTTTTTTCCACCTCAATTTTAAAAATTGTGATTTTAGTAAAAATTTACAGAAAAGTTGGGTTTTCATTCATTCATTGTTGCACATTTTCCTCCTACCGCCTTTACCAATTCACTTAAAAATATTTCTTCACTGTTGAATATCCTTGCTTCTAAGGAGCACCCTGGCTGCATTTCTATCAAGACAAATTTGATTATTCTTTTGACCCTCAAACTCAGCAACCCTCAATGCGCTTCTTAGGCTGTAAATCTGTTTACTTTCTCTCTGAGTGGACCTGAGCTGCTGTCCTATAAATTACACACTGCACCACCAGAGCTCCTGCGTTGTTTCAGCAGTCCATAGTGTACGTTCAATTATTTCTCATCAACACATTCAAAGGCACCATTTTTTTCTTCTTTTTGTCATTCTCATTTATTATCCAATTTTTCACACACATGTGAAGCCATGCCATTGGAAACAACATAGCTTGACTCTTTAAAGTGATGTTCTTTTGTTTGTTTTGTTTTATTTTGTTTTAATTACTTGTCATGAAAGTTTCCAGAGACTTATGTTTTCCAGTCATTCATGGTTGCACTTTTCTCCCTGCCCACCCCCTCCCCGCAAAATCACTCTTCTCCTTGAAAAGAAAAACTCTTTCTTTGTTATGCAATCCCTCCCCCCAAGTCCACTCCACTATGCAGCCTTCACTCTGAACTTCTGTAATGACAAGAGAAGTTCATATATTCCTTTCATATATTCCTTTTAAACATCTCTCCCTCATCTGTTTCAATGCAATACACATCATTCCTCCCCTACTTTTCTGTCTTTCCTCAACCCTGATGTCGGTTGCATTTTATAACAGTGGCCCTATGCAATATTTGTCCTTTTATGACTGAGATATTTCACTCAGGATAATGTCCTCCAGCGTCATCCATTTTGCATAATATTTCATAAGTTCCTTATTTTTCAACGCAGCAAAATATTCCATTGTGTGAATATACCAGAGCTTCTCTAACCATTCGTTCGTTGATGGGCATTTGGGTTGTTTCCAGCTCTTTGCTACTGCAAACAAAGTCGCAATAAACAGGGTGTGGATATATCTGCTTGGGTGGCAGTTCTGGTTTCTTTAGGGTAAATTCCCAGTAATGGAATTGCCGAGTCAAATGGTATTTCTAGTTGCAACTTTTTGAGAAAGCGCCATACAGCCTTCCATAGGTTGCACCATTTTATGCTCCCACCAAGAGTGAATAAGGGTTCCAGTTTCTCCACAACCTCGCCAGCATTTGATGTTTGTTATTCTGTTAAATTTTGCTATTCTTACTGGGATGAGATTATATAATTGTTTTGTAAGGTGATATTCTTAGCACTTTAAAGAAGTCTATGGTAACAGATTTGACTAGTAGAGGTTGTGGCACCAGGGCTATAGCTGATGTCAGACGGATCCTGGCTGAAAGAAGAGAATACCAGAATACTGTCTATTTGTGCTTTATACAAAGGCATTTGACTGTGTGGATCATAACAAGTAGTGGCTGACATTGAGAAGAATGGGAATCCCAGAGCACTTGATTGTGCTGTTGTGGAATCTATACCTGCTGTGCAAACAGGGCAAGAAAACACTACACGGTTTAAAATTAAGAAGGGAGTGTGCCAGGGTTGTATTTTCTCTCCATACCTATTCAATCTGTACACTGAACAAATTACCCAAGAAGAAAGACTTTATGAAAAGAAATGTGGCATAATAACCGGAGAGAAACTCATCAATAACCTGCATTATGCAGATGACACACCTTGCTTGCTGAAAGTGAGGAGGACTTGAAGCACTTATTGCAGAAGATCAAAGAATGCAGCCTTCAATATGGATTGCATCTCAATGTCAAGAAAACAAAGATTCTTACCACTGGACCAATAGGCAACATCATGGTGGATGGAGGAAAGATTGAAACTGCCAACATCTACATCTTACTTAGATCCACAACTAACACCCTTGGTACTAGCAGTCAGGAAATCAGGAGAGATATTGCATTGGGGAAGCCTGCCATTAGGGACCTCTCCAAATTATTGAGAAGTAAAGATGTCAGTTTGAGGACTAAAGTGTGTCTGATTCAGGCCATGGTTTTTCTGATCACTTACTATGCATCTGAGAGCTAGACAATGAATAGGAATGACAGAAGAATTGATGGCTTCCAGTTGTAGTGCTGGAGAAGAAAACTGAACACCCCATGGATGGCCAAAGGAACAAACAGCTATGTCTTGGAGAGGGTGCAGCTGGAGCACTTTTTGGAGGCAAGGATGATGAGGCTTCACCTCAGATACTTCAAATATGTTATTAAGGAGGCTAAACAGATTCATCCTAGAGAGGGTTAAACCAGGCTGCTCCTTGGAGGCAAGGATTCTGGGGCTTCGTCTGACATACTTTGGACATGTTTTAAGGACAGACAGGTCTTTAGAGAGGGACATCATGCTGGGTAGAGTGGAGGGACAGCGCAGGATGGGAAGACCCTCTATGAGGTGGATTGATTCAGTGACTGGGGTACTCGGGATGGGTGTGTCAGAGGCAATGTGATTGGCACAGGATAGAGCAGGGTTTAGGGCTGTCGTACATAGGGTCGCTATGAGTCGCAAACGACTCGACGGCACATAACAACA
>NW_006399836.1:8740534-8741784 GCF_000299155.1 Elephantulus edwardii
AGTCGTTTTTGGATAATCTTCAGTAGAATCTTGCTTGCATGTGAAATCAATGATATTGTTCTGTAGTTTCCACACTCTGTTGGATCACCTTTCTTTGGGATGGAAACAAATATAGATCTCTTCCAGTCAGTTGGCCAAGTGTTGTTCTCCAGATTTCTTGGCACAACTTGGTAAGCACGTCCAGGGCAGCATCTGTTAGCTGAAATATGTCAATTGGTATACCTTCTATTCCTGGAGCCTTATTTTTTTGCCATTTCCTTCAAAGCAGCCTAGACTTCTTCTTTCATCACCATAGGCTCTTGCTCATATGTTGTTTCATGAAACATACTGAACAAATATTGTCAGGTGCCACTGAGTCAACTATGACTCATAACGACTCTACAAACAACACGTCAAAACCTTTCTCACAGTCTCTGCCACACTCAAGACCACTCTAGCAGTCACTGTTTTAATCCGTGTTGTTGGGGGTTTTCTCTCTGTTATTGAGCATATATTATACTTTTCTAAGTATAATATCTTTTTCCATAGGTGTAGGATCCTGACATCATGCCCAAAATATGAGTCAGTTTTCACCAACTTGTCTCTTAAGAAACACCTTGGTTGTACTCTCTCTATGATAGATTTGTTTGTTCTTGATGAGCTCTGGTGGCCTAGTGTCAAGAAGCTTTACTGCAATTCCAGAGGTGAGCAGTTCAAATCCACCAGATGCTCTATTGGAGAAGGAGGGACAATCTCCTCCCGTATCAGTCAGATTTGATTTTACAGTACACACAAAAAAAATTTTAAAAAGAAAAAGAAAAAAGATAGGTTTGTTTGTTCTCTTTGTAGTTCATATATTCAGTATTCCTCATCAACACAATAATACAAAAATATCAATTCTTTGGTCTTGCTTATCCATTGTTCAACTTTGACATGTATATAAAGCAGTTGAAAATACCATGAATGGGTCAGGCACACCTTATTCTGTGCACCTTAGTCTTCAAAGTGCCATTCTTACTCTTTCAGACTTTAAGGAGCCTCTTAACATCATTTGCCCATCGCAATACATCTTATTTCTTCACTGCTGTTTTGTGGATATTGATTGTGGATCCAAGTTAAATGAAATTCTCAGTATCCTCCACCTTTTCTCCATCTATCACAATGTTGCTTATTGGTCCAGTTGTGAGGATTTTTGCTTTTTTTATATCGAAGTGTAATTCATATTGAAGGCTACAGGTCGACTTAGACCTTCTACAGTAAATGCTTCAATT
>NW_006399836.1:8742194-8743875 GCF_000299155.1 Elephantulus edwardii
AATGTCTTCATACAGTCAATAAACTAAGTGATTCTCTTACTAGTGTTCTCTGTTTTCAGTCAAGATCCGTATGATGGAACTCAACTGAATAAATTTAGTGCTGTTGTTGTTGTTGTTATTGTTGAGTATCATCGAGTTAAAACTGACCCATAGCTGACCTTGCAATGGGTTTTCAGAGGCTGTTAATTGCATAGGAAGAGATTGCCCATCTTTCTTCCACGGAGCATCTGGTGGATTCGAACCGCGTGCCTTCAGGATTGCAGCATAGTTTCTTACCACTAGGCTACCAGAGTTCCCCAAATTAAGTGATACATATGCTAAACTTCTGGGTCGCTAGAATCTGAACAACAACAAAATCAAACATTTTGTAAAATTGAGAGCTGTAGTGAGCTCTGGTGGCCTAGTGGCAAGAAGCTGCACTGCAATCCCAGAGATTTGTGGTTCGAATCCACCAGATGCTTTGCTGGAGAAGGAGGGGCAATCTCCTCCTGTACCAGTCAGATACGATTTGACAGTACCCACACACAAGAATAATAATTGAAAAAAATAAAAATTAAAAAAAATTGAGAGATGTAAATAGCCAGTTCAAATTGGAAGTCTAAAAATTTCAGGAGGAATTGAGTAAAATTCTGAGTATCAATGACTTTGACTCATACTCCAAAGGCTTTTCGTCAGGAAAGAAAAGGAAACTTTGCCCTTAAAACCCCATTAAGGGAATGTAATACAAACTGCTGCTCAGCTCCTTTGGAGTCCTAAGAATCACACAAGGAAGCTTTAGAAAATCCTATTGCAGAAGGTTCATGGGGTCGCCATGGGTCGTAGTCAGTGCGAAGGCACCTGACAGGCACACCAATATCACTACTCATTCCTTCCTTCCTTCTTTTATGGCTTGTACTGACACAGTGACTGCACATTGGGCTCAAGAACATAAACAATTGTGAGGATCCCACAGCATCAGACAGGGCTTTCTTCTGTTGAAGACAGATTCACCATAGTCAAGAATGAATAAAGGGCCGATTGTCAATATCATGATAGATGGAGTAAGGTTTGAACCTGCCAGCGATTTCATCCAACACCCTCTGTAGCAGCAGTCAGGAGATCAGGAGACATATTGGTTTGGGCAAGGCCATGGTCGAGAACCTCTCTAAAGTGCTGAAAGCAATGATGTCAGGGTTGTTTCTTTTATTTCACTTATTTATTATTAATTTTGATGAAAATTTACAGAGACTTTGGATTTCCATTCATTCATTGTTGCACTTTTCTCCCTGCCCACTCCTCCCCTGGAGTTTGCTCTTCTCTTTGAAAAGTGAAAGAAAAATTCTTTCATTGATATACAATCCCTCCTCCTAGGTCCACTCCACTATGCAGCCATCCTTCTGGACTCCGTTCAGGACAACAATACCTAATCATATATCCCTTTTAAACAGTTCTCTCCCTCATCTGCTTCAGTACAGTATACATTATTGAACCCATCTTTCTCAGTCTCCCTCCAACCCCGATGTCAGTCCTGTTTTACAACAGTGGCAGTAGGTGCACCTCATTCAGACCATCGTCTTTTCAACCACTTGCTGTGTGTTTGAGAGCTAGGCCCCTGATAAGGATGACAGAAGAAGCACCACAAGAAGATAAAGGTAAAGAATCCAATAGAAAAATGGGCACAGGATATGAACAGGCACTTCAC
>NW_006399836.1:8745330-8751297 GCF_000299155.1 Elephantulus edwardii
GGAGAAAACAGTGCAACAATGAATGAATGAAAACCCAAAATCTCTGTAAATGTTCATTAAAACTAATAAAATTTAATTTAAAAAAACCCTTAACAGCAAGACAAGTACTTGTACAACAATAGTCATTACTATTATTATTCAATGTTGTTGTTGTTTGGTGCCGTCGAGTCTTAGACGACTCTATGAATGAACGGCCTGAGCACTGTTCGTGCATAGAGTTTCCGGAGGCAAGCCATTTCGGAAGTGAATGCTGCTCCTGCTTCCAGTATTATTCAATAAGCAAAAATAAATAATCCAAGTCCATCAAGAAATGGACAAAAGGTAGTATATTTGTACAATAGAATATTACTCAGGAAAATGAGAAATGAAGTTCTGATACATGCCACAACACAGATGAACCTTAAAAATATTGTGCTAAATGTAAGAGAATGATTATATGAAACACAATGTGAATGAAGGAAAGTGTGAAACACAATGTATATGAATTTTGCATGAAAACTAATATAAAACAAAAATTTAAAAAATATTATGCTAAATAAATCAGACACAAAAGGATAAAAAAAAAGGATGACAGAAGAATGGTTGCCTTTGAGCTGTGGTGTGGGAGAAGAGGACTGACTACCCCGTGGATGGCCAGAAAAGCAGATAGATACGTCTCAGAGAAAGTGCAGAGCTTGGAGGCAAGAACGGTGAAGCTTCATGTCACATACTCTGGGCATGTTGTTAGGGAGGCCGCTCCTTAGAGAGGGGCTTCATGCTTGGAAAGGTGGGGTGTCAATGAAAGAGAGGAAGACCTCAACTAGCTGATTGACATGGTGATTGCAGCAGGGGCTCATGTATGCCAGAGACGAAGAGGCGGCACAGGATAGGGCAGGGTTCCCATCTTGTTAACAGAGTTGCTATGAGCCATACTCAATGGCACCCAACAACAACAACAATGTGGCCGAGAATACTAAAGGTTCTAAGAGGTCCAGTCTCCCTGGCTTCTCTTTATCATTTACTTTCATTGGCTCCTGCTCATCTTTCTAATCACTAAATCATCGATGACTTCTATGCCAGTCTGCATCCCTGAATCTCAGCTCTTCTCTGCTTTCATTTCTTGGCTCATCAGACGGTCCAAGAAAACCAAACCCAGGGCCATTGAGTCAATTCCAATGCAATGACCTTATAGGACAGAGTAGAATTGCCCCGTAGAGTCTCCGAGGCTGTAACTCTCTACAGAAGCCCACTGCCACTCCAGTGGGTTTGAATATCACCCACAATCCATTGATTTTCCCCTGTGTATCTCTCTATCCCACCACAACCTGGGAGTGCGCCCTTGCCAACTGACCTTGTAATCTAAAATGTCCAAAGGGTGTCTGATTGTCTGGCTCAACATTGCTTCTATCGCTTTTCTCATCTCAGTTAAGTCAACTGCAGACTTTTGAGTTGATCACACACCCCTTCAGAACCATCTTCGACTTTTCTGTCTTTCTCACAGTTTACATGCACTATCTGCAAATCTCATTGACTCTCCCTTCACACACATTCTCGGATTCTTACTTTCCCCCATTTTGTTTGCTCTTATTCTGGTCCAAGCCTCCTTCTTGTCTGTCTTGGTTTTGATTTTTCCTTTCTGGTCTGTATTGTTGTAATAGGTGCCTCTCTCTTTCTCCCACTCAACAGCCTGTGTTTATAGAATTGCACTTGTTTTACCGTCTATCCTACTGCCAGGCAGCACAGAAGAGCAGCACCGTCTACTCAGAAAAAAACCCTTTGACCTAAAAGCAGATGAAATCCCATCACAGACTATGAGCTCTCTGAGCTCAAGGTTAGTGATCTTGCAGGGTTCGCTTGTTAATGGAAAAGCAGTACTTCAAAGAGAAAGAAATTGTGGACAGACCAAATTTCCTAGAATCATTTTACCTAGGAGAATTGCTGTGAGAATTCTGAAGCTGAGAAGCAGCCCTGTTTTCTCTTGCTCTTCTCTAGGCTAGGGTCTGACCCCGGACATATCATACCTCAGGACAGCTGTGATTCACATTTGATAGTCAGCTTGGGTCCTTTGGCTGTGTTTATTCCGAGCCTCACTTCCCATTGCGGCTGCGGGTTTGATTTGCAGTTCACTTACTCGCCGGCTGGTTTCTGGCTCCTGAGAATGAGCTGCTGACCCTTCCGCCCTACAGCAAGAGCACGTGGGCCCTGCGGGAGCAGTAGTCGTGTCTTTACAAATGAGAACTAGAACCATCTGTAGCGTCTCTACAGGGGTCATGAAACACCATCTAAACTGGGGCCCATACAAAAAAAACTTCCTGACCATATCTTAAACTGTGTCTTTCATCATGAACAGTTAAGACTATTATTGTCCATAAATGTCCACTCCTTTTGCTGAAAAACGTAGATTCCCCTCTCTCTGTAGCAGATAAGAACAATAGTACAGTTTATAAGTGTGTGTGTGTGTGTGTGTGTGTGTGTGTGTGTGTGTGTAAGGAGTTGCAGTGCCAATCCAAAGGTGTGTGGTTCTAATCCACCAGTCCCTGCACAGGAGAAAGATAGGCAATCTCCTCTCATCTGATTTCCTACCTCTGAAAAATTGCTGGAGGGTCAGCTATGAGTCAGTTCTGACTTGGAGGTAAACAACATCAAAAGATATAGATGATAGTTGATGGATGGATAGATAGAGATGGATGGAAGGATGGATGACAAATAGACATAGATAGATAGATAGATAGATAGATAGATAGATAGATAGGTAGATAGATAGATGCTACCTTGTTGTTATTGAGTATCATTGCGTTCACACTGACCCAAAGCTGACCCTCCAGGGGTGTTCAGAGGCAGTTTAATCACAGGGGAGGAGATTGCCTATCTTTCTTCCAGGGAGCACCTGGTGCATTCGAACCACATTCCTTTGGGATTGCAGCACAGCTTCTTACCACTAGGCCACCTGTACTCCCATCCATACATAGTCATATGTAGATAAGAAGACATATGCACTGGGGAAATCTGCATCAAGGACCTCTTTAAAATGCTGATGAGCAAGCACGTCAGTTTAAAGGTTGAGGTGCGCCACATCCAAGCCATGATATTTTTTTATCGTTTTCTTTGCTGAAAGCAGAGAGCACAGGGAGAATATTTATCTGTGTTTCATTGACTATGGTGTAGATTACAACAAACTGTGGCTAACTCTGAAAAGAGCGGGATGATGTTCAGGGTAGAGCAAAGCTCAGTTTTATTGATCACAGAGTCTCTATGAGCTGTTGTCAGCTTGACAGCACTTAACAACAACAGCAAATATATGTGTTGTTAAGACGGCCAGGTTGGAACTGACTTGTAATTAACCTTCCAGTAGGGTTTCAGAGGCAGTAAATGACACAGGAGATTACTCATCTTTCTCCTCAGATAAATATAAGATTCTTAGGTTCATTCTTCTCAAAAAGAACTGTGGCATATTTGGAAAAGAATAGGAATCCAAGAACACTTAATTGTATTTATGTGAAGCCTATACTTGGACCAGGCAGCAGTCAGCAGAACAAAGAAAGGAAACACTGCATGGTTCGAAATTGGGAAGGGTGTATGCCAGGGATGTGTCCTATCTCCATACTTTTTCTTTTTTTTTTTCCTTTTTTTAAATTTTTTATTATTTTTGTGTGAGTGTACCGTCAAATCAGGTCTGACTGGTACAGGAGGAGATTGTCCCTCCTTCCCCGGCAGAGCATCCGGTGGATTCGAACCGTGTTCCTCTGGGATTGTAGTTGCAGCTCCTTGCCACTAGGCCACCAGAGCTCCCCCATCTCCATACTTTTTCAATCAATATGCAGAACAGATTATCCAGAAGGCTGAGCTCTAAGAGGAGAAATGTGACATCAGGATTGAAGGTAGACTCATAAATAATCTGCGTTATGCAGATGACACAACCCTGCTCGCTGAAACTGAGGAGGACCTGAAGCACTTGCTACAGAAGGTCAAGGACTGCAGCCTTCAATATGCATTGAAGTTCAACATCAAGAAAACAAAGATTCTCATCACTGGGCCAATTGGCTGCATCATGATAGATGGTGAAGAGTTTGAGATTGTTAACAGCTTTAGTTTGCTTGGCTCCACAATCAACACAGAGGAATTGCATTGGGAAAGTCTGCTGTTAGAGACCTCTCCAAAGTATTGGAGAGCAACAACATCAGTCTGGAAACTAAGATGCACCTGATTCAGGCCATAGTCTTTGAAATTACTTGCTAAAGTAAAGCTGGACAATGACTAGGGATGATAGAAGGAGAATTGATGCCTTTGACCTTTAGTGCTGGAGAAGAGTATTGAATATAGGTCTGCCCTGAAGAGGGTGAAACCAGGCTGTTTCTTGGAGGCAAGTATTCTAAGTTTCATCTGACATATTTTGAACATGTTGCAAGGAGGGACCAGTCCTTGGAGAAGGATATCATGCTTGGGAGGGTGGAGGGACAGCACTGAAGAGGAAGACCCTCGATGAGATGGATTGATTCAGTGACTTGGGTAATGGGGAAAGGTGTGTCAGAGACAATAAGTTTGGCACAGGATAGAACAGGGTTTAGGTCTATGGTAAATAGGGTCACTATGAGTCGCAGGCAACTCAACGGCACCTAACAAAACTACAACACACGTAGCTTATCTCCATAATCACTTTTTCCTTGCCTGTCCCCAAGATGCTTGGGGACTGGAGTCTCCCTCCACTCTGGAAGTCAGCTAAATGGCAGAATGGCTGGTAATTACCTTGTCTTGGTGGTACTTAGGCAAGAGAAGTTTCTGGGGTCCTTTTTTTGTGTGTGTGTTACTATTCTTCTGGCCTACAGGTCAACAGTTCTTAACAATAACAACAGCATAGAGAGAGATCAGTTGGCCTAGTGGACAGAAGGTGATGCTACCAAGCCAAAGGTGGGTGACTCTAATCTATGGCCCTCAGGCCTGTTTTTAGATTTTTCTTTCTTTCTTTTTTTTTTTTTTGCAAAACATTCTTCTAGGTCATATAGCCTTGTATGTCCACTTGCTGTACAGGGGTAACTCTTGGTTGCTGTGAAGCTGAACACTATGACACTAATGTGTCAAATGCGAGAATGATTACCCATGGTGGACAGTGTTTGGTGGAGCTCCCGATTAAAACAAGCTTGGAAGCAGAAGTGATATCCACTTCTGAAACAGCTTGTCTCCAGAAACCCTATGAACCTGGAGAAAGGAAGAAAGTCGTACAAGTGTCCAGGTCTTTCGTTCATAGGATCACTATGAGTTGCCTACAATTCGATGGCACTTAACAACATCCCCAAGATAAAAGTCAATAAACATGAAGATGCATTCCCAGCCTGAAAGAGCTTATAAGTCACTGAAAATTTTTGTTCCGAGAGGCACAGGGTAGCATTACATGTCGTTCTCTGCTTCCAAGTCACCTCTGCTGCTCTGATCTCCCTTTGGTTATTTGAGTTTTGTTCATGTGGAACCACTGAACTTGAGCTAGTCATTCTTGGTCAGTAGAAGGCAAGAACCCTCCACTGGGACACTTCTCAGCCAGGGACCATCATCCCAGATGTAGTACTTTTCCTCTTATGGGTTTCTTTTCATTTTCTTCAACTTTGAACTTGCATATGACCAGTTGGTCTGATTGACAATTGGCCTTTAGCCTTATTCTGACTATTTATATCGAGCTTTTTCATTATCTCTTTTCCACGGATGGATACTATTCAATTCTTGTGGATTTTACTCAGTGATGCAGGTAAGTAGAGTTTAAAGGTCAAAAAACTCTGGTTCAGATCCACCAGATGCTCTTCTGGAGAAGGAGGGACAATTTTCTGTACCAATCAGATCTGATTTGATGGTTGTTGTTGTTGTTCTTATGTGCCGTCAAGTCGCTTGCGATTGATTCATAGCGAGGCTATGCACAACAGCCCTAAACCCTGCTCTATCTTGTGCCAATCGCATTGCCTCTGACACACCCATCCTGATTACCCCAGTCACTGAATCAATCCA
>NW_006399836.1:8752662-8753848 GCF_000299155.1 Elephantulus edwardii
CTGAAATATGTCAATTGGTATACCATCTATTCCTGGAGCCTTATTTTTTTGCCATTTCCTTCAAAGCAGCCAGAACTTCTTCTTTCATCACCATAAATAATTTAAAATATGAAACTGAAAAGACTCAAATGGATGTCAGAAGAGGCTTTGAAACTTCTCCTTGAGTGGTGGTAGTGTTGTTGTTATGTGCTGCTAAATCCACTATGATTCATAGTGATCCTGTGATCAATGGCTCGAAGCCAACCTCACCATCTCTGACATTCCTGACCCCTTTGTCACAGTCACTGTGTGTGTCAATCCAACTTCTGCAACAATCTGTTGCACGTTACATCATCTTTGCCCCTAAGGAGCAATTTGTTTCATTTTCTTCCAGCCATACTTGTCTGATTTTTTTGACAGACCATGGGACATTTAAAACTCTTCTACAAAACGACAACTCAAAGGCATGAGTTCTAGCAAGTAACTGAAAAGTCAACGGCTTGAATCAGATTTGCCTTGCTCTTTAAACTGACATCATTGTGCCTCAGCACTTTGGAGAGGTCTTTGACAGCAGATTTTTCCAAGGCAACACAGCTTTTGATTTCTTTTTTTAAAAAATCTTTTTCTTTCTTTGCTGCGAGCACCAGAAGTATGGATTGTGGGTTCCAGAAACTGAAATCATTGACAACTTTAATCTTTTCTCCATCTATCATGATGTTGAATGTATAGTAGCTAAATCAAAAGGAAGATACAATAACATGAAAAAGAGCAAACAAAATGTAGGCTGAGAAAGCACAATAAAATATTGTAAAGAAATTGTAATTGCATTACTCCCTAAATGTGGTTCTTCCTCCTATTAAGTAAAAATAACAAAACAGAAATCCAGGGGAGCTCTGGTGGCCTAATGGCAAGAAGCTGCACTGCAATCCCAGAGATAGGCGGTTCAAATCCACCAGATGCTCTGCTGGAGAAGGAGAGGCCATCTCCTCCTGTACCAGTCAGATCCAATTTGATGGTACACACACACAGAAAATAATAAAATAAAAATTTAAAAAAGGGAAAAAAACCCAAGCAAACAGAAATTCAGGCTTTTCTATGCAAGCAAAGAAAGTTTATTAGGGAAAACACTTTGCAAAGAGAAACACAGACAAAGCACTGCTGTTTTTACTGTTAGGTGTTAGATAGGAAAAAAGTTGAGGAAGGGAAA
>NW_006399836.1:8754043-8755482 GCF_000299155.1 Elephantulus edwardii
AGAGGGACGGAAGGGAGGGAGGGAGGGAGGGAGGAAGTGTAAAGTAAAAAAGGCACAGACAACCTGAGGAAGGGAAACAAAAGAGTATATTAGTGGCCCTCGGGGCAGATTTACTGCCTGAGGCCAGAGAAAGGCGTGGTCAGGCAGCAAAGTTATCTGTGAGGAAGAGTTACAGGTTAAACTTTATAGGTAGGGGTGGGGGTAGGGTGATCAAAAGGGTGGTCAGTTCTCTTGAAGAAACTTGTTAGCTTCTGTTGACGAGCTGCTCAGTCATGCAAGATGTGGTTGATGACTGGGTTTCCTTTTGATTGGCCACAGTGCCTTACCCCAGGTAGATTGGAAGGTCTCTTAGAAGGTGCGGTCAGCATGAGATGCTGCCATCAGCATGAGATGTCACCCAGCTCCCAAGGTGACCTTTCAGGAAGGAAGGAACTGGTCCCAAGAAATGAACAGGCTTTTATTGCATGGCCTGAGGGGGACGTCAAGTGACCTACCGGGAGTGTAGAAGGTCAAAATGGCACCTGGGTGGTCTAGGGCAACCTTTTATAGGGGTTCTGAGGGGGTTGCTGGGGAAGATGGTATTTTATTCAGAATCTGGGCTGTTATTAACTTGGGTTTGGGCTTTTGTGATTAGGCCCAGAGCCTTATCAGTATTCATTATCTGGTCTTTGGTCTGGTTTCTGGTCTGGTGGTTTGATTTCTGCTGTAGTTACCTTAGATGTTAACAGGTTTCTCAAGGAGTGATCAGGCCTGGGGTCAATTGCTATATTCTTCCTCCATTAAGTGTCATCTAGTAGAGTACAACTCATAGTGACCCTCTAAACAACAGATCTGAATCCTGCCTTCTCCTGCGCCAGTCTCACCATCTCTGACGCACTAGAGCCCACTGGAGCAGTCATTCTGTCAATTCTTATTGAGGGTTTTCTTCTCTTTTGCTGAGTAGGGAGAAGAATTGATGCCTTTGAGCTGTGGTGTTGGAGAAGAGCACTGAAGAGCATGATTGGCCAAAAGAACAAACAAATATGTCTTGGAGAGGGTGCAGCCAGAGTGCTATTTGGAGGCAAGGAGGAGGCGGCTTCACCTAACATACTTCGGGCATGCTGCCCGTTACTGAACACAAGGGGTTCTTTCTGTAGTCAATTGCCAGAGGGATTGCAGTATCCATAGTGATGGGGAGGTATGTTTGTCTTATAGATTTAAGACATACAAAAAGAGGGGGAATGATAGGGTGGTATTAATAAGTTCAGAATTGTCTATGTAGGTATCAATTATAAAACTATATAAAACATCAAGGCATATCATAGTTAAATTTGCCAGAACTAAGGATAAGGAGAGAATCCTGAAAGCAGTAAGGGAGAAACAAAGAGTAACCTATAAGGGAGAACAGATAAGATTAAGTGCCGATTTCTCAGCAGAAACCATGCAGGCAAGAAGGGAAT
>NW_006399836.1:8767116-8786190 GCF_000299155.1 Elephantulus edwardii
CAAAATCTCTGTAAATGTTTATGAAAATTAATAAAATATAATTATAGAAAAAAAAAACAAACAAAGAAACAAAAAACTATAGTTTTCTCCAGCCTGTGGGACTGGGTGCTTGACCTTGGAGTTCTTAGTGTCCTTTCTGTCATCTGTTTATCAGAAGAGAAGATGCATCTCCTAAATTAGCTGTTATCTCTTTGAAGCTGTTTTCCCCAATCTTATGTAAATTGTAACTTAATCTGCCTGTGTGCCTGGAAAGGGAGTATCTGGGTGTGAATGATTTTCTTTCAGATATAGAAGTTCTTTGATTTTACTAACAGAAATTTATTAAATTGGTGTCTCACCCTCCAATGATAAAAGCCCATGGCCACTCCCAGACGGGGAGACTGTCTTTGAGGTGACTTGCTGTCTCCCAGATCTGTGTAATAAAGTGCATTTATGGCTATTGCAATGTGTTTTTCTTATTGGTGATAGACTACGGAGAGAACCCCTGTGTTCTGTAACAATAGCACTTTATTGTGGATCTGGGAGGACAGTGAGATTCACCTCAAAAACTGCCTCCCTGGCTGGATATGATCATTAGCTTTTATATTTAAGTTAGATCCAAATTTACTTTAACAATACACTTTTGTTAGCTAAGTTACAGAATTTCTACATTTTAAAAGAACAGTTTAGGGGAGCTCTGGTGGCCTAGTGGTAAGGAGCTGCAACTACAATCCCAGAGGCGCAGGGTTCGAATCCACCAGATGCTCTGCTTGGGAAGGAGGGACAATCTCCTCCTGTACCAGTCAGATCTGATTTGACGGTACGCTCACACAAAAATAATAATACTAATAATAATAATAATAAAGAACAGTTTACTAGTAATCAGACAACTTAAGAAATTGTTGTAGGGGAGCTCTGGTGGCCTAGTGGCAAGAAGCTGCACTCCAATCCCAGAGGGGCACGGTTCAAATCCACCAGATGCTCTGCCGGGAAAGGAGGGACAATCTCCTCCTGTACCAGTCAGATCTGATTTGACGGTACACGCACACACACAAATAATAAAATATAAAAAAAAAAGAAATTGTTTTTGTTGATTGCCTTCATAGTGAACTTATGAACAAAAGGCCTCTACAACTATAGGCATTTATAGGCTCATAGAGTTTCTAGAGGCATGTTGTTTAGAAGTGGATGCCACTCCTGCTTCCAAACCTATCATAGAATGTTATTGTCTGAGTCACCTGTGATGCATAATGACCCTCTGTACAGCAGCTCTGAACCCTTCCCTGTCCTGAGCCAGTCTCACTAATTCTGACACACCAACCCCCACTGCACCAGTCACTGTGTTAATCCATCTTGAAATAATTAACATTTAATTGAGGAACAACAGTTTTGAAAAGGCAAATGCTAATCCAGGAAAGATCCATTTCCCTTCCTGGTAAATTGGCAGCTTAAAGCACAATTTACGTTACTGAGACAAACCATTTCAAAGAGGTGAATGCTAATCTTGGAAAGAAGCATTTCCTCTCCTGGTAAACAGGCAGTTTAAAGTACCCTACATGGCTAAAGAAGATGAGGGGGTGGGGGATAATCCTAAAGCAAAGTAACTTGTTTTGCAAGTGAGAGAAAACGGATATAGTTTATAACTATACTGATATGTTTGGACAATTCTGAATTTATGAATACCACCCCATCACTGCTAGGAGGTGTTATTTCTTGGAGAGGGACTTGATGCTGGGAAGGGTGGAGGGTAGGTGAGGGAGAAGACCCTCAACCAGATGGATTGATTTGGTGGCTGCTGCAATGTGTTCTAGTGTGTCAGGAGGTGTGAAAATGGCACAGGGCAGGACAGGACATGGTTCCGATTGTTTGTTCATAGGCTCACTATGGGTCGAGCTCCATTCAAAAGCACTTCACCACCACCACTGATAGGGTGGTATTAATAAGTTCAGAATTGTCTATATATGTATCAGTTATAAAACTATAGTTACATAGTTATAAAACTAACATCAGTTTTCTTCAGCCTGCAAAACTATTTACTTAGCTCCGAATTAGAATTCTCTGTTTCCTTTTTTTAGTCATATAGTTTAATGTGTCTGTTTACCAGGAGAGGAAATGCATCTATCCTAGATCTCTGGTGAGGCTGGTTCTCCAGTCACATGTAAATTGTATTTTTTTATTTATTTTTTTAATTATTATTAAATTTTATTCGTTTTAATGAACATTTACAGAGATTTTGGGTTCTCATTCATTCATTGTTGCACTGTTTTCTCTACCCTCCTCCCCAGTTCGTTCTTCTTCCCCTGCCCCCGAATGTCTGTTTTAATTGTCCAATTGCCACAGTGCTTGTCAAAGCCAGTTCTGATTAATCTCCTTTGTCAGTGTGTCCTTTGCCATTCCCTATCACTCCTCCCTGAGAGAAACTTCACCCTGATTCATAAGGAAAAGGGGATGGCATATTCTCTTAGCTACTTCCTGCTGAAAAGGGACGCTGTGGGTTTCAGGGTGGAGATCTTCTCTCACTATAAATTGTATTTTAATCTGCCTGTTTACCAGGAAGAGGACTGTAGCCTTCCTGAATTACTGATAGGTAAATGGAAACTGTTCTCTTCAGATGTAGAAATAAATTACTTATTATACTAACAAAAGTGCATTGTGAAATGAGCTAGTGTTTCACCCTAGTATATAAGCCCATGACCACTCCCAGACGAGGAGGAAGTCTTGGAGGTGACTGCTGTCTCCCGGATCTGTGTAATAAAGTGCTTATGGATATGGCAGTCCGTTTGTCTTATTGGCGATTGACTATGGAAAGAACCCCTTGCATTCAGTAACACCACCACCACCTTTCCAAGCATCATCTCCCTCTACAAGGAATAAGCTCTCCTAACAGCTAGCCTCAAGTAATTGTGCAACAATTAATACATTTTTTTTAAAAAAAAAAGTG
Organism: Elephantulus edwardii; assembly: GCF_000299155.1. Taxonomy (NCBI): domain Eukaryota; kingdom Metazoa; phylum Chordata; class Mammalia; order Macroscelidea; family Macroscelididae; genus Elephantulus; species Elephantulus edwardii. The sequence goes on from NW_006399836.1 coordinate 8,770,037, forward strand.
AAATGGGGAGGAAAGAGAGAGAGGGAAGGGGTAAAATGTGCAACAATGAACAAATGAAAATCTAACTTCTCTATAAATGTTCATTAAAATCATAATTAAAATAAAATTGTATTAAAAAAAAGTATGTGGGACAAAGCTTAGTCATCTTTGACTAAGCCTGTAACCACTTCAGTTACTATAAGTCAAGAAAAGGTGGGTTTTTTCTAGCATACTTTAGAAAAGAAAAAAGGTAGATAACTTTTCTTGAGTTTTAGTAACTGGGGTGGTTACTGGGCTTTTCTCTACATCACTTTCAAGGAGCACTCCAGCTGCACTTTCTCTAAGACATATCTGTTTGTTCTCTTGGCAGTTCTTGGGATGTTCAGTACACTTCTCAAACACTCCAGCTCAAAGGCATCAATAAAACAGCATTTGGCCATGACTGGTCAAACTCAGAGGAAGTGATTTTCATAAAAGCTCTGTTGTTACATATCCTTGAGTCAGATGATGGCAAAAAGAGCTCAGACAGCCCCGAAGTGTAACACAGTAGTGAAAGTTGCCTGTGTTAGGTCCTTTAACCTGATCATTCATAGTTTATAAGTTTAAGACAATAGTAAAAGTTGTATACATAAAGTCTTTTGATGTGATTACTCAGACACAGTTTATAAATTTAAAACAAGGTACCTGCGTGAGGTCCTTTAACCTAATTGATTAGCTTAGCTGGGAGAGTGCGAATCAAGGAGCTAAGAATCTGCAGTCAGGTGACCTGACTCAAAAGACTCCAAGAAAGCCTGAGAACTACCTACTTTGAGCATCAGGCACAGGGTAGACATCATGGAACAAACCACCCAATCAGACCTCTTCTCCCCCAGACCCCTTCTATTTGCCTTCCTTGCTCCCTTTGGGTTGTGGTGCTGAAGGCCAGTATGGGAAGCCAATACTAAATATTTGTAATAAACTGAATGCTATTTCAGGATGTGGGGGAGGCTCGGTACAAACTGGAGTTCATCCTGAGGCACTAAGGCAATCCTTAAGGGTTTACCGGATTCTTGCACTGTATTTGCTGACCCCTCCCTCCTGAGTCAAGTGGAAGGTTACATTGAAGCTGGACATCAAGAAGACAGATTCTCAACACTGGGTCAATTGGCAGCACTATGATGAATGGAGACGAGATTGAGGTTATTAACAATTACAGCTTGCCCAGTTCCACAATCAACATTGTTTGCACCAGTAGTCAGGAAACCAAAAGATGAATTGTATTAGACAAATCTGCTGTCAGGGACCTTTACAGAATACTTATAATCAAGGATATCAGTCTAGAGACTAAGGTGTGCCTGATCCAGTCCATGGTCTTCACAATTACTTGCTTATGCATTGGAGAGCTGGATAATGACTAAGGATGACGGAAGAAGAATTGATGCCTTTGAGTTGTGGTGCAGGAGAAGAGTCTTGAATATACCATGGATCGCCAAGAAAACAAACAGATCTGCCTTGGAGAGAGTGAAACCAAGTTTCACCTTGGAGGCTAGGATTTTGAAGCTCTGTCTTACATACTTTGGGCATATGACCAGGAAGGAGGGACCAGTCTTTGGAGAAGGGCATTATGCTTAGAAGGGTGGAGGAGGGACAGCACAGGAGATGGAGACCCTGGTTGAAATACAGTGACAATGGCAACAGGTGTATTGGAGTTAGTGAGACTAGCTAAGGACAAGGCAGGCTTCAGAGTTATTGTATATAGGGTCACTATGCATTACAGGGACTCGATGGTACATAACAAAAACAAGGACTTCATCCCCTGTTAACACATAGGTACAGAGTTCAAATCCACTAGCTGCTGCATGCAGAGGAAGATGCAAACTCTTCTCCCATATGATTTACTTCTTCTGAAAATCCCTTGAAGGCTCAGCTATGGGTCAGTTCCCACTCAACGGTCCACAGCAACTGCAACAAAGTCCCCCCCCCCCATGTTGTGCCCTAACATTGAAGGCCATGGAAATTGTTCCACAGTGTATTCAGCTGCTAACCCAACCGGAGTAATTAAAACACTACCAGGCAGCTTGAGTAAAGAGTGTTACAACGTGGGTAACCTCATTTTGTTGTTAGGTGCTGTTCAGTTGGCTAGGACTCACGGCAAGCTTATGAACAACAGATCAGAACCTCGACCTGTCACGTATCATCTCCAAATGTCCATCTGTTCATTCAAGCCTATTTAGTGTTGCCCTTGATAGAAGAGTTTTGGTCTTTCATTTAGTAATAAACTTTCCCCATGTGTTTCCAATTAAGTCACTAACATTGTTGAAAAGGGTCAAATGATTCCAATTAAGAATGAGTCTAAGAACTCTAACCACATTAAGGAAAGAATCAGTCCCGGAAAGGGATCTTTTTCCAGATCTGCTACCTAGTTGTACCCTGCCTCAGTGTTTGGCTACAAAGGCTGGTTGCTGGTCCATTCGTTCAGTTATACAGTCACCCTGTCAATGCATCTCCTTAAAGGTGACTATCTTTCCCACTACAACGTCTTTTTTTAAAATGTGGGGCAGTTTTGTCTTACTAGGTAGTGTTTGAGTGTAAAGCAGTCACACGTGAGCAGAAATAGCTGTTGAATTTTAAGCTGTTTCTGAAATCCTAGGGCCGATTCAAATAGCCAAATTAGCTGACTCCTCCATGATGTTGTCAGATGCCTAACAATTCATAGTGATCTTATCAACAGCCACTGTGAACCCTGCCCTATCCTGTGCCATCTTCATCATCTCTGGGACACTAGAGTCCACTGCTGAAGTCACAGTGTCGTCCATCTCCTCGGGGTCTGTAAATTCTATTAATTTTCTTCAACCCAACTATCAAAGCCCTTTATTATGCACATAGAATATTTGCATCTTAAAAGCAAGTTTATGGTCTATTTTGTTTTCATTTCCATTTCTAAAGAAACTTACTTGATTCCCACTGTGTATTTATTTCTTCCTCGATTATCTTGAATACTTTTTGCTCGGATAAGATGAAGACAGGGTTTGTTACTCATAACAAAGTATTTCTCACCTAAGAAAACAGGAAGCAAAATGTATGAACACCCCCTTTTGCACCTTGATGTAAACGGAACTTCAAAAGAGTAACTTGTACACATCTTTCCATAAAATGTAGAAGAATCGGGATTGGCTGCCCTGGCAGCTGTCCGATTCTCCCACCTTTTGTCTTTTTCTACAGTATGCTGGAATAAACTACCTTTCTGAACGTTTAGTAACTGCGGGGCTTGGTGGTTTCCCCTCTACACTGGTAGTTTGAATCAGCATGGATTCAATGACAGCAAGTTTGACCTATGTATTTGGGGAAAGTTGAGGCTTCTTTTAAATGTTCATTGATAAAAACAAACCAGGAAAGCATCACTATATATTGTCCTGGCACTTTATTACTAGACTGTAGGACTTCTTAATGTGATTGGCTAAAACACCTGCCCGTTAACATTCCAAAATGGAGGGGGGGAAGTCTTAAATATCGCTATTTTATTGGCTCCGGTAGCAATTTACAGCTAAGACCGTGGGCCACTTGAAATTTTTGATTGGTTCTTATGTCCCTCAATCATGCATACGGCTACCACTATCCAATAGCTTTATTCGTCCCGAGGCCGACCTGTCTGATTGGCTGAACACGTCTAAGGCGGAAAGATTTTCATTGGGTCGCATCGTCCTCGCTCCCGGCTCAGGCCCACCTCCCCGCTCGGTTGCCGTGGTTGCCCGTCGGGGCTCCGCCCGCCCGCTCGCTCGCACGCTCGCAGACCTTAAAGCTCCGGGTGGAGGCTAGTGGGTCGGTGGGTTGTCCGGGAACGAGGGTGGGGGTTCGAGTCCCGCGCTGAGTCCGCCATGGCGGCCGCCGCCGAGGGCGCCGAGGAGCAGCAGCTCTTGGCCCGGTCGTGCCCCGAGGACGGACACCGGGCGGCGCCGGAGCCCTGGAAGAGCCCCAGACTTGTGTTGGGCTTCTCGAGCTTCGAGCCGCCGCTCGGCAGCGGTGCGGGCCTCCCGATGCGGCCGTCCGCCGCGGGGTGCATGCGCATGGTCTGGGAGGACCAACAGCAGACCCGCCACGAGCTGCGCTGCAAGCTCCTGGCCTCTCGGCTGAGACGCGCCGCCAGGCCCCACCGCCGCCTCGGGCCCACCGGCAGGGAGGTACTCGGTGAGTGTCGGCGGGCCGGCCAGCTAGCCTGGGGTCACGGGCCCGCCAGGATGGGCGTCCTACCCTGCGATTACCCGCCTCCTGCTCCAAACACGCTGGAGGCTCAGCTACGGGCCTGTTGTGACTCGACGGTATGAAAACACCAGTACAAGAGGGAGAACCCAGACCCCGAGCTAAGAACTCAGAGTGGCCCTGGATCACCCCTTTAATCAATGATAACTAACATGACACCAATATTAGCCTTAACGCCCGTGTTCGTTAGTATTGGGGCTAGTGGTAAAAAGCTGCGCTGCAATCCTAAAGGCTCGAGGTTCAAATCCACCGGCTGCTTTCCTGGAGAAGGATGGACAGTTTCCTCCCGTGCAGTTTACTGTCAGTGAAAATTTCCCGGAGGGACAGTCAAGGTTAAATATAAAACGGGGGGGAAAAAAAAAATAAAACGAGAAAAGAGGCACCGAAACGGAAACTACCTTATCAGAAGCAGCAACCCTGGACGTCTCCCATTTGGTAATTGGAAGCGCTTCTCGGGCCCAGGGTCCCGACAAGTTGATTCTTTTTTGTTGTTTGTGCTGTTGTTGTGCACCGTCGAGTCGGATCCGACTGGCACAGGAGGAGATTGCCCTTCTTTTCTCCAGCAGAGCATCTGGTGGGTTCGAACCGTGGACCTTCGGGATTGCAGCGCAGCTTCTTGCTCTAGGCCACCAGACCCCCTTGATTTCTTGGCCTCAGGTGAGGGAATGCTTCTCTAAGACTACCTGAGAGCCCTTTAGGGGAGCACATCGCCACACCTTTCTTCCGCGGAGCTGTTGCAGGTGACTTCAAACCACCAGTCTTTAGTTTAGCCCGCTGCCCGTTTCTTAACTGTCATCACCACCAACTTTTGGTGTGTTTGTTGTGTGCATTGAAGCTGAAACCAGCCCAAATGGAACTGCTCCCGGTTTCTAAGGATGTTATTTTTTACGTGGGTGGCTGGTGGGTTCGAACCACAGGCCTTTCCATTATCAGACACTCATTAGGGCTTCTTAGGTGTTTAAGTTTGTGGAAAGGGATGCTGGAAAAAGCTTTTCTCTTGGAGCAGGCCGGGCCTTACAGCCACGTTCTATTTAAATCCACTGATTTACACTGGTAATTAGGTAATTTACACTGGTATTAGGCAAACTGTGGATGCTTTGACCTTAATTTTATTTCCCTAGTGGGTGAGGTGTTTGTTTTCTTGGTGTTGATCCACACAAATGGTGTGTTTTTCATCTTTATTAAGTGAACAATAATAGCTATATTGACATAAATTGCACTGCTGCTCAAAGGCTGTACAACCACCAGGGACTCCGGACCTTTATTTTCTTATCTGTGGAATGGGTACAGAGCCTGCCTTCAGGGCTGTAGCACATTAGGTAATCCTGCCTTTGTTTGCCCCACACTGTAAAACAAGGCTGCATTGCCACAAGGTATGAGAGTGGGCGCTCAAGAACACCTTGAGCTCCTTATTGTTCCCCCGTTTGCTGAATAGGAAACTGAGGCTCAGGGAAATTGTCTTGATTCTAAAAAGTGGCTCTTCTGGTATTAGAACCTAGGTTGGCTAGACTCTCAAAATCCAGCTTTTATGTAATCCACTATTTCACATTTTCTAGATAGCAAGCACTTGTTGCAGAAGGTCTAGGAATGCAGCCTTCAGTATGGCTTTTGTCTCAATATCAACACAACGAAAGATTCTTCCCGCTGGACCAATAGGCAGTGTTCTGGATGGAGAGGAGATTGAAACTGTCTTCAGCTTCATCTTGCTTGGATCCACAATTAACACCTTTGGTACAAGCAGTCAGGAAATAAGGAAATGCATTGCACTGGGAAAATCTGCAGTTAGGGACCTTTCTAAGTTATTGAGGAGTAATGATGTCAGTTTGAGAACTAAGTTGCGTCTGATTCAGGCCAGGGTCTTTCTGATGACTAGCTATGCGTCTGAGACCTGGACAATAAGGATGACAGAAAAAGAATTGGCACCTTTTGAGCTGTGGTGTTGGAGAAAAGCACTGAACATTCCATGGACAGCCAAGAGAACGAATAGATAGGTCTTGGAGAGGGTGCAGCCAGAGTGCTCTTTGGAGGCAAGAATGATAAGGCTTCTCCTGCCTTACTTTGGACATATTGCAAGCAGAGGCTTTTAGGCTTTTCCTTGGAGAAGGACATGATGTTGGGAAGGGTACAAGGTCTGCGAAGGAGATGAAGACCTTCTACCAGGTGGATTGACACAGTGACTGCTGCAATGGGCTCTTGTGTGTCAGGAAGTGTGAGGATGGCTCAGGACAGAACAGGGTTCAGACCTGTTGTTCATGAGGTCGCTATGAGTCGTACTCAGTGACACCTAACAACAATATGGAAATTAAGGCCTTGAAGGATTTGTTATGTTGACATTCAAGAGTCCTGTGTAGCATCACAAGGGTATTGTGAGATTAAAGGAGAGTCTGAAAGTGCTGGGTAAACCATAAAGTATTACAGGAATGTCAGTATTCATTACATATCTTTACCGTAATTTGTGTTCATTTCTCTGATGGCAAAAACTTTTTTTTTTTTTTTAAATGTGAAGAGTTTATGCTTAGGGGAAAAAACTGCTTGCTTAGGCGTTACCAGAGGGAGCTCTGGCCTAGGGGTAAGAAGCTGTACTACAGTCGTAAAGGCAGGAGGTTCAAATCCACCAGTTGGTCCCTGGGGTGGGGGGAGGATGGGCAGTCTCCTCCCCTGAGATTTATTTCCTCTGAAAACCCCCCTGGAGGATCAGCTGTGAGTCAGTTTCTGATTGAAAGTCCGCAAGGCCTGTACTTTTTTAACATCAAGAAAACAAACACCTCCTCACTGGAACAATAAGTAACATAGTAGTGAAGAAAAGATTGAAATTGTCAATGATTTCATTTTACTTGAATCCACCACTCACATCTTTTCTTTCAGCAGTCATGAGATCAGGAGGGTTATTGCATCAAGCAAGCCTGCTGGCAGGGACCTCTCAACATTGTTGAGGAGCAGTGTTGGTTTGAAGACAGGGTGCGCCTGATTCAGGCCGGAATCCTTTCCATAACTTGGCATACATCTGAGAGCTGGGCAGTGAATAAGGATGACAGAGGAAGAATCGATGCCTTTGAGCTGTGGTGTCACTGAGTCATACAGCACATAACAACAACGGATAAATCTTGAGCTCTGGTGGTTTGCTGTTATGTGCTGTCTGTCGCCCTAGTGCAAAGCAGCTCGAACCCTGCTCTATCCTGAGCCAATCTCACTGCCTTTTAACATACCTACCATCATTACCCCACTGACTGTGTCAATCCATCTCTGGGGTCTTCCTCTCCAGTGTTATTCCTCCACCTTTCCAAGGATGGAACTGACTCTAGGGACTTAGGCCTTTTAGGAACATGCCCTAAGCATGTGAGACAGAGCCTCAGAATCCTTGGCTGCAAGGAATAGATCCATAACACAGCTTTTGCACATTGACAGCAGTTCCAGTAATTGGCTGTGTTACCCTACACCCTTAACATGATTTCTCCTCTTGTCAAAAGGGAGATGGAGCAGTAAGTGTGTGACTTTGTGACTGGCAGATTCACATGGCCAAAATTTCTGTGTAAATAATTTCGTTCTTGCGACAGTTCTAGGCTGGGCAGGATGGTGGACCCAAGCCCTGAAGGAGGCCAACAAGCTTAAGTCAAGGTCACGTAGCTCCTACAGGTAGCTAGCTGTGGCTCCCATGACCTTGGAGAATTGGCTGCAGAATTTCGGGCTTCTCTTTGTTCCCAGGGTAGAACTGGTCTTGTGTCTTAGCATCTTTTCTCTGCCTGTGGATGTTCTGGCTGAAACCTGTGTTCATTAGGAAACCATCTACTTGGTGATTCATCATAGCCTTTTTCCCCCTTTTTTAAATTGGCCTTCTTCCTCTCTTTACAGATCAAAGGAGACTGAGGGACTCTGCCAACGCCAATGACGTGGATACGGGTAAGTGTGCATCATAGGTCCAGCTCCGGGGGTTTACGGCTGGTCAAGGGATGAGTAATTGAGGTGACTAGACGAGGACCTAGGAAAGAAATGGACTTTTTGGGGTTTTTTTTTGAGGAAAGATGTACAAATCACGTTGTGATACACAGACATGACTGCAGCAATGGGCTCAAGTGTGGCAGGAATGATGAGGATGGCACAGGATAGGACAGGGTTCAGGTCTCTTATTCACAGGGCCATTAAGCGTTGTGCTCCGTGGTTTGAATCCACCAGATGCTCCGCTGGAGGAAGGACAGTCCCCTCCTGTGCCAGTCAGATCAGATTCAAGGGCACACAACAAGTGAAGAAAGTGTACTCAACTCAGAAACATTAACTGCCATTGACTAATTGCAGGTTTTAAAATTTTTGTCAGCTGTTTGTTTTTTTTTTCTTTCCTTTCCCAACAGATTTATTCTCTTACGATTTAGGAGGCTAGAAGTCCAAGTTAGCGTTGCCAGCGCTAGGGACCTCTTGTTTCTCACTCAGAAAGTTCTTGTTTCCAAAAATCATGGGAAAGTAATCAACTACTTTCCCTGCCTGATGTGAGAAATGACCACCAATATAAGGCCTTGAAACAGAATGCATTTATTGTTTTGTAGTTCTACACATCAGAAGCCCAGCACAGAACTCACTGGGCTTAAATCAAGGTGTTGGCAGAGATGCACCCCTTTTCCAGAAGCTTTTGGGGAGAATCTTTCTGTCTTTCCAGCTTCTAGAGGCTGCCTTGGCCCCCAAACCCTGCCCTTTGCTTTATCTTCAGAGCCGGCAGTGGTTCATGCCACCCTCTCCTACCTGGCAGCTGGGAGAAGGTCTCCCAGATGGAGTTAGAGCAGTTAGATTAATTAGGCCCACCTGGGCAGGCCCTGAGAAACTTCTCGTCTGCCGATTCTTAGCCTTGATCATATCTGCAAAGTCCTTCGCCATGAGCATAGTCACAGGTCTGATGGCTTAGGGGTGAGGAATTGCACTGCCAACCCGAAGGTGGTGGTGGTGGTTATAAGCCATCGAGTTGCTTGGGACTCATAGCAACCCTGTGTTCGAAGAGCCCTAAACGCTGTTCTATCCTGGGCCAACCTCGCCGTCTCCAACACACTCATTCCCATCACTCCACTCACAGAATCGATCCATCTCACCAAGGGTCTTCCTCTCCTGCGCCACCCCTCCACTCTCCCGAACATGCTGTCCCTCTCCAAGGACTAGTCCCTCCTTGCAACATGCCCAAAGTATGTCAGACAAAGCTTCAGAATCCTTGACTCTAGCTACTCCTCAGGAGAAAGATTTACCACCTCTGAAAACCCGCTGAAGGGTCAGTACTTTATGGTACACAACAACAACAACAACAATCAGAGGTTCCAGAGATGAGGGGTTAGATAGAAAAAGAGCTGGAGAAGAGAAGCAGCAGCTGGTTCCAGGTACTGAACAGGCCTTGGTTAAGTGGGCTCAGAGGGACAGCAGGTGGCCTCACGTAGAGATCAGAATGGCCTGCGGGCAGACGAAGGTGAGTCCTTCTATGGGGCCTGTTAAGGAGATTGAGAAGGAGTGGTAGTTTGCTGGAGAAGTTGGGGGTCAGGAGGGTCTTATCAGCATGTATGTGATCAGGCCGTGATAGTCGGGAGGCCTTATAAGGATACAGTCAAGCTTCATCAAGGTACATTCAGGTTTGGGGTTGGCGGGACTTGCACTATCCCTCCATTAAATGTGGTCATCTCTGGGGGCCATTCTGTCTGGCACAAGTGAAGAACGATGATGTTTTTATGTGGGATGTGAGTGGTCAGCAGCTAAGGGGAGCATGGCTGACCACATACAGGGAGTATGGGGAGTGGTCGGCTGCCTTCAAAATGACTCCCCATTTGTGATATGGCAGCAGTGAACAAGCCTAGAAGCAAGAATTGTTCCACTCTTAACTCTGTTGCCTTTGGCTTTAATACTTTGCAGTATTGAGGAGGCAACCTGGTAGTCTTTCAAGAAAAAAAAAATAAAATTTTTAAGGAAAAGTATATTTTGTTAGGTCTTCGCACTGGATGTAAGGCCAAGGACCGGACCAGAGAGAGAAAGGAAGCTAAATAAGCTTTATTAAGGGGTCTCCCGGGCGGGATTCCTTGGTCTGCAGAGAAAGAGAGAAGCAGAGAGCCAAACCAGGGTATGCCACACTCCATGGTGAATTTGGGCAGGTTTTATAGTGAGGGTCTTTGGGAAGGACCTCCCATTGTGGCTTAAGGAGGGAAGGGTGGGGCACTCCACTTAGTTTAATCAGATGAGGAATGCTGTTCACTCTCTTTGACATGTTGACATTCCTTGAATCCTTTGTTCTCCCTTTGACCTTGGTGGTCCCATCCTGACATTTTATTAGGAAAAAAAAGACCTTTTTAATCTTTATTTCTTCCCTGTTGTGGTAAACACACGCACAGGTAACATAAACTAATCCAATAACTTCACCATTAGTTCAGGGACACTGGTTACAGTCATCATATTAAGGAACTGCTCTCACTGCCCTTCCCTTAAGTTTTGGAAGCAGGAGTGGCATCCACTTCCTAAACAACTTGCCTCTGGACACTATGAACTTTGATAATAGTTATAGAAAGGCTTCAAGCCTTTGGTTCATAGGGTCGCTATAGTTGCGCTGGACTTAACAGCAATCAGCAGTAACACCCTCTAAGTAAAAACTCCATTTCCCCTCCTTCCACTCCTAATCTTTATTTTCTGTGTCAGCTTATTTCATATTGTAGCCACGCTACTCCTAAATGTGGAGCATGTCAGCAGTGCATTCCTTGAGTTTGAGTTAAGAAAGGACAGCAAAACAGGAATCCATACCTTTCAATGTTAAGTGCCATTGAGTCCTATGAGACTCATAACGACCCTTTGAATGAAAGTCCTCGACCCTTGTGTGACTTTTGTCCTTTCTCCAGGTTCATAGCGTTTCCGGAGGCAAGCTCTTTATGGAAGTGGTTGCCACTCCTACTTCCAAGCTTGTTTTAACCGGGGAACCCCACCAAACACTGTCCGCCGTGGGTAACCATTAACATATTTGTCACATCAGTGTCACACTGTTCAGCTTCATTCACAGTGGCCACAACTTACCTCTGTATGTCAAGTGGACACACCAGGGCTATATGACCTACAATATTGCATATTGTAGCCACGCTACCCCTTAAACGTGGAGCAAGCGTGTCAGCCAGTGCTCCTGAGTTTGAGTTAAGAAAGGATATCAAAACAGGAATCCATACCTTTCTATATAAGCAAAAAAAAGGTTTCTTAAGGAAAATATGAGTTGTGGTGCTGGAGAAGAGTGTTGAATATACCATGGACTGCTAAGAGAACGAAAAGGTTCATCCGAGAGGGTGAAGCCTAGCTGCTCCTTGGAGGCAAGGATTCTGAAGCTTCATCTGACGTAGTTTGGACATATTGCAAGGAGGGAGAGTCCCTGGAGAGGGACACCTCCAGAGAGGGAGACCCTTAATGAGATGGGTTGACTCATTGACTGGGGTAATGGGATTGGTGTGTCAGACAGTAAGGTTAGCTCAGGATAGAGCAGAGTTCCAAGCTGTTGTATATAGGGTCTTATATGAGCTGCAAGGATATAACAACATTTTGCAGAGGAAGAAGGTGTGGAGGAAAAAGGCCCTTACTCTACGAATAGAGAAAAGTGGTTCTTTTTGATGCTCTGGAGGAGGGGAAGGCTATTGCTTCGAGATGGGGCTGCCAGGATGGCCTCTGCATCCTGTGTGTGGAGGACATGCGTGATGTCCCCATGACAGGATATCCATGACTTAGCAAGTCTGAGGAATGGTGGCCCTCTCCAGGTGAGACCCTTGCTCACCAAGGAGTTGGCACTTTGAAGACTTCTGCTGTCTAGGTCAATCCATGACTCCTGAAAGCTCTTGGCAGAAGTCAAGGTTGTGAAGAGGCAGCACCTGAAGGGGCCTTGTTGTTAGGGGCCCTGGAGCGCAGGAGTGCGCTGTGACTCAGCGATCCTGTGAACAGATCTGAACCTTGCCCTATCCTGCCACATCCTCTCCTGTACCAGAGCCACTGTCGTAGTCTTCCCTCTGCCTTTCCCAGCCTGATGATGGCTGGGTGCCTTGGCTGCTCCTTGAGGGTGCGTTCTTGGGTCACGTGAAGCCTGCATTCTCTGAGCTGAACCTGGTCAGAAGATAGTAACTTCATTCAGTACCTCAAATATAGGGAAAGGAGACCAGAAAATAAGGGATCTGTGATTCAGAGCAAACCTGGCAGCCCTTCAGTTTTCCTTATTCATTGAAAACACAGTCTTTAACACAGGATAAGAGGACCCTTTTGTTATGTTGTTAATAAAGGGCTTGACAGTCTGCTGTAGATTTGCTGGGTAAACAGCCCCACTTCCCTCCAAGTCCTTCTAGACTCAGGGACACTACTTTCTTTTTAAAATGTTATTGAAGAATCTTGGTCTTCTGTTGCTTCCTTGCCTGTCAGTCTAAATGACTGTACAGTGTCGGTTCTGGTGCCTGGTGTGGCCTTCCCCGAGGCTCGTCCCTTGGTGACCAGGCTCAAGCCGCCTCAGTCCCTGTCAGTGGTGGAGTGAATTCTTTGTTTGCTTCAGCATCTCCTGTGTATGGACCATGTCGGCTCCTGTCAGTGGACCCTTCTGTTTTGAGTTTCACCTTCCGTAGAAAGTCTGGTACATCTTGTATTGGTTGTTCATACAGTAGTTTATATTGTTTCAATAGAAATGCTGTCTTTTTCCATTCAGAGCTGCTGACACAGCCACCTCCAGGCTCCCACAGTGCCCCTAGAGCTTGGTGGCCTCTCCTTCAGCTTGGCTACCATTGTTTTCTCTCTGCGTGGTTTTGGGGGGTTTTTTTGGTTGAATTCTTTTTGCTTTGAGTGAAAAAGTTTATAAATCTTTTTTATTCATTCATACATATTTTATTGTATTGATTATAATTAATGTAATTACAGTGTCTCATTTTGCTTTTTATATTAAAAATGTATTCTCAGGGAGCTCTGGTGGCCTAGTGGCAAGACGCTGCACTGCAGCCCTGAAGGTGTGCAGTTTAATCCACCAGTTGTTCGCCTGGAAGAGGAAGGCCAATCTTCCATGCCAGTCGGATCTGATTCAACAGTACACAACAAGAAAAAATATTCCCTTAGTTATCTGTTCATCAGATGTTTTTCCTAGGAATCCACAAATGCTTAAATATTTTAAATGTGCCAATTACCTATTTATGCATTCTAAAGGTATTTTTCTCCAAAGATTTTTTTAAAATAAAAAAATCCATACTAATTCAATCACTGTTCACATTTTGGAGCATTTCTTTTCAGTCTTCTTTTCCGATGCGTAGGGATTTTCTTTATGGGCTTAAGCTACTTTGTACTATTTTCTCCCCTTCATTAATTTTTTTCAAGATTTTTATTATTTTCTGTGTACTGTCAAATCAGATCTGACTGGTACAGGAGGAGATTGCCCCTCTTTCTCCAGCAGAGCATCTGGTGGATTTGAACTGCGTACCTCTGGGACTGCAGTGCAGCTTCTTGCCACTAGGCCACCAAGCTCCCTGAATTAACTTTTTTTTCCAATTATTGTACATTTTCTCCTCCCTTCCGCTTCCCAAGCCTCCACCCCACAATGCACTCCTTGCTGCATATTGCTCTCATACATAGAATGCATTATTATATATTCCTATTGGACAGTTCTTTCCCTAATTTGTTCTAATACACTGTTCATTATCAGTCCACTCTATTTTTTGTCCCTCTCAAATTCCCCAGTGTCGGTCCTATTTTATAACATTGGTGTTATGCAGTATTTGTTCTTTTGTGACTGAGTCATTTCACTTAGTCCTCAAGGGTCCCTCATGTTGCTTTATTATTTCATTGTTTTTCCGAGCTATAGTATTCCATTTGTGAATGTACTATTGTTTTCATATGCATTTGTTGATGGACACTTGGGTTGCTTCCCTCTCTTCGCTTTTGTGAATAATGCAGCAGTAATAAAAAGGATTCTAGGGAGCTCTGGTAGCCTAGTGGCAAGATGCTGCACTGCAATCCCATAGGTACACGGTTCAAATCCACCAGATGCTCTGCTGGAGAAGGAGGGGGCAATCTCCTCCTGTACCAGTCAGATCTGATTTGACAGTACATGTAAAAATAATAAAAGAAAAAATAGAAAGAAAAAAAAATATATATATATAAAAGGATTCATATATATAAAAGGATTCAGGCCTTTTTGCCCATAGGGTTGCTATGAGTCATGCTGACTTAACGTCAATCAACAAAAACAACAGTCCTGGGTGTGCGTACTTCTGTTGTAGTTGTGATTCTGGTTTCTTTAGGGGATATTCCCAGTAGTGGAATTGCTGCGTCCAATGGTATTTCTCATTGAGAAAGCGTCAGACCACCTTCCATAATGGTTGTAACCATGTTACTCTCCACTAACAGTGAATAATAAGGCTTACAATCTCTCCACAATCTCATCAGAATTTGTTGTTTGCTGGTCTGTTGAACTTTGCTATTGTTGCTAGGCTCTTCATTCATTTTTGTAGATTAACATTTTTTCATAGTTCTTTGCAACTATCCACTGTTAGGCTATTCAAAATGAAAAATATCATTTTCTCTCATAGAATCAGTGTGTTGCTGTTTGGTTTTTTGTTTTGTTTTTGAGGTCACCTGTTTTATTCAGAGATTTTGGGGAACTAGCTGAAGAGATGGGGGAAATGTGGTTCAACAGTCACAGTCTAGCCACTATCACCCGCACTTCAGACACATCAAAAAACTGTGTTGCTGCTTTTAAAAAACTTAAAACTTCTCAGAAAGCAAGGATCGTTGTATAATCCCACTGCCCAAGTACCATAGTTTGTAATGGATCCATGCTGTTTCTTCAGAGAGAAACCCCAGTTCCTGTGCATGATGACCCTTCCTCAGCATCAGAGGGTGTGCTTTTTTGTTTTGGGCTGTGCATATTTTTTCTTTTGGCTGTGCATATTTTGACGACTCCTAAAATATGTTCATGTGGTTTGAGTTGTATTTTCTCTCTGACTCTTGCTGCAGCTGGTGATGCGCCAGCTGCTGCGACCTGAAGCTCTTACCTGTCTTTTCCAGCCTTCCCCATGCAGTGATGCAGTCAGCATCATTCATTGAGTAGATAAGACTCGTAGGACACTGAGTTAGATACCCCAAAGCAAACCACTGCTTTCCAGTGAGTCCCAACTCGCTGACCCTATTGGACAGAGCAGAACTTCCGATACAGTGTTTGTAACCTTTGCAGAAAGCCACATTTCTCCCATGGAGCAGATAATGGGTTCAAACTGCCAACCTTCCGATTAGCAGCTGATATTGATACCAGGGCCATAAAGACAAACCAAACAAAATTTCTGGCCTAATTGTAGAACAGGAATATAAAGTGAGACCATTTTAAAAAACAAAAATCACAAAAAGTGAAGGTTTGTGTTCATTGAGAGAGATGGAAGTTCAGGAACCAGAGAATCCTGGGTTTGTCCCAGCTTTGCTTTGTGTTGGCGGAAGGAATACAGCTTGAGTGTTAGGCCTACGCTCCCAGGCCCGAGGCTCCTAGTCTGTAAAACGGGTGTGATAACCTTGCTGCATTGTGGAGAGATCTGCATCCCCAAACCGAATCTAACACCCAGCTGACACACAGTACAGTCACTGAGAGTACATTTGCAAAGTACAGTAGAACGAAATGTGTCAGCGTTCACAGAAGTGGGATGATCGAGGCTTTACGAAGATAAGGAGAGAGAGCAGCTGACTCAGTCTGAGGAGACAGGGAACACGTCATGAAAGAGACACCTGAGCTTTGGGCTTGAAGAGATTTCTTGCCAGGGTGAAGAGATGTAAAATGCTGCTCTAATGTGATAGCTTACAAATACAAATAAAAAAAATGATAGCTTACAAATACAAAGGAAGAGGAACAGTTGTAAGCAGACACTGGTGATTGGGACATGGAATGTGAGAACCATGAATGTAGGAAAATTGGATATTGTTAAGGAGGAAATGGAACGCATAAATATTGACAT
>NW_006399836.1:8788770-8846241 GCF_000299155.1 Elephantulus edwardii
CATGCTTGGGAGGGTAGAGGGACGGCGCAGGAGAGGAAGGCCCTCTATGAGGTGGATTGATTCAGTGACTGGGATAATTGGGATGGGAATATCAGAGACAGTGCGATTGGCGCAGGACAGAGCGGAGTTTAGGGCTGTTGTACATAGGGTCGCTATGAGTCGCAGGTGACTCGACGGCACATAACAACAACAACAAACAAAATGTGATAGCTTCCAGCAATGCCTCCTTTTCATTTGGCCATGTTACAGCATGTTTGATAAGCCCCTAACACTTGTATAGTACTGATTTTTCCATATTCAAAGAAGTAACGTCATCCCTAATACTCTCAAAGCAAGAAAACCCTGTGAGGTAACACCTCAACACCTGACTGCTAATCCTAAGGTTTGCAGTTCAAAGCCACCTAGCATCTCTGCAAGGGGAAAAAGAACTGTGGTCTGCTTCCGTATGAGGATGGGCACCAGGCACTGAGCTCTGTCACGTGGAGTGCTGTCATTTGGAAGTGACTTGACATACCCAGCAAGAACATTTACATCACACCTCGGGATATTGTTAGAGTGATTCGTTCCTATTTGGCAAATAGGTCAGCTAAGGGCCAGAGGTTGAAGAAGTTGCCCAAGAAAACAAAAAAGGTTACTGGTGAGCAGGGACCCAGATCGGGGCCCTTGTGCCCCCTACCTGGCGCTGGGCACTGCCCCATGCTATTGGCACTGCACTCCTTCCTTGTTAATTAGCTTCGTCTGAGACTTTGAATAACGTGTGGTTCGTGTCCGTCTGTCAGTGTAGCTAGCTGTACATGCAAGCTTGGAAGTAGGAGCACTTGGCCTGCTTCCTCGCATGGGAACAACCGTGGTCACCACAGGAGCTTACGTTTGTTGGGGACATGCTAAGTACCAGGCACCATGGGGACACTTACCAGGTAGGGGTGCACCTGTTTCTCCCTGCCGCCTAGGCTGGTGTTCTCAAGACTCCAGAGGAACAAATAACAACAACAACAACAACAACAAACCATTAAAAAAGAACGTTTTCTTTATATTGGTTTGCTTATATTATGTAACCTTGTGTTCACATTTTCCTTCATTCGCATTGTGTTTCATACAATCATTCCCATTCATTATTTTATAAAACTAATCAGCATTGAACTATGCTCACCATTACCCTGTCTTTCTGACTCCCTGCAGGATCTCTCCCGTTTCCTTTATCCACCCCTCCCTCCACCCATCAAATCCTGCCTCCCTGTGATTAACCCCCTGCCCGTCCTCTCCCCTCTGCTCCAGTCCTTCCCTCCCTGGGATCCTCATACACATTTTACTAGTTCTGTTTACTATTTGTATAATAATGGTTAATTCACTCAGCATAATGCTCTCCAGTCTCTTCCAATTATGTAGTAATTTTTGAAATATTGTTCCTGGGGTGCTGCATAATATTCCATCGTGTCAATGTACCAGAGTTTCTCAATGCATTCACTTGTGGTTGGATATTTGGGCTGTTTCCATTTTCTTGCGATGGTGAATAACACTGCTATGGACATTGATGTACAAATCTCCATTTGTGTCTCTGTTCTAATTTTCTCAGAATATATTCCAAGCAATGGAATAGCTAGGTCATATGGAATTTCTATGTTCAGCTCTTTAGGAAGCGCCAAACTGCCTTACAGAATGGTTATACCATTTTACGATCCCACCCACAGTGTATGAGAGTTCTATCTCTTCGCATACTCACTAACGTTTATTACTCACTAAGGTTTATTACTTGCTGTCTTTTTAAACTTTGCAACTGCTACTGCTGTGAGATGGTATTTCATTGTGGTTTTGATTTGCATCTCTTAATGCCAGTGATTTTGAGCATTTCTTCATGTGTCTGTTGACCATCCAGATGTCTTCCTGTGTAGTCTTTCCATGTCATTTCCCCATTTTGTAATTGTGTTATCATTCTTTTTCTTGGGGAAGCCCTGCAGGATTCTGTAAACTTTTGTTATGAGACCCTTGTCTGAGATGATATTGTCATGTTTGTTCCCAATCAGTAGGTTTTCTTTTCACCCTGTTGGAAAAAGTTTTTGATGGCAGGAGCTTATGTTTGTTGAGTACTTGCTAAGTTGCAGGCACTGTGGGGGCGCTTCACCTGGAGGAGCTTATTTGGTTCTCACGGCTAAGACTCCAGACAAGGCAGTAGCTTCTTTAAAGCCTCTCAGCAAAATGTGAACCAAGACGGTGTGGTGTGGGAGTTGGCTCTTAAAACCACCCCCATGCACTCCCTCTTGAAGTACTAACTTGTAAATGTTCTTCCAGCCTGGGTACTTTGGAAGAAGAAACCCACCAAATGAAAGTCTCCTGTCTTCATACTCTGGGCTTGTTGTCAGGAGGGACCAGTACTTAGAGAAGGACATCAAGCGTTGAAGGGTGGAGGGTCAGCGCAGGAGAGGAAGACCCTGGATGAGATGGATTGACACAGTGACTGGGATGATGGGGGCAGATGTGTCAGAGACAGTGAGGTTGGCTCAGGATAGGGCAGGGATTGGTGATACTGTTCATTAGGTCGCTGTGAATGGCAGTTTATTTGAGGGCACATAATAACTACTGGGATCATTTGAAGTCGGCTTCAGTGTTGGTAGACTTTAATTTGAGGCTGTTTCTTCTGTTACTCAGGTTAGCTGTCATAACCAAAACCCACCGAAAACAGCGCAAAGGGGGTGGCTTTCATGACCAGCAGTGTATTTTCTCACCGGTCTGAGGGGCTGTTCACAGAGCTGTGTGTGCTGTGTGGGAAGACCTTTTAGCTCTGGCAGCCCTGGGTCTTCCTCCCCCCAGGCAGACAAGGGTTTATTAGTGAGGTAAAGACTTCTTCTGAACGAGCCGCTGAGCTGGCCACAGGAGATGGCTTCGACAGAGCCTCACTCTCTACTTAGTGTTTCTTGATTTGTTCCCATGTGTGACTCAGGAGGGTTTAGGATTAAGGACACACAGTACTCTGGTTCAGTAATTTCATTAACTCCCAGGAGCACAATGCAGTTCAGAACACAGGAGGCTACATCTTCGCCCACCCAGCCAGGAATAAAGAGTAAATCTGTACTAACGTACATTGGCAAGTTAAATCAGACCCGTGACCTCCAAGGCTCTAAATCTTTATAGGGACAGACTGCCTCATCTGGCTCTCCTGGTGCAGCTAGTGGGTTTGAACCACCAACCTTTTAAGTTAATAATCCCAACACTTAATCTTTTGTGCCACTAGGGCTCCTGGAAAGCAGTGTGGCTGGCATTGATTAAGCTCCTGGCCAGACACAAAGCTAGGCTTTAATTGCTTCATTCAGTTCCTGCAGCCACTGCCAACAGTTGGTGCTGTGAGGCCCAGAATGACCATGACTTAGGAGACTCAAACCCATTGCTGCAGTCCCTGTGTCAGTCCGCCTGGCTGCGGGTCTTCCTCTCTTTTACCAGCCCTCCACTTTTCCAAGCATGATGTCCCTCTTCAAGGAATTGCCTCTCCTAGCAACTTGCCCACAGTGGTGGGGTTTTTTTGTTCGTTTTTTTATTTATTGTATTATTTTACGTGTACCGTCAAATCAGATCTGACTGGTACAGGAGGAGATTGCCTTCTCCTTCTCCAGCAGAGCATCTGGTGGATTTGAACCGCGTACCTCTGGGATTGCAGTGCAGCGTCTTGCCACTAGGCCACCAGAGCTCCCTTAGTGGTGGTTTTTAAATCCAGCTCTCTGTGGCTCCCTGGTGCTCCAGTTCACCAGGCTGCCTTGCCTACAAAGTAAAGATTGGTCACTAGTTTGAGATGGTGTCATCAGCTGGAATCGATGCATATCCAAGCTTAGGTGGAGGAGTCCTTGCAGGGGGTTTCCTGCAAACACCCATCCTAGACATGAGATTTGACCACTCATAACCGGAGAGCAAGCCTGTCCAAGCAGCCCTTGTGGGGCCAGAGTTCGGGGCAGTCTGACTTTCCTGTGCAGTAAGGACACTTTGAGCCATCCCTGCCTCTCTGAGTCCCCAAAGACTGTAGTTTGGGCGACACTCACTCTGCCCTTCTGCCCTTTTCTTGATGTCAGTGCAGGAGCTGCTGAACAATAGCGTGGATCCCTGTGCAGCAGACGACAAGGGCCGTACAGCTTTGCACTTTGCCTCTTGCAATGGCAACGACCAGATAGGTAAGTCCTGGGTGGAGGAGGGCCGTGTGCTCCCTGACATTATGTGCATGCCCAGGAAGGGAAGTAATGCACGAGGGGCTTGTGGGGCTTGCAGAACTATCATGCTCATCATGCTTCTTAAAATGGTAGTAGTCCTCCTTTATGATGTACGTCTTCTGGAAACCTGGCAGAGAGGAAAGTGTTTATGGCAGGTAGGCAGTTCTGCATCTGTAGGACTGTGTGAGAAAGTGTGTGAGAGCAGCCTGGCCCCACCCTAAGCCTCAGCCTGTCCTTCAGCCAGAGTCTTGTGGGATAGTGGACAGCCACTTCCTATAGATTTGGGCGGCACACTGTAATGTGTATTTGCTCTTAAGTCAACCTTAACCATACATTTCTAGCTGTCCTCTGCTTGATGATTTCAAATTTATGAACATTTTAATTGTTACTTTAAAGTGAATTAATCTGGCGAGCTCTGGTGGCTTAATGGCAAGAAGCTGCACTGCAATCCCAAGGGTGCACAGTTCAAATCCACCAGATGCTCTGCTGGAGAAAGGAGGAACAATCTCCTCCTGTACCAGTCACATCTGATTTGACAGTACACACACACACACACACACACAAAGTTAATTAATCCTTTTTTTAAAAAAATTTTTATTAATTTTAATGAAAGTTTACAGAGACTTAGGGTTTCCATTCATTGATGCACTCCCCTCCCCCTAATTCACTCTTCTCCTTGAAAAGTAAAAGGAAAACTCTTTCATTGTTACACAGTCTCACCCCGCCCCCCAAGTCCACTCCACTATGCAGCCTTCACTCTGGACTCCTGTTACGACATAATACCCAATCCTTTTTAAACAGTTTTCTCCCTCATCTGTTTCAGTGCATCCCCTCCTTCTCTGTCTTCATCTCAACCCCATTGTCAGTCTCATTTTACAACAACGGCCCTATGCAATATTTTTCCTTTTGTGACTGAGATATTTCACTCAGCATAATGTCCTCCAGGGTCACCCATTCTGTATATTCCATGAGTTCTTTGTTTCTCAATGCTGCATAGTATTCCATTGTGTGAGCATACCAGAGCTTTTCTATCCATTCGTTTGTTGATGGGCACTTGGGTTGTTTCCAGCTCTTTGCTATTGTGAACAAAGCCTCAATAAACATGGGTGAGCATATATCTGTTTGGGTGGCAGTTATGGTTTCCTTGGGGTAAATTCCCAGTAGTGGAATTGCTGGGTCAAATGGTTTTCTATTGCAACTTTTTGAGAAAGTGCCATATAGCCCTCCATAGTGGTGTCACCATTTTACACTCCCACCAGTGAATAAGGGTTTCAGTTTCTCCGCAGCCTCGCCAGCATTTGATCTTTGCCTTTCTGTTAAATTTTGCTATTCTTACTGGGGTGAGATGATATCTCATAGTTGATATAAGTCCCTTGTCAGATATGTCATTACCAAATATTTTTTCCCCAACCTGTGGCTTCCCTTTTTACCCTATTGGAGAAGTTTTTGGATATGCATAGGGATTTAATTCTTAGAAGGTCCCATTCATCTATTTTCTCCTCTCCTGGTTGTAGAGACAGTAGGAATCTTGATAGAGCAGTGGTTAAGTGCTCAGCTTCTAACCAACTGGGACAGTTCACTCACGAGCTGTTCTGTGGATGAAAGATGACACAGGCTGCAACCACCCTTGCCTTAGACTAGGGTCTCTAGAGTAGCAGAGCCAGTCGGAGGGGCTGTCTGCGCAGTTGTTACCAGTGCGCATGCTCCGGAGAGCTCTGGCGGTAAGAGTTGCCAGTCCAAGGGCACGTGTCTAAGATCTACTGGCTGCTCAGCGGGAAGAAGGTGGGCAGTCTCCTCCCCTGTGACTTACAGCTTTTCAAAACGTGCTAGAAGCTCAGCTATGAGTTGGTTCCGACTGCTGGTGCTGATGGCACATAGCGACATCTTTATATAAGGAGACTGATGTCGCAGAAACGGGTCGGCCACTTGCAGAGGCTGAAGTTCCCGCATTCATGAGTCAACAGAAGACTTTGTCCTGACTTGAGGAGCTGCAGAGGCTGACAGCTGCCAGGCCAGGAAGGCAGTGGACCGCTGGCTTTGGAGGCGGATGAACCCAAGGTCGGCAGATACGCCCACCTGCTGGTTCACCTCCAGAGAATGGCAGGAGTCAGCAGAAACAAGAAGGACCCTATCTGTAAGCCACGCCTTCATCAAACTCTTTCCGCTGCCTGGCTGCTCATAGCAGCTCCCCTTGGGGAGGTGATCTTGCAGGGGTCTCCCGAGGGCAATGAGTGCATCATCACTCCCCGGGGTCACGGCCGCCTCATGGCCGCCTTGTGGACATGAATCGTCTCTTGTGTCACAGGACCTCTGGTGGTCTTAGGGATGAGGAGCTGCGCTGCTCTGAGGGAGAGAGCTGGGCAGTCTCCCCTCTCAGGTGACTTTTCTGCCTCTGAAAACCCTCAGGAGAGTCAGCTACAGGCCACTTCTGGCTCGACAGGACATAGCGATCTTAGTGACCCTCAGTAACATAGGAGTCAGAATTGACTCAATGGCTACAAGTTTTTCCCATCTTTTTTTTTTATAATTTTATTAATTTTCATAAACATTTACAGAGATTTTGGGTTTCCATTCATTCATTGTTGCACTATTCTCTCTACCCTCCTCCCAGTTTGTTCTTGTCCAAATGCCACAGTGCTTGTCAAAGCCAGTTCTGATTAATCTTCTTTGTCAGTGTATCCTTTGCCATTCCCTATCACTCCTCCCTGAGAGAGACTTCACCCTGAGTCATAAGGAAAAGGGGATGGCGTATTCTCTTAGCTACTTCCTGCTGAAAAGGGACGCTGTGGGTTTCTCTCACTACTCTAAAGGGCCCCTTTGGCAGTAGGAAACACACAGACTATTATGGAGATTGATTTTGGAATTTAGATGTACTCTTATTGATTGTGCTTGGCCGTACATGTTCATATCCTTGAAGATGTATCATGGGGGTGTTGCAACCGGCCTTTCTCCTGCCAAAGTTTTTCCCATCTTGAACTTGCCTTTTTGTCCTCTGAATGGTGGCTTTAAGTGAACTAAAACGTGAAGTAAATCTGCTGTGTTGAATGGTGTGCTGCCCTGGATCGGTGTGCTGCCTCTGTGCCCCCATGCTCACTGCCACGTGCTTCTCATACAGCAGCTCGCCCTGGGGTAGCCCAACCTCGGGGTTGTTAATCACCATGCCCGGCACCATGGCATGGTCTGGTTCCCATTTGGCTGAGGAGAGGCAGAAAATGTCCTTTGCTGAGAACCGTCACTGCCAGTGTAAGACCAACATAACCCGGCAAACAGCAGGCTGCCTGCACCAATGGGCTGTGAGCCCTCCCCGAATCCTGCTGTGTGGGCCTGGATAGTGAATGAGTGAAGCAGAAGGGCCATGTTTACATGTGACCCAGCCTCTCTGGGAGTGGGGGTGGGATGGAGTGTCACAAGAGGCCTCACTCAGCCCTTCTTGGGGTTTCCTGTCTCCAGTGCAGCTGCTCCTGGACCACGGGGCCGATCCCAACCAACGAGACGGACTAGGGAACACACCGCTGCACCTGGGTGAGTGTGTGGGGCACTGTGGCCTCAGCATCCCAGGGAGAGCCTGGCCTCAGGGGCGGCCCTCTAACCCTCAGCCTGCGTGCCATGAACTTCCCATCACTGTCAGCTGTGCCTGGGCAGAGCCACTGGGGACCAAGCCCTGCTCAGCTCTGCCGGGCGAGCCTTAATGTGGGAGACCCGTGGGATGTCCAGTCCTCCCATTGAGACTGACATGGCGAGCAGTGAGGCAGCTACCCTCTGTCTCAGCAGTCTCCCCAGCTTTACAAGTCCCTGTTAGACTTTGTGCTTGCTGAGTCCTGCCCAGCTATTACATTATTGATGCTGTCTCAGAGATACAGCCCTGCCCCTCTGGTGGGTACAGACCCAGTCCTCCTGTGCCCTGGACTTCAAGCCCTGTTTTTCTTCTTCAGCGGCCTGCACCAACCATGTTCCTGTCATCACCATCCTGCTGCGAGGAGGTATGTGGCTCCTGCCCTCCCCTTTCCTGGCCCCCCCCTTCCACCCCAGCGTGCTGACTTCTGCCTGCACCCATAGGTGCCCGTGTGGATGCCCAGGACCGAGCTGGCCGCACGCCTCTTCACCTGGCCAAGTCCAAGCTGAACATCCTGCAGGAGTGCAAGTCCCAGTGCCTAGAGGCTGTGCGGCTCGAGGTGAAGCAGGTGAGCACACCCCGCCCTGCTGGAGACCAAAGGGTCACACTGCAGCCCAGCCCAGCGGGCACCTGCTCTGTCTGGCCTCTGGGCAACAGCCTCCGGCCTCAGTGGAACCAAGGCGGCTTAGTTCAGGCTCTCGTTTCAGATCATCCATATGTTGAGGGAGTACCTGGAGCGCCTGGGCCGGCACGAGCAGCGGGAACAGCTGGATGACCTTTGCAACCGCCTCCAGATGACCAGTACCAAAGAGCAGGTGGGGCCCAGGGCCAGCCCGCCCCAGCTCCCAAGCAGTCACCTCTTCATCACAAAGCCCGCGGGAGGGGTGCACCACTGTGCCATTCACAGCCTCTGTCCACTTCCTTCCAAACCACACTGGACTCTCCTGTGCACATGACACCTCTTGGGCCGCCGGGGCAACCAGGTGTCAAGGATTAGTTTTTAGGGTGCTGCCAGTCGGGGAAGGGCAGCCAGCCTGTGCCCAGCAGGAGAGACGGTGCCGAACGTGTTGTGGAGAAGACCTGGGGCCCGGTGCTCAATGACACCCTCGTTTTTTCCCCAACAGGTGGACGAGGTGACCGACCTCCTGGCCAGCTTCACATCTCTCAGCTTGCAAATGGAGGACATGGAGAAGAGGTAGCAGGGGAGACTCCATGCCCACCTGCGCTGGGGTGCCCACCTCCCCGGCTGCTTACTCATTATTACACAGAAAAGGACCAGTGCCAGGACTTGGGAGGACCTCACCCTCACCTCCGGAAGCTAGGGGCCAGTGACTCTCTCACCACGTCTGCAGCGCCACCATCAGCGCAGCCCCCAGCTTCTTCATCCAGGCGCCCCAGCACCAGACCAGCCTCTGCAGCCGCCCTTCTCCCTGGCTGCCATGTTCTGGTGAGCTCAGGCTGGTCTCCCATGGGACCATCTCCAGGCTCCAGGCTCTTATGTTTCCCTTCCCGACCGCAGGTCTGTCCAGTTAGTGGGCTCAGGGCAGCATACTCTACCTGGGAGACTCTGGGCTGGCCCTGCCCTTCTCACCAGCATTTGAACTTGACACTTGTCTTCTGGAAAAAAGACACTTGTCTTCCAGAGGACACAGGAGTGAGCTGTTCCTGCTATATAGGGAAACAGTAGCAAAGCCCACACCTTTAAAAATACAAGCTTGTAAGGACCCCCAAGGTGGAAAGTCCCTCATCTTTTTTCTCCCAGTCACTGAGAATCCTAGAGGGCATAGCAGTAGACTGAATAATGTCACTTCACAGATTATTTATTTTCTAACTCCAGGCATCTGTGAATGTGACTTTATATGTCAAGAGATTGTGCAGATGTGATTAAATAAGGCTTCTTGAGATGGGGAATTATCCAGTGTATTTGACCTAATCCTAATCACAAAATTCTTTAAAAGGGAGGCAGGAGATCAGAGAGGAAGTAGATTAAGAGGCTCGAGCAATACTAGAAAGGAGTTGGGAGCCGCAGAGTGTAGGCACCTCCAGAATCTAGAAGTCAAGGGAGTGGACTTGCCCCTTGGGGTCCCCCAAAGGATCCAGCACCGCCAGCATTGAGTTTAGCCCAGTGAAAGGAATGCAGACTCCAAATGTAAGAAGAAATTTGTCTTCAGCTGCTAGGATTGTGGTCATTTGTTAGAGCAGCAATGGGAAGCTAATACGCTAATAAAGACTGTTCACCTCTATTCACTGTGAAGGGTTTCTGTCCTGTCAGGCCGGTGTATCGGCACAGCCACACCCCCAGCCACCACCTCTCGGAGCCCGTGTTTCCTTTGTTGAGAGCCACACAGTGGGCAGAGAGATGTGTTCTCATGGCAGGGCTCTGCACAGTCAGCCACTGCCCAGCTGAGCTGCTCGCCTCCAGCAGGGCATTTTACAAAGCAGAGACTCTTGTTCCTTTAGATAATTCAGTCCTGCTGGGTTTTGACCATGGCATGTTCTCAGATCTCTGGCTCTTGCCCCATTTTTCCTCTCAACCAATCAGAATCCCTCTCTGCCTCCCTCTTCAGAGGGAGCTTGCCTCCTGCTTCACAACTTGCTGTGGTTTGAATTGTACATGTGGAAAGCAGCTGCTTCCCAGACAGAGCTGGCCTGAGGCTGCCTCCAGGACCCTCAGTGAGGTAGTGCAGAATTGGGGAAGAAAAGAAATGTGTGGCAGCCGGCTCCCCAGACCAGAGAGAATGCAGAGGAGGGCAGAGCGATGTGGGAACAGAGCTGCTGCCAGTGGCCACTGTGCCCAACGGTGGGCTCTGGGCTTGAGTGCCTGTGTGGTGGGTGGGCAGCTTTTCTCCCTTTATGTTATTTTGCCCCCTTGCGCGCAATCCCGCCCACCTTGGGCCCTGGGACTACATTAAAGCCAGGGCCGGCCAGGCCTGGGAGCAGCCCCCTCTGCCTCTGGCCTCCAGAGCGGAGCTGGGTGAGGGAGGGAGGCTAAGGCACTAAGGAGACAGGAGCAGGAGAGCACAGAGCCTGCAGTGCTGTCAACGAGTGTTCTGGGGAGCACGCTGGGAGCTCCCCGGAGAACTAAGGCGAGATGACTCACCTCACATCTGAGGAGCTCAATTTATTTTAATTGAGATTTTAATGACAATTTATAGAGAATTTGGATTTCCATTCATTCATTGTTGCACCTTTTCCTTCCCTGCCCATGCCTCCCAGAGTTTAACTTCAAGGCCATTAGATAGGAGTATGGTGAAGGAACGCTGATGACAAAAAGTGTTAACATACTGGACTGTTAACCAAAAGGGTGGTGGTTCAAATCTGCCTGCTGCTCCCATCATGATTCCAGCCTTGGAAACCTAACAGGTTTGCCAGCAACGAGAGTCGACTCCCCTGCAGTGCATTTGGGGTGGGGGGTGCTGGCAGCCGGCATATTCCAGAGAGTAAAGCCTGGCAATTTGCTTCCAACAACTTGGCCACTAAAATCCTGCGGGTCACCATGAATCAATGTCAACCCAATATCGGCAACAAAGAGATGTGCTCTAACAATGCAAGACTGTACCTGGAGCGTCACTTCAACCTAAGTGATTCTGAGAAAAGGGACCGTTCCCAGTACAGCCTGCCCTTGAAACAAGCCTAGGAAGAGGTCTGCAGGCAGGGCATTGGGAGAAGACATAGGGGCTGACTGGGCAGTTTGTGACTTTTTTTTAAATTATTAAATTTTATTAATTTTAATGAACATTTACAGAGATTTTGGGTCTTCATTCATTCATTGTTGCACTATTTTCTCTACCCTCCTCCCCAGTTACTCCTTCCCCCGCCTTTAAAATCTGTTCTAATTGTCCAGTTGCCACAATGCTTGTCAAAGCCAGTTCTGATTAGTCTCCTTTATCAGTGTGTCCTTTGCCATTCCTTATCACTCCTCCCTGAGAGAGACTTCACCCTGATTCATAAGGAAAAGGGGATGGCGGATTCTCTCAGCTATTTCCTGCTGAAAAGGGACACTGTAGGTTTTAGAGTGAAGATCTTCTCTCACTACTCTAAAGGGCCCCTTTGGCAATAGGAAACACATAGACTATTATGGAGATTGATTTTGGAATTTAGATGCACTGTTATCAGTTGTGCTTAGCCGTACATGTTCATATCCTTGAAGATGTATCATGGAACTGTTGCAGCCTAGAAGACACAAATTAAACAAGTTAAAAGTACATGAGTCAAAAATTAAAAAGCAATAATATTCCAAGTAGAGGCTCTAATAGTGGCACAAATCAAATTACAGAGGGAAGGTAGTTCTTACAATAAAAGGCCTATTGACTAGCACTTTTTCTATTATAGTATAATAGTTAGGAACCACAAGATATAGAGGCTCAACTATGTCGTTTATTGTTCTTAAGTCCTGGAACAAATTCCATCTACCACTGGGTTGTTTTACAACTCGGAAGTCCGCATGCAAGGCAGAGGTGAAGTAAGGAACTGCTAATGAGGTTTTCCGTCAATTCCAACAACTAAGAAATAGAAGAGTTGGGACCTCAGAAGGCTTTTAGGATGAAATAATAGGCTCTTGTGTCCAGGAGAAAATGAATATACTTTCCAGTAATGTTAATGCTCACCCGCAGCTCTTCTGGGAGGATCTAAATTGTTGAAGCATCCTCCTTTGTTTCCAGCTGGGAGCTGGGGCATGTCAGTCCTGTCAGCCACGAGGACCTGATGTGGCCACCCTTGGCCAAGTGTCCTTCAGATCCACACTTAAAGCAAGTGAGTGGGAGCTTCCTCTCTACTCCCTTGCCTATCTGTGGCTCTCGTCTGTGGTACTGTCTACTGAAGTGGCCCAGCTTTCCACAGTGGAAGCAATTCTGACCTCCTTTATTACCTTTGGGTGGCACTGTTTATGAGTAAGACTTCTTTTCCTGACACAGGCCCTAAACTGGCAGCAATAGCTGCCCCAATAATTTTGGCCATTCTCTGGTCTTTTCCCTCTAGATCCCAGTTGTTAAAAGAGGGAAAAATTTAAACAAATGTATAACAAAAAATTTTGAACATTGTAATCTTTTAAACTTAAGGCTAGAAATATTAACATCATTTCCAATCCAGAGATACATGTTCTAATGCAGTTCCTATTTTCCATAAATGGTTTTGGTAAGAGGAATGTTGTGCATTTCCACTATTCCTCCTCCATGCCATGATACAGTGTTATTAGCATGAGTAGTTATAAATCCATTGCCATCTTTATTCTAACAATTCTTTTTTTCAAAATTTAAATTTGTTATTAATTTCAGTAAAATTTTACAGAGGCTTTGGATTTCCATTCATTCATTGTTACACATTTTTCCCCTCCCAAGGCTCTCCCCCCACCAGAAGTTTGTGACTTCTTCCCCAGACGCAACACACTGGTGCATTTGCAGAGCCAAGGGGCCAGGGTGTGCAATCCTTGGTAAACTGCGCAGAGATGACTGTATTCCCAGGCCAGCCTGACGGCGCCGTGGCTGACTCCTCACCAGCCCACCCTCGGGACCCACTTGGAAGGGCGGGCACAGCCCTGACCGCATTCTCTGTCTCTGGTTGCCTGCCACCCACTTGTGGTCTCATCCATCAGTGGCCTTGTAGCACTGAACAATCTCAGCCTATTGGCTTCACCTGTTGCCAGCCAGGATTTCTCGTGCACCCCCAAGTCCATCTGAATAAGCAGGCAGAGGAACCTGGCCAGGCTGGCTGTTGCGATGAGTCAGAAACCCACTGTGGGAGAGCCCTTCACTGTTCCAGACAGGAGCAGGAGAACACCTCGAAGCTCCTGTTGCTGGGGCTGAGTTAACTGAAAAATGGGGGAGTGAGGAAGAGCCCGGTGCTGATTTATTCTGAGTGCCCCCCCCTTCATCCTCCTCAGCTCTAGTGACCTAGTGGGTAAAGAGTTTCACTGCCAACCCAAGGCACCAGCTGCTCCAGAGGAGAAAGACGGGCAGTTTCCTCTCCTGCTGTGAAAACCCGGTGGAGGCTCAGCTACGGGTTGGTTCTCATGGGTTGGCAATGAGGTTTGAAGGTCATCCTCCTCAGAAACCCTCCTGGGCACTTGTCAAGTGTTAGGTGATGCTCCAGGTGCAAGCAAGTGGGCAACATCCCACCCTTGCCCACGGGCACAAGCAGGTGAGGCATTTAGAGAAAAACATTGAAATTCTCAAGAGTGCCCAGCAAAGGGCAGATTTACCAGGGTCCCCCAAGCAGGTGCCTGGGCCAGATCCGGCCTCAGAGCTCGGGCAGGTGGTGGCTACCATGCCTGGACTGAGCATGCCCACCCCTGGGTGTCCTGCAAAGGAGGGTGGGAGCCACTGAGCCCCCCACGTGCTGAGCCCTGTGTGTCAGCAGACGCTTTATACCACCCCCCAGTTTAGTCAGCTGGGAAGTGTTGGGTAGGCTGGTTGTAATGTACACATACACAGGCAGGTAAAGTCACGTGAAGTCAGACCACTGGCACCTGTCCCTACCCCTAGTCTGGTGGCCCCTCTGCCAGTTTCCAAAACATCTATGTCTCCAGTGTTTCTGGGGCATGGTGGGAGGAGCTCACAGGACTTGGCTGTGGGAGTAGCAGGGTCCCTTGTGTTCAGTGTCCTGGGGTGAAGTTGCCTCTTTTCCCAGGGCCACACGATGCCATGTGCTCAGAGGCCGCCCGGGGAAAGAGAATGGCCACGTGGTGGTGCTGAGCCGGGCTCTGTTGGTGGCTGTCCCAGTTATTAGAGCCTCTGAGGGGAACGTACTGGCAAGCATTGAGGTGCTGGGGAGCCATGTCCCGAGGAGGGTTGGGAAGGGAAGAGGGAGTAGCAGGAGCCAGAGCTGGAGGCAGAGGACAAGCACAGATGGCCCTGGGACCAAGGAGCACAAGGTTGGGTCCAGTGGGGCTAGACGACTGACTCAGGAAGGTCTGAAGATTTGCCCAGCAGGCAGGGACAGCTGAGGTGGGCTGGGAGCTCCATTTCGGGGTCCACATGCACCTCTGATCCAGCGCAGCAGCCAGCAGCTTGGCTTCTGGCCGGGAAAAGCGCCTGTTCTTGGTGCAGCCTCTGTCTAATATGGTTAACTCCTTAAACCATTTGGATGCTGAACCCAAGCAAAGGCCAAGAAGTCTGGGAGCTGGGTTGACGTCTGGGTATTCTCACCAAAATTCCTGTCTCCCCAGTTAGGGTCCCAAAGCCTGGGAGGTGACTCGCTGAGAACATGGTGTCTGGAAGGCGGTGGGGTGTCCTGAGCTTGCTCACAGACAAGGAACCCCAGACGTGGGGCCAGCCGGGTGTCCTATCAGCCTTCCGTGCACGGAGGGCAGCAGCCGGTTGCTTTTCCTGTCTGGCCCCACTCGGTGGTTCATTCCCTCTGTGGAAGCTAGAGAAGCACTTGGCAGTCAGCTCGCCCGGAGCAGGGTGGGAGGGGTGTAGAGGTGAGCCTCCTGGGAGACAGGCCAGCCTGGGAAAGGCTTTGACACACTGAACCCAGCCAACAGCTGAATATTTCTCCTCTGGCTGAGGCCCTCACATGGGGCCTGCTGGGACAATCCCTCACCTGTGCAGGAGTTTGGAATGAAGATGCTGAGACAGAGAAGTCACCGCTACTGTGTGCCGGAGTCAGGATTCACACCCAACACTGGCTCCAGACTCGGCCTGAGCCCTCCACAGCATCCCCTATGAGCTGACCTAGCAGGCCCGCCTGGTGGCCAGGCTATACCTCAGCCAGCACCACAGCTAGCCAGAGCCAGAGCTGCTGGGGTTACAGGTGCTCCTCTAGGAACTCCTCTTCCCCCTTCCTGCCTTTCCTCCTGCTTCAGCGCCTCCCCTCCGTCACACAGCCTAGGTCACCAAAACAAGCGTGGCTTCAAGCAGCTGCTCCACTAAATCAATCTAGTCACCTGAAATCAGAAATGATCCGGCCCTGCTCAGCCTGGCCTCTGGCCCCGTGCCAGATTGGATCCTGCCAGGCGAGCCCAGCAGTAGGCCTGAGCAACTGATGTTCATTAATAGGAAACCTCGGAGTGGTTAATTGGTGTTTATTTCCCTAGGTGCACACCTCCGAGTTGACTGATGAGGCTGCAGCTGCCAGCCCCAGGCAGAGGGAGGAACTGGCTAAGAGGACTGTGCCCGGGCCCTTCCCATGGCCAAGCTCCAGCTCTGACTGACTACTGCATGAGGAGAGAGAGAACCCTATCTTTGTACATTCAGTCCCCCTCACCCTGCTTCCACTGCAGCACGTGCATCTGAAGTCAGACACACCTGCTAGGCCCCCAGCTCGGGAGCTGGCGCTGTGATCTCGGGCAAGGCCCTTGGCCTCTCCAAACCTGTTTCTCCATTTTCTGCAGCAGCAAACTCTAAAGCAGATGAAGCACATATTCCAGGGTCAGGCATACAACAGATGTTCAGTATCTTTATCCCTGTGGACTCTCAGGTGACCCGTGGGCCCTTCAGTCTTATTTTTTTTGTGTGTGTGTGTACCATCAAATCAGACCTGACTGGCACAGGAGGAGAGTGCCCCTCCTTTTCCAGCAAAGCATCTGGTGGATTCGAACCACATATCTCTGGAATTGCAGTGCAGCTTCTGGAGGCCCCTCAATCTTAATGTCAGCATCTTCTTTCCAAAACCATGCCCCCTCAATTGTCATCATCCGTCACCCAAGCCAGAAGTGTGAGCTGTCACTTGGACATCTCTTTCCCTCCTCACTCTCAATATTTACTCACCGAATGCCAACAACTGCACTCTGTAAGTCTGGCTTTCCATCTGTCCACACCTCTCCCCACTGCCACCATCTTAACTCTGGATTGTCACAGCAAGTTCCTACCTGCTCTCCCCGCCCAAATTCTCCTTGGACGCTCCCTCCGCACCCAAGCCTACTGAGGACATTTCTAAAGAAGGAAAATGACTTCCTGTGTTGTCCAGCATCTCTCCTCTGTGCAGAGCTTTCTGTGGCTCCCCATTGCCCTCGGGACAAAGCATAATCTCAGTCTGAGATGTGACAAGCAGCTTCCTTTGGGCCAGGTCTTCCGCGACCTCTCCTGCATTCCCTGCTGGTCACCCTCAGGCAGCACGCTGACTCCAAGCTGGACACCACCGTTTCTATCTCTTCCCCACTGTCCTGAAGAACTTCAGGACCTGCACAGTGCCAGCCCCTCCCAGAAGTCTCTCCTCTGGGCTCCCACAATTCCCTGTGCGTCTGGAGCTCTTTTCCCTGCAGAAGAGCCCTGTGCCAGGTGGTGCTCAGATATGAATGCAGCATCACGTCCCTAAACAGGAGAGGGAGGCTTCAAACAAACTGAAACTGCAGTCTTCAGACCTTCCTCCCTTCAAGAGGGGCCCTTCCCTGGACCCTCAGGCTGCCCCAGGACCAGCCCAAGTGAGCTCTTCTGGACACTGGGTGGCAGCAACCCGCCTGTGCTCCACCCCCACTCCTCAGTCCCCTCTGTCACCACTGGTCGCTGAGCATTCAGCTAACCAAATCATCAAGACCATCTGCTCTTCTGAGCCTTCCATTAACCCCCTGAAGTTGTCCCAGGAGCCTCGGGGGCCAAGCCCAGGCCCAGTGACAGGGCATTAATATTCTAGGCAATAATAATTTCACTGGCTCTCAATGGCTTTCCTTGCCTGGACCCACCCAGCAACCTCTGGATTGGTCTCCTGGCTTGTGGTCTGGCCCTTCCAACCCCACCTTCTCCAAACAACAACCTGGGGGGCCTTGGTGAGGCTGTAGGATGGGGTTCCAACAGCAAGCATAGGCGGTCCTCCCACTCTCACAGCCTCCCTGTCCCCCACCACCTGCCCCCAGCTTCACCAAGAACCTGCTTAACTCCACGAGGACCAGGTATTGGCACAAGCTTTCTTCTAGCTGACTGTCCTCCCACGTTCTTCCAGGACAATGCTTATTAACTGTCACCTCCTCTGGGATTCCTGCTTGGATTGCCCCAGGAAGGCAGCACTTCCCGACCTGCATGTCCTTCTGTCTTGCTGTCATCTCGTTGGTACTGTGCTTTCTTTCGGGGTCTGTCTCTCTGGCCAGGCTGTGAGTTCCCAGGAAGCAGGCATCAGGCTGCCTCAGCTGCCCTTGCCTTCTCCTCAAAGCCTCACTCAAACGTTTTGAGGACATAGGAAAAGAAAGGTAGGGTGTGCCTCAGCTGGCACTTCTGTCCTTGGGTATCAAGTGTCTGCGCTGTGTCAGCTATGTGCCAGGCACAGCTGCCTCTGCCAGGAGTGGCCCCAATGGGCGCCCCACTGGGCGAGGGGACCCAGTGCTGCAGCCAGACTGAGTGGACAGGTGCCCATCAGCCAGAAGAACAGAGGCCTGGCATTGAAGGCCACTGTGTAGAGCTTCCCATCACCAATCTCCTCACCAACCTCCTTCCCAGGCCTGGGATTTCAGGCAGGTTCAAATTCTGGGTCACCTCCTTCCCCTTGCCTCATCCCTCCCTGGAAGTAAACCCTTCTGGGCTAGTCACCCATCTGTACCACAGGTAACTGTGAAGGAGCAGTTGTGTGGCAGGGCGCTTGGACCCCAGTTAAGCCCCTCCTGGGGGATTTTGGCCCTGACTCCCACTGCAGAAACACTGGCGTTTGGCATGCAGTGACCCTGTCAGCTGTCAACCATTTCCTGATGCTGTGTGGGCTTCCAGGCCTCAGGCCGGGTTTGGAATCCTAGTTCTGGTCAATCGGTCTCACTTCCTGAGCCTCAATCTCTTCCTCTGGAAATGGGGATAATATCAGGCCTGACAGGGCTCTCGGGAGGCCAAGGGCAGCATGAGTGATGACCACAGGGCTAGGAGACACACCTGGGCGTGAGGAGTGGGCAGCACCCTCACCCACCCCCCTGCAGAGAACAGGCCTCTTGCGGGGATCCTAGGCTTCACTGGGGACCCCCGTGCAGAAGCGTGACAGAGAGCAGGGGCTGGCCCTGGCTGTGACCCCTTGAAGTGGCGCCTCTGGAATCAGGGTCTCAGTCTCCCCCTCTGCGGGGTGGGAGGCAGTGATGGGGCATTTGGCATCTGCCTCCTGTCCGCAGGGGCCTCCCCAGGGTGCCCAGATTTGCCCACAGCCTCTGAAAGAGTCCAGGGGCGCCATGGAAGCCGGGTGTCAGTTCTCAGCCCAGAGCTCATAAACATTATTGACGTGTGGCAACGGTGCTGCGGGGGAGGGAGGCAGGCAGGTGGCTCTGAAACCATTGGAGCTGATTGATTGGTTAATTAGTGGGTTTCCACAGCAGTGTGAGGGACAGGGAAGGAGGTGGCCACAGGGCAGCTGGACGACTGGGAGGCCAGCTGGGGCTCAAGAGTGTCTGCATGCTCAGCTGAGACCGGAGCACTGAAGAGCTGAATGGATCTGGCCAGGAGTGGGATGAGGGAATGTGAAGCCCGGGGGATGGCCAAATGGGCCCGCTGACCCGAGGACCAGAACTTGATCAGGAGACTGCCGAAGATGCAAGGAGGCAGAACATCCAGCTGGTGTGGAGAGCTGCTCGTTTAGGCAAGAGGGATGACACAGAATCAGAGAGAATCAAGACAAGTCCCGGAAAAGTGAGAGGTCTAAGTGACGGAGGAGGAAGAGCAGGGAGTAGAAAGGTGGATAGTTATGGGGCTGAATTCA
The DNA here is from genome assembly GCF_000299155.1 of Elephantulus edwardii. NCBI lineage: Eukaryota > Metazoa > Chordata > Mammalia > Macroscelidea > Macroscelididae > Elephantulus > Elephantulus edwardii. The sequence continues at coordinate 8,808,166 of NW_006399836.1, forward strand.
GCCTCTGCCACTTACTAGCTGCGTGACTCAGACAAACCACCAAACGTCTCTGTTCTTTGATGTCTGTATCTGCGTTATTGTGTGACACCGAATTGTCTTTCCACTCCTAGTGACTGCAGGTAACAAGAGTAGAACTGTCCCCACCAAGTTTTCTAGGCTGTCATCTTTTTAGAAGCCAATTTCCAGGTCTTTCTGCTATGGAGTCTCTGAGTGGGTTTGAACTCCCAACATTTCAGTGAGGGAGCAGCTGAGAGCTTACCTGTGCCTCACAAGGGCGCTATTATATCTTTAAAGCAGGGCTAATCACAATAACTTGGCAATGCTGGTTTGAGGATTAGACTGAAGCACACCAGGATGAGTGGCATCACCTGGAAAGGCCTTCTGCTGTGGTCGATTCGGATCTGTAGCGATCCTATGGGCCCATTGGGGTTTCCACAGGGACCTCTGGTAGCCTAATGGGTAAGGAGCTGCGCTACCAACCCAAAGGCTCTTGGTTCTAATTTACCAGCTTCTAAGCCCAAAACAGATGGGCAATCCCCCATTAACAGCCTGTGAAAATCCGCTGGAGGGTCCCCTAGGAATCAGTTCCCACTTGACAAAACAATAACAACGTTTTCAAGGCTATAAATCACAGATTTATAGCAGGAGCAGAGCAGTGGAAGCAGAGGCCCCCATCTTTCTTCCGAGGAAGTGTGCTGACCGCCTGAGCGCCTCATGAATACATAATCCCAAACACAACTGCTATTGTGTTAACCTTACCGCCCCCCCCCCCCCCCCTGCGTGGGGCCAGAGTAGAACCACCCTGCAGGGTTTCTGAGGCTGTCCATCTTTGCCCAAGTGGATTGCTGCTGTCTTCCACAGCTGGTGGGTTGGAATCACCGCCCTTTTTGGTTAGCAGTCAAAGGTTTCAACCGCACAAATGTCTATGAAAATATTGGTGTGTAAAAAAAAAAAAAAAGAAAAGAAAAGAAAATACCAGAGAAGGACTTGTGACAAAGAAGGGGTGTGGTACTGAGTGCTGGAGGAAGTGTAACCTATTTGGAGGATGGGCAGAGGGACTGGCTCATGAGGGAGTCTGGAGGTTATGCCGCTAGGGGGTTGGTGCCCCAGCTCAGCCATCGCGGCACCAAGGAGCTTGGGCAAGTCGCTCAGCCCTCTTGAGTGCTCTTGAACTTCGACCCTTCCCCTAACCTTGAGGTGTCCTGCCGTTGGGGAAGAGTAGAAAACAGACAGACGGGTACCCAGCAAAGTAAGGAGCAAAGTTTATTGGTGTCCCGGGAGAAACAGGGCCGGTTCTCCCTGTCCAGGGCGCGCAGCCTCCTTCTCGGGGCCCCAGGCCGCCGGCAGCCTCCCGCGAGGCCGAGCGTCTCCGGAGCAGCCGGCGGGGTCCGAGGAGGCCGGGCGGACCCGGCGGAGAGCTCGGCGGGCGCCCTGGGGGCAGCGCGCGCGGCGACGGCGGCCGCAGGGCCACAGGCGGCGGAAGCGCGCGCGGAAGTGGCGCGAGGCGAGCGCGTAGACGAGGGGGTTGAGGCAGGAGTTGGCGTAGGCGAGGCAGTGCGAGGCCAGGCGGCAGGCATAGGTGGCCGGGCTGAAGGCGAAGCGGCCGAACCAGAAGCAGAGGATGAGCGCGTGGTGCGGGCCCCAGCAGAGCGCGTACACCGCCGCCACCGCCAGCATGGCGCGGCCCGCGCGGCCCGTGGCCCTCCGCCTAGCCTCCGCCGCCGCGCCCGCCGGCCCCACGGCTGCCCACAGGAAGCACAGCGTGCGGCCGTAGGCCAGGCTCACCACAGCCACCGGCAGCAGGTAGCCGGCGGCGAAGGTGACCACGTCGAGCGCGCGCCGGCGCGCGTCCTCCCAGGCGGGCACGCAGAGCTCAAGTGCGCCATAGCGCACGGTGCCGTAGTAGCTAAGGTAGGGCGCCGAGAAGAGCGCCGCCAACAGCCAGACCAGGCCCACAGCGGCGCGCGCATTGCGAGGGGTGCGCAGGGCCCTTGAGCGCAGCGGGTGCCGCACGGCCAGGTACCTGGAAGCGGGAGCCTGGTTAGCGCTCGGGCGGCGGCGGGGGGCCCTCCCCGCGGCGCCCTTCTACGCCCCCTACACTGACACAAGTCTCTACCTTGGCCTCTTTGTCTGAAAAATGGGGATGACAGCGCGCCTTCCCTCCGCGGTAATTAGGGAGCAGAGCGCTTAGCGCTGAGCCTGCAGCCTGGCACCTAGCAAATGCTGAGTAAGTGGTCGATGCTATTGAATGCAACCGTTTCACGTGCAAAGGAGCCCTGGTGGCGCGACGATTAAGCGCTCGGTCGGTCGGCTTATCAGTTGGAACTGACCCAGTGGCTCTGCGGAAGAAAGTGCTGGCGATCTGTCTTGGTAAAGATTAGTTTACAAAGCTCTAAGGGGCAGTTCTACTGTAGCCACATGGGGTCGCTGTGGGTCGAGGATCCGCACCACAGGCCCCCAGCAATAGCTTCTGTATAGGTTGAATGAGAGATGAGAGAAGTGACTGGCCCGAGATCATTTGCTAAAGAATGATGAGAAATTTAATCCTAAACCATGAAAACAGGTGTGAGCAGAACGTGGGCCAGGTGCGGGCCATAATAGTTGATGAGTTCATTCATATATCTCTCCTGTCATTCATTGCATGTTTAGAGAGCATCGACCGTGTGCCAGGCTCTGTGTGGGCACAGAGGACAGAAGTGCCCTGGAGATGTTAACAGTGAGGCTGAAGAGGACTACAGATGGTCTCTGCACGCACACCTACAAACGTCTGGGAATTAGTGGGGGGACAGCAGACTTCTTCCCGCAACCCCACCCCCACCTTTCTAAGGCTCTTGAGCACCTGTTCGAGTCCTCCCTCCCCAGCCCTGCACACCTGTCCACGGAGACAGCGGCCAGGGTGAAGCTGCTGGCATACATGGTGAGGTAGATGAGGAGGTGAACGGCCTTGCAGACCAAAGCCCCAAAAAGCCAGGCATCCAGCGTGTAGATGGCAGCCTGAAAGGGCACACAGCACAGGATGAAACACAGGTCGGCCACGGCCAGGTTGAGGATGAACAGGTCCGTGGTGCTGCTGGGCTCCTGCCAGGCACCTGGGCCAGGCTGCAGCAGCACAGCCAGCACCAGCCCATTGCCCACTGTGCCCAGCAGGAAGATGAAGGCAAAGACCACTGGCACTGCCACGGCCCCCACACTTCCTGTACTGTCCAGCGAGATGTTCTGGGCATCGGCCATCTCCCCATCAGACAGGCACCTGGAGGAGAAAAGGTGGAGTCTCAGGCAGGAGCCCCTAGCTCTGGTCACTCAGTGCAGGTCAGTTCCCTCAGCCTGAGATTGACTAAGTGTCCTGGGCTAGACGCAGTGGACACCGGGGAGAGCGAGAAAGTCATCAGAGAGCCCCTGTGAATCCCTGGAATGGGGGTCCTTGGTTTCTTACGGACAGCTCTACAACCCAGGGCTTGGAGGGCTGACAGTAGTTAATGGACAGCTCTGCTTCATGGAGCACGTGCAGTGTGAAGACATGGTGGGCTAGGGGGGCAGCCTCAGTTCCTGGAGCTGGTATACTCTCCTGCCTTTTCACTGAGGTTGTGAATACAGTCAGGGGAGGACCCTTCAACCTGGGTTAAGAGCCTTCATCAAGCTCTGAGCTGTACAATACAGGTGACATTCCTGAGTCACTGAGACAGTCCAGCCTCAGTGTGGTGCCTGCAGTGGGTCAGGTGGGAGGGGTACAGATCACTCCTGCTTTTGCCCATGAGGAAACTTGGGCTCAGAGTGGGACATGAGAGGCCAAGGTCATGCTTAGAGCAGCAGACCTGGGACTGCGGCCCTGTTACCCCAACTCCCAGGCTGGCGGCTGAGCGGAGTCGGTAACAGGTGGCGCCTCTGACAGCCTGCATGTGAGCGCAGCGGGTGCTGACACCCTCACCCTGCTGTGCCCCACAGTGCTCACCAGCTACCTCTCAGTGTGGGGACCTCTGGGGTAATGAGACAGATTAGGGGGTACAGGGAAAGAGAGGGGGAAAGGCAAGATCTCCTCCTGCCCCAGCACCCAACATGCAGCACCCCCAAAACAAAAAAATGGCCCACACTCACCCTGACCCTAGAGCCTGGGCCCCTGCTTGGTCCTGGAGGAAGCGGCCAGGCGGGGGCTCCTCCTGGCTCAGCCGCTGCCCCTTGGCGCCTCCCGGCAGGTCCAGGTCCAGGGCTGCCTCTTGCCGCTCTCTCTTCTCCGTTAAGGCCCCTCCTCTCCTCTGCTGAGCTGACTAGGGCACTCCCACCAGAGTGGCCACTGGCCACCTCCTCCTCAGCCCAATGTCCCTGGGCAGCATGCTCTCTGCCTGGCTCCTCTCTGCGTTGCCTTGCCTCTTTCTCTTTTCTGCAGCGAGTAACCCATTGATCCCACTCTCAGAGATTTGCTTTCTAGTTAACCCCTCCATGCCTGGGGCCCAGCCCATTCCTAGCCCTCCAGTTCGTGTTCCTGCCAGTTCTACTCTGTCCCTTCAAGCAGGGCTTCAGATCCAGTGTCAGATAATTTGCCTTGGATGGGGCGTCCCAGACTGGGAGATGAGAATACGACTCCCCTTTCTATAGGAGCCCTCCCTTACTCCTGGTACTGTGTGCTCCCCAAAACCCATCCACCTCTCTAAGCTTGTTTTAGGGGTCCAGTCTGGCTGAAAACCAAAGGGTTTGGGTGTCTGTCCAGTGTGACTTTATTTAGTCTGAGGAAATAGGGAGCTGGTGATGGTTCTAGAGCAGGGGATATAATGTACTTATTTCTTTTGTAGGAAGATTGCTATGACCCATGGTGAAGGGATGGACATGACGTGGAGAGATCTGATGAACAATCCATTAGAAGCCTCTTGTTCGGGCTGAAGAGGCTGATAGGTTTTGGTGAATGACTGTGTGAGTCAGTCATGGGTTTCTGACTGCACGAGCCAGAGTCATAGGCTTCCAGAGAATTCCAGAAGCGAGTTTCTGCAGGGTGGGGGCTCTGGATTCAACAAGGAGGCTGTTAGAAAACTGAGCAGAGCAGGTCATCAATGTGGGTGATAAGGAAGGTGAGGGAAGGAGTGGTCTTTCTAGGAGCTGAGGAGTGGGGGGGATTTCAAGGGAAAATCGGTGAAAATTGAAAATTTAACAACAGGGACAATGCTGGAGGCAGAGCTCAAAACCCCAGCCCTGAGAAGACACTCCTCAGAAGCAGGTGTTGGTGGGTTCTGGGGGTTCTGAGCAGGGCTCAGTCAAGTCTATGCCTCAGCCCCCAGCCTGAGAAGTCACTCCTCAGAAGCAGGCCCTGATTGGTCCCCGGGGTTCTCTGCAGTGCTCAGAGGGGGTCTCAAGTCTATGCCTTACCCCCCAGCCCTGAGAAGAAACTCCTCAGAAACAGGTCCTGATGGGTCTCGGAGGTTCTCAGCAGTGCTCGGAAGGGTCCCCCAAGTCTATGCCTCAGCCCCCAGAAATCACTCCTCAGAAGCAGGTCCTGGCGAGCTCTGGTGGACTAGTGGCAAGAAGCTGCACTGCAATCCCCAGAGGTGTGTGGTTCAAATCCACCAGATGCTCTGCTGAAGAAGGAGGGACAATCTCCTCCTGTATCAGTCCGATTTGACGGTACACACATTAAAAAAATAAGAAAAGAAAAAAAGAAGCAGCAGCAGGTCCTGATTGGTCCTGGGGGTTCTCAGCAATGCTCAGAGGCGTTCCCCCAAGACTATACCTCACCCCTCAGCTCTGATAACTAACTCCTCAGAAGCAGGTCCTGATGGGTCGTGGGGGCTCTTAACAGTGCTCAGAGGGGTCCCCCAAGTCTATCCCTCGGCCCCCAGCCCAGGTACAGATTCCAGCTCCTTGATTCAATTCTCCTGGTTCTGGAATTTAGGCTGGAAGCAGGGACATGCTGAATTGAAGAACTTGAGCAGCTGACCTGGAGTCTCCAACCTAAATTCCAGAACCAGGAGAATTGAATCAAGGAGCTGGAATCTGTCGCTGGGTTCCATACCGACTGACTGGCTGGACTCCAGCGAGAGTGCAGGAGCCCTGGTGGGTAGTGCATGCTGGGCTGGCCAACCTCGAAGGCCAGTGGCTCGAATCTACTAGGTACTCCAGGAGAGAAACAGCCCCTAAAACCCCTCTAAAGGGTCTGTTTACTTCAGTTCAGACTCAAAGGCAGTGTGTGTGTGTTGCTGTTTTTTTATTTTCTGGCAGGGAAATTAATGTACTGTTTGGCTGGGATGTGGCCTTCTTGAAGCCTGAACCTCAGCACCTCACTAGAAGGCCCCTTCTCCAGATAGGGCTTCACAGGACCCAGGGCAAAGAGCTTCCTGTAACAGCAGCAGAAAGGCTCAACTGATGGTGGGCATCTGGGGAGGAGGGACATGGGGCTGAGGTAGGGGATGAACTAAGGCCCCCAGTGTGCCCCTCTCCGCCACCTCCTCCAATTTTGCTACTAGCAGCCCTGGAGCCTGCTGGGGACAGCAGGTATTGGGAGAGGTCCCTAGAGCTTTCAAGCTGGCATCAGCCCCTCAGGCACCTATGACTTCTTCTGGATGGCTGCCAGCAGAGACAGGAGCCAGCAACTGGGGGATCTGACCCAGCAGGATCTGACCAGCAGGGATGTGACCAGCAGGAATCTGACCCAGCTGCTCACCAGTGGGAGGCAGTGTGCTTGCTGGCCGATTCTCCTTGTACCACCTCACACAGATTGTGACATGTGGCCTCTTGGCCACTCATGGCTTCCCAACTTGACTTGGCTTAAGCAGGGCACACCTCCCAAGCGTCAGGCTGTGACAGAGGACCTGGCACCAGGTGCCCTCTGAGGTGGTGGCCTGCAACTGTGTGAACCATGTGGCTGTATTCTTCTTAGGCTTGGCCTGCATTCTGCCAGCATCATCCCAACCTCAGTGCTCCTGGGTCCTCAATTACGAGTTCCTGCACCCCAGATCTAATGCCTGGCTCCATTCTGCAGGACCTTGCCCAGACTGTTCACAGAGGCAGAGCGCTGGGCTGGGCGTGGGCGTGCTGGAAAGGCAGGCTAGTTCCTTGGTGTTAGTGAAGGGCCCTCATCCTCTAGTCCCCCCTCCTGCAATCTCCCAGCTTTCCAAGGCCACACCAAGTGCACTGCAGCTCCAGTCACCCAGAGCCCACCCACTCCCTCTCTGGAGGGACCAAGGGCAATGACTGTGGTGAGGGGAGCTCTTCCAGCTGGGGAGCGGGGAGCACAGAGTGAAGGAGAGAACTGAGGGCCTTGGCAGCAAATCGCTGGGCCTGGCCTTGCCTGTGAGGCCGGCCCACCAGCTGCTGCCCAAGGCCTCGAGGGGGCGGGGCGGCCAGAGCTCGCTTCGCCCCCTGGCGGTTGGTCATCCAGCCACTGGGCCTCAGTGAGGGCTTGAATGTAACATCACTCAGATGTTAACATCGTTCCTCTCGGGTCAGTGGGGTTAACTGTGTGCTGGAGAAGAGTACTGAATATCCCACGAACGGCCAAACATACATGTTTTAGAGAAGGTGCAGCCAGAGTGCTCCTTGCCGGCAAAGATGGTGAAGCTTCATCCTTGGAGAGGGACTTCACGCTTGGAAAGGTGGAGGGTGAGACCCTCACCCAGATGAACTGACACAGTGACTGAAGCAGTGGGCTGAAGTGTGTCAGAGGTTGTGAGGATGGCACAGGACAGCACAGGGTTCTGTCCTATTGTTCGTAAGGTCACTATGAGTCACACTGGACCTACAGCACCTAACAACATAAACATAGGGAATGAGAAGTGTCCAAGGCTAGAGGCAGGGACAAAGGCTCCGAGAATGCCCAAGGCTCCTTTAGTCATGACCACCATCCTGGGTCCCTGTTTTCTTTGGAGTCTCAATCATTAGTCTCTCCTTCTGAACATGGGTCTGGGAATCCCGTCTTCTTATCTGGGCAGCTGTCTGGCAAGTCTATGCTGGGGAACAGAGGGTGAGGCATTCACCATGGCTTGACCGTCCTGGACGGTGGGCATGGAAAAGCTGCCCACACCTGAAACAGGCAGTGGCCTCTGTGGGCCTTCATGCTACCCAGGCCCCACCTTAACATGGCCGATCCGCGGGGCCTCCCAGGATCCTGCCTGCAGTGTGCCCAGCTCCTGCCCAACTCTATTTAGCTGCAGGCCGCGGGGACGGAATAAAAGAGACACGCATTCCAGCTGGTCAGCACTCTTTGTTTTACACTCACAGCTGTCAGAGGTCACGGGCATATCCACACCCAGACCCAGGACTCTGGTTTGTGGCTTGGCGCCTCTGGCCCGGGCTCATCAAAGGCCCCTCCGTCACTGTGGAGGAAGGAAGGAGGGAGGTGGTCTGCGCTCAGGGCAGCGCCCCGTGCAGCCTCCCCACCTCCACGAAGGCCTGCACGCAGCGGTCGATGTCCTCCTCGCTGTGCACCGCTGAGATCTGCACGCGGATCCGGGCCTTGCCCTTGGGGACCACAGGGTAGCTGAAGCCGATGACGAAGATACCTGGGAGGGCAGAAAGTCACCTGGGCTCACCAAAGTCACATGGGTTCAGGGGATGTGACACTCAGCTCCCACTTCCCTGAGGCCCAGAGGACAAGGGAGCCAGCAAGGTCCCCTAGGGTGGTGGCCTGAGGCTCTCAAGCTGGTCCAGGCAACAGCAGGTAAGGGAGGTGTTCGGAGTCCAGGGGCTCCCCTCCCTTTCCTCATGAGGTCTCTGTTGTCCTGGTCCCCTCACCTTTTATTTATTTATTTATTTATTTTTTCACATCAGACGGGTCGTGTGCCTGTTTCATAACAAGGTTTAAAGAGTGGCTCAGATCATCCAGAAGAATGAACCGGAAAAGGATCCCTCACCTCTTTTTATTTTTTTATTATTTTGTGTGTGTACCGTCAAATCGGATCTGACTGGTACAGGAGGAGATTGTCCCTCCTCCTTCAGCTGAGCATCTGGCAGATTCAAACTGCGAGCCTCTGGGATTGCAGTGCAGCTTCTTGCCACTAGGCCACCAGAGCTCCCTCCCTCACCTCTCTTGAGCATGTCGTCAGCCATCCGAGATGCCAGCCGTGCATCGCCCAGCATCACGGGGCAGATAGGATGACCGGCTCCTGAGATGGTGAAGCCGGCGGCTTCCATCTTATTGCGGAACCTGCGGGCAAGAACCGAGCGTCAGTGGCAGCTGGGGTATCCTCACCTGCTCCTGGGGGGCATGTGGGCCAAGATCTGTCTGCAGAGGGACAGATGGGAGGGCACGAGAGGGAGACGAGAGCCATCTGTGGAGAAATGACCCACAGGGGTGGTGGGAGGCCGACGGAGAGAAGCCGAGGAGGTGGGCAGGGAGCAAGCAGGCCGACCCTGAGCTGCCTCCACAAGGTGACAGGAGCAGACGCGGAACCCGAAGGCACTGAGCCACAGGCTGGGGCCACGTCTCCCACCCCAGCCCGCCCTGTCCCCCCAAGGGCTGCACCGGTGGGTCTTGGCAGCCATTGACTGGATGATGGCATTGCTCTCCATAAGCAGATCCAGGGCCTTGGCGGCACAGCCGACGACAGCCGGTGGCAGGCTGTTGGAGAAGAGGTAGGGCCGGGCACGCTGCCGCAGAAGGGACACCAGCGGCGCTGGCCCTGTCGTGTAGCCCCCTGAGAACGAGGGTGGTGGTCAGAGGCTAAAAGAGTCATCCTACCCGAAGCCCCTCCTGAGAGTGTGAGGCACATGCACCCCTCTTCTCTGCAGTCCTTGTCTGCCCATCTCCTCCCTTCATGGCCTGGCAGGTGGGTGAGGGGACCTGAGGGCACCTGAAGCTCCACCCAGCGCCTTCCCCAGTGTGGAGTTGATGATGGTGACCTGGTCCATCACACCCAGCAGCTCGTCGGTGCCCCTGCAAGGGAAGGCGCCGCTGCTGCCACAGGCCGCTTGAGAGCCCAGGGATCTTGGGTCGCTGGGGTGGGAGTGGTCTCCCTGTTCTCCACCCCCCCTCAGAAGCCCAACCCTGAGCCTCAGGCGGTACACGAACCCACCGTCCGGTCGGCCCCAGGAAGCCAGTGGCGTGGCACTCATCCACGAAGACCAGGGCACCATATCGAGAGGCCAAGCGGCAGATGTCCTGCAGGGGCGCGATGTCACCGTCCATGGAGAAGGCCCCGTCAGTGGCCACCAGCCGCAACCGATGCTTCTGCAGGGGACACACAGGCAAGATCTGGCTGGCACAGGGAGTGGGGATGCACCTCCCTCCCTGTAACCATTTCTGCACTGGGCACCTTGTCTAATGCGCAGCAGAGATGGGCTGGCAGCACAACTTTCTACGGACTACAGATCACAGCTCCCCTGCCATGCAACGAGGGGAGCACACGATGGCCCCCAGTGGCGGCGACAGCCCCCAGTGGCGGCAACACGGCCTCCCTCTGCTCTGGCTCCAGCCTCACCCAACTCTTCAAGGCAGACTGAGCAGTATTTAGCTGCAGGCAGAACGGTTCACTCTGTGCAAGCTACAGGAGGGCAGGGTAGAGCTGGGTCCATTCCACATGCCCGTCACTCCCTTATATCCAGCAGAGGGCCTGGCACAAGCTTCCTCAAATTCAAGGCAGCGTGCTACAGTGGAGTAAGCAAGGCTGTGGGGTCTGAGGGGTTTGAGGTTGAATCCTGGCTGTTTGGTTTCCAGGCTGTTTGTCAGTGTGAGAGGAGCTGGCTTCTTTTCCTTCACCACTGGGGACTTGAGGCTGTGCCTGGCACTTGCCGTTGGGCTGCACCCACCTGGGCCTCCTGCAGCTTGGCCTCCAGGTCAGCCATGTCCAGGTGGCGGTACCGGTACTTGTGGGCCTTGCACAGACGGATGCCGTCGATGATGGAGGCATGGTTCAGCTCGTCCGACAGGACTGCGTCCTCTGGGGTCAGCAGGGCCTGGAGGGAGGCAGTGCGAGCAGAGCTATCACCTAAATGACTAGAGGTTCTCTATGCCCCTCGAGGTAACAACAACAATATAGTATTTTGCAGAACAGTTGCTTCTCAGTGCTGCACAGTATTCCATTGCATAAACGTACTACTTTTCTAGTCCATTTGTTTCTAGGGAGCTCTGGTGGCCTAGTAGCAAGAAGCTGCACTGCAATTCCAAAGGCACATGGTTTGAGGCCACCAGCTGCTCCGAGGGAAAAGGATGGGCAATCTCCTATGTAATCAACTGCCCCTGGAAACCCACTGGAGGGTCAGCTATGGGTCGGTTCCGACTCTATGGTACACAACAACAACTGTACATATGACAGCTCACAACCACCACCCTGCCACCCCCAGCCTCACCTCCCCAAAATGCCCCAGAAGCTGGTCTCTGCAAACTCCAGGACCTCTGGCCTTGGAGCACCAACCTGGTCCAACCCTGACTTCTGCCACCAACCTGGTCCAACCCTGACTTCCGCCACCAACCTGGTCCAACCCTGACTTCCGCCACCAACCTGGTCCAACCCTGACTTCCGCCACCAACCTGGTCCAACCCTGACTTCTGCCACCAACCTGGTCCAACCTTGACTTCCCTAAGAAATGGGTGTTGGAGCCCCAGGCAAGAACCCAACATCTTGCTAGGATTCTCCTGAGGGCTCATCATGCAAACCTCCCAGGCCCTGGCAGACCCCATCCAGCCTCCACGCACCTCAAAGAGGCCAGCGTTGGCATCGAAACAGCTGGGGTAGAGGATGGCGTCCTCCCGCTGGTGGAAGCAGGCGATCTTTGCTTCCAGGTTCTTGTGGATGTTCTGAAGAAAAGGAACAAGACAGGAGTTAACGCCTGTGGGGCCACGTGGGTGTAGATCTGAGGACAGGCGCTTAGAAGGCCACAAACAGAGCCTGGCCAGCAGCTCCACACCAGGGTCACCCCAGAGGCGACAGGGCCAAGGCAGATGAATTCTGTGAGTGACTGGGGGCTGGCTAGATTCCTCTCCCTTCCCTGCCATTCATTTCGTAACGAGGGCTAATGGAGTCATTTTAAGTACTGCGAGGAAGAAAAAAAATGTTTTTCCTCCTGTCCAGCTGAGTGCCATTTTTGGTGGTTTAACGGCAAAGAAAACTACTTAAGTAATTGTGGTCCATTTGGGTCTCTAAGTGTTGGGTTGGAAAGCTGCTGAGTTGCGCTGAGGATGGTGTTAGAACATGCCCCAGCTGGCAGTGAGGGGCCCCCCGCTCTCGCCTCCAGGTTTTGGAAAGGACAGGGACCCTGATGTCACAGCAGACTTCTGACTCTGTGCATCCCGACGGGCTGTGTACCTCTCATTTCACTTCCCTGGGCCTCAACTCTAAAACGAGGTGAAGAACAGCACCCATCCATCACACAGGACCAAGTGCTGCTAATCCAATTGTGGTGCCTTTCTGGGTTTTTTGTGGTTTTGTGTGTGTGTGTGTACCAGCGAGTGGGATCTATCTGATTGGCACAGGATATCGTCCTTCCTTCTCCAATAGAACATCTGGTGGATTTGAATCTGAGGTGCCTTTCTGGAGGTTCAAATCCACCAACGGCTCTGTGAGAGAGAGATGGGTCATCTCCTCTCCTGAGATTTACAGCCTCTGAAAATCTGCCGGAAGGGTCTACAGTGAGGGGGTTCCGACTTGATGGCAATGAGGGAGTGTCAGTAAGTATTTGTAACATACAGGAAACAGTACCCTTGGTACCAGCAATCGGGGAAATAAGGTGACACATTCCACTGAGAAAATCTGCAGTTAGGGACCTCTCCAGATTACTGAGGAGTAATGATGTCAGCTTGAGGAGTGCGTCTGATTCAGACCACAGTATTTCCAATCACTTGATATGCATCTGAGGCTGGACAATGACTAAGGATGACAGAAGAACTGATACCTTTGAGCTATGGTGTTGGAGAGTAACACTGAACATCCCATGGACGGCCAAGAGAACAGACATTTCTTGGAGAGGGTGCAGCCAGAGTGCTCTTTGGAGGCAAGAATGATGAGGCTTCGCCTCACTTACTTTGGGTATGTTGCTAAGAGGGGCTATTCCTTGGAGAAGGACATGATGCTTGGAAGGGTGGAGGGTCAGCGAAGGAGAGGAAGACCCTCAACCAGGTGGATTGACACGGTGACTGCTGCAATGCGCTCTGATGTCTTAGAAGTGTGAGGATGGCTCAGGACAGAACAGGGTTCACATTTTTTTTTGTTCATAGGGTTGCTATGATTCGTATTTGACTCGATGGCACCTAACAACAACAGCAGCAGCAATGCCACAACCACCACAGGAAACAGTCCCTGGGCCCAAATAAGATATTATTTAAGTTTCATGTCAAAGACCTCTCTACAGAATAAAAGAGCTAGCATTTATTGGACTTCTTCAGTGCCTGGTTATGTACGCCAGGCTGTTGATGGAGACGTCAGCAGTTTGGATCTGTCACTCACCCCTCCAGGTGCAAGGTGAGCACTCTCTTCCCACGAAGGTTTGTAGCCCTGGAGATCTGATGCAGGGCCACCACAGGTCAGAAACAATGTGACAGCCAGGAGTCTGACATGCTCTGCTGGCGTCGGGGTTAAAGCACTCAGCGGCTGAACCAAAGGTCAGCGGTTTGAAGCCACCAGCCGCTCCACAGGAGGGAGGTGAGGCAGCATGCTTTCGTTAAGATTCACTCACGTCTGAGGAGTCTGCTCTGACCCATATGGACCCTCCATTGGGTGTGTGAAGGGGAGTGGACTGGCCGCCTTTCTTCCTCAGGGCTCTTGGTGGATTTGAGCAGCTGGAGGTGCGCTGCCTCTGGGATAGCAGTGAGTGCATAGGCTCAGAGTGAGTCAGAGTTGGCTTGTGGGGTGGATACGGTGGATGTACCCCGCCCTGGCCTGAGGCGGGGTATGCTACTGTGATGCTGTCGAGTCAGAATCGACCCTTCAGGTTTTCAGAGGCAGCAAATCCCATGGGACGAGACTGCCTATCTTTCTCCTTTGGAGCAGCTGGTGGATTCACACTGCCCGCCTGTGGGAGGTGCAGCTTCTTACCACTAGGCCAGCAGAGCACCTCCTTTTATGTATATTTGATTCTCTAAAGGTGCAGCTTCTTACCACTAGGCCAGCAGAGCACCTCCTTTTATGTATATTTGATTCTCTAATTTTTTTTTAAATTTCATTTTATTATTTTTTGTGAATGTACCCTCAAATCGGATCTGACAGGCACAGGAGGAAATTGTCCCTCCTTCTCCAGCAGAGCATCTGGTGAATTTGAACAGTGCACCCCTGGGTGATTCTCTAATTTGTAACAATCCTATTTAGAGTTATTAGTTACAATTTTCCCAACAAAGGAGATTAAAGCACAGAGCTAACAAATGGCAGAGTGGGGAACCAAGTTGAGGACCCTCTGTCCCAAACCCTGCCTTCTACCCCTTCCTCTCTCACAGGCGTACAGGTGTGATGAGCCCTGTTCTACAGGTGGGGGAATAGATGCCCACAGAAGTCCAAGTCCAACATTTCTTGCCAGCTACCTCTGAGCCCAGAGCTCAGGGAGACACCAAGCTGGCTAAACCCGCCCTGCTGAGCACCTGAAGTGGACAGCTGAGACCCGAGCCCTCCGGCCCTCTTGGTACCTGGGTCCCACAGATGAAGCGGACAGAGCTGAGGCCGGCTCCAAACTCCTCCAAGGCCTGCAGGCCGGCTTGGATCACCTCAGGGTGGCTGCTCAGGCCCAGGTAGTTGTTGGCACAGAAGTTAAGGATTCCTGAGGTGGAGGAGAGGAGGCAGGCAAAGCTCAGAGTGTGCCAGGGCCTGGAGCGATGGCAATGCCAGGCCCCGACTGAGAGGAGAAATGGACCTGGTCTGCCTTTGAAGAGCTAACAAGCACACAGTAGGGTGTGTCCTGGCTGAAGAAACCATGCATATCACAGAGAGAGAGGGTGCCTGGGACCCCTCTTTGCGTTGCTCCCTGGAGAAGTTACTCTGGCTGTGAGTAACCTTCTGCATGGTTTCTCCTGCCTCTGACATTCTCATCTGGGCCTCGGTTTCCCCAATGGTGAAGAAAAAGGTAAGTTCAGAGGTGGTCCTCAAGCATCATTCAGGTTATTTAGCCACCTAGCATAGAACTGAATCCAAAAGTGGGTGCCTTGGCTTGGCCCCTGATTTCTGAAACGGTGGCCTCAAGGAGCAAACTGTGGCCAGAGGAGAAGATTCACACAGCCTGGGAGAGACAGACACTGAGTGAGAACTAGGGTCTCCTCACTTCCCATCTTCTCACCCCCTCTAGGAAGGCTGGGGCAGCAAGGATCCCTGGGACTTCTGTTTTACAGATGAGAATAGTATAGTGCAGGACAGCGTCTGTGCCCCATTCCTGGGCAGAAGGAGCTTGACAAGAGGGAAGCCTGGCTGGCGTTGCTCCTTTCGGTCACTGTGACTTTGGCAAAAAAACCGAGCCCTCTGGTCATCTAGCAACCTGCCCAGTTCCAAGATCCCAGAGGGCTGAGACTCAGGCCAGCTCTGCCTGGCGCTGGCTGAGGACTTAGTGCAAGCCATTTCAGATCGCTGAACTTCAGCTTCTTCATGTGTGAGATGAGCTTGATTACTCAACCTCAAGTTTTGCAGGGCTCCACATGCAACAATTACCAGAGGCCTTCACAAAGCAGCCTCTCAAGAAATGCAAGTTTTCTCACTGCCGCCTACACACCACCCTTCCAAGTGTTTAAGGGTGCCACCTGCCTGGGTTCCTCTTTTATCTCACTGCCTTGAGCTCAAGGGCAGATCACCTGCCGCTCTGGAAACTGGTTTAACCAGGCTAAAGTAAATACTGGAGACCCACGATAAAGCTTTGGTGGAAAGGGGACCAGAGGCTACGTGTGCCGGTGGTGTCCCCTCCACGGCATCCACGCTCGCTTTCCACCGCAGCGCGGGCCCTCGAATGCCCCGGCAGGGCAGAGGGGGTGTTACCTCCTGAGACTCCGTCCACGTGGATGTGGGGCCCCTGGCGGGATGTAATCACCCGCTCGCTCTTCCAGGTGCCAGCCTCGCGGATGCCCTCCAGCTCCCCTTCCAGGACGCGGCGCAGTTGGGCCAGCGCCGACTGCGCCCGGTGGCCGAAGGGGGCCCCGGGGCGCGCAGCGCGCAGCACGCGCGCAGCCCACATAGCTTGCGCCCGCCCGCACCCACTCGCACCCTGCGCGCAGCGGCGCGGTCACGTGCTGGGGGCCGGGCCCCGATAGCCAATCGGGGGCTGGGGGGGCGTGGCGAGAGGAGCGGGCCCGGATTGGAGCTGAGCGCGGGGAGGGCGGTCCCAGGGCCGGGCGGGGCGCAACAGGACCCTCCAGACTCCCTCTTTACTCCCACCCCCCTCCTCTGCCTCTAGACTCCCCTCTAGGGAAGGGGCGCGCTCTGGACCCCAGAAGCATGTTCCATACCCTGCGGGTTTCCCACTTTTGGCCGCGCTTTTGAAATCTGTCCCCCATTCTCCAGGGCAAAGGTCTCCAGAAGCCCCCCCCCCCCGACTTCTCGCCTCAAACGTAAGAAAAAGAATACACACATTCTTTCCCGCCCCCCCAAATTTTATTTTAAAGTCTAAAAATTACAAAGACAGCAAGTTCTTCCCGGCACAAAGAACACTTAACCAAAAAAAAAAAAACAAACCAAAACCAAAAAAACCCCTTTCCTATTTTATGAAAAATAACTGTACAGATTTTTTTCTCCTAGCTCCTGGATGTAAAATATAAGTACTAGCACTAAATATATGCATATATATATATATGTATATATGTACACACATAGGTCTAACTGTAAAACTACTCAGCAAATTCAAAATTGACTGCAGTATGTCTGATGTCCACTCCTCCCCGCCCACTGCCTCCCAACCCCATCTACAGCTACATAGAAAAGACAAGTAAAAAGAGGTGTCGAGGTTTCTAGTGTCTGGTGTCCCCAGGAGAGCTCTGCGCCAAACCTAGCAGAGCCATCTCCTTGCAGAGGCAACGGAACACGGAGGGGAGGGGATTCCTTGTAGGATACAACTTACCAATTACATGGAAAAACCCAGGTATCAAGGGGCCATACAGAGGCACTTGGCTGACTGACTTCCCCACCCTTCCCACAAAGTTTCCACTCCTTTTTTCCGTGGGACTTTTCCAAAGTCACCCTCCATCTCCAATGGTGAGCTCTTGACTAGCAGAAGAGGGATCCAACTTTCTCCCCTCGAAGTCAGTTCTGTCTTCCCTCACCCCCTAAACAAGAGACCACTGGGCTACCAAGTCATGACAGGAAATTGGATTTGCACCCAACTTATTCTCCCCTCTTTGCATCTCTGCCTCCCATAGTCTGGCTCATTAAAGGTTCTGAAGTTCCCAAGGATGTCCAATTTCCAGAACATCCACTTGCCTTAAAGATGACTCCTATACATCAGTCCCTTTTGCTAGCCAGAAGGGCCACCTCACCCATTCTCTCAACCCTGATCTAACTTCATAACAAACCAACCACCCAGATCCCCAAACCCATAAGTAGCTTAATAAGAAGTTACCAAAAGTAAGAACATGCTCATCTTTAGAGATGAGATTCATTGTTGCTGTCGTTGTAAGATAAAGAAAAAAGTTGACAAGTCCCAGTTCTGTCTCTTTAGAAAGTCACATATAAGGAGACCAAAGGGTTGCAGATGATGATCATGGGAGAAGAAAGGTACAAAGTATTTACAAAGGAAGAGACAGAAAGGAGTGTCCAAGGAGAAAGGCCTCATTGTCACTTCTTCTTGCTGGACCTCTTGGCACTGGACTTGGCTTTGGGCTTCACTGATTTGGCCTTCTTGGGCTTGGATGCCTTCACCGGCTTGGCCTTGACAGTCTTGGGCTTTTTGGCTTTCTTGGGTGTGGCAACCAGCTTCTTCTTGGCTTTCTTGGCTGGGGTGGCTTTGGGCTTCTTACTGGGCGCTCTGGAGGCAGCCTTCTTGGGTTTGGCTGCCTTCTTTGGGGTGGCCACCTTCTTGACTTCCTTCTTGGTCTTCTTGAAGGCCACCGATCTCTTGGGCTCATCGCTCTTGGCCAGCCGGAAGGAGCCTGAGGCACCCACCCCTTTGGTCTGCTTGAGGACCCCGGTGGTGACCAGGCGCTTGATGGACAACTTGATCTGGGAGTCTGCATTCTCTCCCACCTTGTAGTGGCTCTTGATGTATTTCTGGATGGACTGGCGCGAAGAGCCAGCCCGGTTCTTCTCCGCCTGGATGGCAGCCACGATCATGTCTGAATACTTGGGGTGGTCGGTGGACTTCTTGGAGGCCTTGGCCCTCTTGGGCTTGGCCGTAGGGGCAGAGGTAGAGTTCTCAGTCATGGCAGTCCGCCTGGTCCGTCAGTGGATTGAAGAAGGTGCTTCCACTGGAGTCAGTGCCCGGTGGAGAGCAGGAGTAGCCGGGCTGGGGGTCTGCTCTCGCCCTGACCACCAGGCCAGCCCGGGTCCGGCTGGCTCCCTCTCCGGCAGGCGCGGGTCGCGGGAAGGCCGGCTGGCAGTCTACGTGGCCCGGCCCCGCCGCTCCGCCGCTCCGTCGCTCGCTCGCAGCGCCCGGCTGTGGCTGTGCCTCCGCCTCCTCCGCCTCCCTTTCCCAGCTCGGCGTCTGGCGCGCTGGCGGCGCATCCGGGTATTTAGCGGCGGCGGGCGGACCGCGGTGAGGACAGGACTGCTGGCTGCCTGCTCCCGGCCGGGAATGGCGGCGCGGCGCCGCCATCTGTGTTTCTTCTGCTGAGCAAATGCGACCTTTCCCCTCGGCCTGGGCTTTCTCGCGCTCCGCCACCGCCTGGGGCCGCTGCCTGGGACCCTGGGCTCTCCTTCTGGGTGGTCAGCCGGCCTGGCCGCTGCCCCCCGCGCCCGCCCTGCGACCCAAACGGCGCTGAGGACCGCTGGCACGCCAGCACATTTCCCCTTTGCGGGGGGCTGGCTCCGCGGGGCTGGGGAGCCCCGGTGCAGAGACCCCACCAGAGCAAAGCCCTCTCCTGGGGCTAGCTGGGGACCCCACTTAAGGGTCGCTGCGGGGTCCCCCAACTGGGTAGAGCGGCCGAAAAGCGGCCCCAACTAACACACGAGGTCCCGAGTCGGGCGACTCCCAGCCGGGCCGAGCCGGGACGGGGGGAGGGGTCGCTCCCCCGGGGACGGGTCACCTCTCGGGGGTCCCCCCACCACCAGGCCTCCCACACTTCTAGCCCCCCTCCGTCTTTGAGGGCCCCAAGTAAACTTTCCCTGGAAGAGTTGGAAAGGCACTTTCAAACTTTGTCCCTTCCCCCTCCTCTGCTGTATTTCCCCTCGGGGCGCCCCCAGACCTCTTTGTCGAGGTTCGGTCTTGAGCATGCACCCCTAATGCTACCTGGGCCCTCTGACGGCTGGGGGAGAGATCTCTAGGGTCCCTTCCTGTCCTCAAAGACCCCCTCCATCTCCCTCAATCTAATTGGCAATTCCTTTATACGCCTTCCTCAACCTGGGAATTTTAGGGTGTCAGAGGCAGAACTCGCAGCGCCTAGCCCTTGAGGCTCAGCCTGGGGGTTCATCCCCTCCCCCAAAAGCCCCTTGAAAGACTTTTTGGGTGGTGGTCCACTGTGGAGGATTTGCACCAAACCCTTTAACCTGACACTGTCCTGGGGCCCCAGGGATGCGGAGAGGCCATGGGTGTTTTAGGGGCGTGGGAAAGTGGGGCACTACAAGAACAGGGGAGAAGGGGGTCGCATTCTTTGGTTCCTGACTAGTCCCTGGAGAGGGTGCAGTTGTTTAGAGCCGGGACCACCGCCATTTTGCTGGGAGGATGCGGTCTTTGTTGAAGTGTGTGGACATCTTTTCGCGTGCTGCCTGGCAGGTAGAGACGAGGCAGGCGTCCGCGGTGGGGCGCCCCTGTCTTAGGGGCGTCTTGAGGTTCTGGGGGGCTTTAACAATCCAGAATCCTTTGGAAGGGACCTCAGGACCCCCATTTACCGCAGATTTCCGATTTGCACCAGGTCCTGCTTGAGCGTGGGATTGGATTCTTGGAGGCTGGCTCTGAGTCTCCCCAACCCTGAAATCCCTATAAGCGCGGAGCCCGTCACTCTTCACATAAAACAATACCCCAGGAGTAGGGTGACATAGCCTGTCAAGGAGATGCACGCCTGGGGGCTCTGGGCGGCAGCCGGGGAGCAGCAGCCGGAGAGATTTGGGGTTCATTGGGGTGAACTGATCCTAACACGCGAAGCTGGAGTCTGAGCCCCGGACACATTAATGGGTTTATCCCTCGGATCAAAGGATGTATTACACAGAAGACACGGGTAGGGAGGAGGAAAGGGGGGCCTGCGGTCACTCGGGGTATCAGGCTTTCTCTCTGGGCTTATCTCGGTGGCACAGGCGAGGAAGGGAAACGATGAAAGGCCAGGTTAGTTCAAAAGGTCAGAGTGCAAGTTTAGACTGTGTTAATCCTGAAGTTTCCAGATCTGAAAACACAGCATCCTGGTGGGTTTGTTTTGGTCATTTTCAAAGACAATTCTCTGGCCGCTAAATTCTGATGGAGAAATAAATGGGCGTCTGAGAGGTCATTCCACTCGCGCCCCCGAGACGTCTCCCCAAAGTCTTAGAATAAGGATTGGATGAGTCCAAAGACACGTTGAGATTATTTTATTTGCACGTACATATCATTATTTCCCGAACTACTCGTCCTCCTTTCTAGCTCTTCTGCGCCTCCTGGTCACCCTCACGTTACCGCGGAGGGTAACGGAGGTCGCTGGGGCTTGCAAGATGGGTGCAGCTGGGGGACACTTGGGTCTCTGCGACCCCAACAGGCTTTCCATTTTTGTGGGACCCCACGCATCCCTCATCCCAGCGACCTGAAATCCTCTCCTGGAACCGAAGCCAGGAATGGGGGGCGGGGCGCCCCGAGTCCGGGTGCTGTCTGCGGCCGCCGCCCCCCGGGTCGCCACGCGGCGGGCCTCGCCCCTCCCCCGGGGCTGCAGATTGGCGGGGGCGGGATGGGATCCCCGGGTTTGCGCGCAGAGAGCCAGCCCTGGCGCGGGGAGGACGGAGCTGGCGTGGCCGCGCCCCGGAGTCCAGACAGGGGGTGTGAGGGGTTCCGGTCGCCCGCCAAGGCTCCCGCCGACGGCACCGGGGTCCCGGGGAGCGCAGACCCGCTTTCCGGCCGGCGGCACGCCCCCTCCGCCTTCACGCAGGTCCGGTGAAAGCGCGGGGCCGCGGGCAGCTGCTCCTGGGAAATGTAGTCCCCGTGCAGAGACCCCCTCCTCGCTGAATAGGGAGGTGCTGGAGGGCCCCCGACCTATCTCAGGGATTGACGAAGCAAATGCCACGGGTCTGTGGTTTTAGTTCCGAGGAGCGCATGCGTGTGCCAGCATTTATTGATGTCCTGTTGTTGTTGTTGTGTATCTCTGTAACGGGCCCATAGCTGACCCTCCAGCGGGTTTCCAGAGGCAGTAAAAGGCAGTAAATCGCGTAGGAGGAGATTGCTAATCTTTCTACCAGGAAGGGGCTGGTGGATTCAAACTGTGCGCCTTGGGGTTGGTAGCTCAGCTCCTTACCAGTAGACCACCTGAGCTCGCCTTTGAGACTTTGTTGTTGTTTACCATAGAGTTGGAACCAACCCATCGCTGACCCTCGGTGGGTTTTCAGAGGCAGTTAGTTAATGGCGTCTGCCTCCCGCGGAGCAGCTGGTGGATTTGAACTGGTTGCCTTTGGGATTTGAACTGGGTGCCTTGAGGATTGCAGCGTTGCTTCCTGCCACCAGGGCCACCAGCTCTTAAATACACAGTAAGGAGCCCTCGTGTCGTAGTGCTTAAAATGCTTGGTTGCTAACTTCAGAGCATGCCTCAGAGGAGAGTCGAGGCAGTCTGCTTCGGAAAAAGGTTTACAATTTCAGAAACTCTTTTGGGACATTTCTGCCCTATTCTATATTGTTGTTATATGTTGTTGTTATGTACCATAGAGTCGGAACCGACCTATAGCTGACCCTCCAGCGGGTTTTGAGAGGCACTTAATCGCGTGGGAGGAGATTGCCCAGCCTTCTCCTGCGGAGCCGCTGGTGGCCTCAAACTTTGGGTTTGCAGCGCAGCTTCTTGCCACTAGGCCGCCTGTAGAGGGCGCTGTAGATTCCATTGGTACCAGCAGCTGGGAAATTGAAAGACGAATTGCATTGGGAAAGTCTGCTGTCAGAGACCTCTCCAAAGTACTGAAGAGCAACGATATTAGTCTGGAGACTAAGGTGTGCCTGATCCAGGCCATAGTCTTTGCAATTACTTGATATGCATCAGAAAGCTGGACCATGACTAGGGGTGATAGAAGGAGAATTGATGCCTTTGAGCTGTGGTGCTGGAGTATTGAATATACCATGGACTGCTAAGAGAACAAACAGATTCATCCTGGAAAAGGTGAGACCAGACTGCTCCTTGGAGGCAAGGATTCTGAAGCTTCGTCTGGCATACTTTGAATATATTGCAAGGAGGGACCAGTGCTTGGAGAGGGACAGCACAGGAGAGGAAGACCCTCGATGAGGTGGATTGATTGACTGAGTGACTGGGGTAATGTGGGTAGGTGTGTCAGAGACAATAAGATTGGCACAGGATAGAGCAGGGTTTAGGGCTGTTGTAAATAGAGTCGCTGTGAGTCGCAGGCGACTTGATGGCATATAGCAGCAACAACAACGATTCCATTATGATCAGCAACAAATCTGCAGGAGAAACACGAGCAGTGGGAGCAGGTTAGAGGGTCTGTAGGAATCACTGCAGTGGATTTTCAGTCTGTAGGGGGGTGGGCTGCTAACTCAAAGACTGCTAACCCAAGGTGCTGCTTCTAAATCATCAGCTGCTCCGTGGGAGGAAGGTGCTCAATCTCCTCTGGTGTGCTTCACAGCTTTGGAAACACAGTGCAGGGTCAGCTATGAGTCAGTGCAATTTGACAAATAGATACGTAGGAAGATCACGTGCCAGACCTCTGTGGTCATGGGTGTAGTCTCATTTGCTTAAACAAGCCTGCTCATCTTGCCTGTCCGCCTATGTATCCATTCAGAGATTAATGTCTGTTATTACTGATAATAGCAGATTGTGGACAGAGTTCCTGCTTTTGTTGTCTGTAACTGTGTGCACCTCTCTGTATCTTTTCCTTAATAATATTACCCTGATCACCCCCTTATTATATGTGACCTTTTCCTTCACCCAATTTAACTCCTACCTAATTGGAGAAGGACATCATGCTCAGAAAGGTGGAGGGACAGTGAAGAAGAGGAAGACCCTGGAGGAGATGGATTGACACAGTAACTGGGACAATGGGGGTAGGTGTGTCAGAGTCAGTGAGACTGGCTCAGGACAAAGCAGGGTTCAGAGCTGCAGTACACAGGGTCACTATGAGTCACAGGCGACTCCGCGGCACATAACACCACCACCACCACTTAGTGATTTTCCCTTCTCATTCCTCCCATGCCTGGTCACCATCAAAGAATGTTTGTGTGTGTAAACGTTCCTGAACATCTTACAGCAAAGGGCACACAATATACTTGTCCTTTTGTGATTGATTAATTTCATACCAAGAACTTCTCGTGGTATAGAGGGTTGAGCAGCTCACCCAAAGGCAGCACCTTTCTGGCGGTTCAAATCCACCAATAGCTTCAACAGAGAAAGATGAACAGTCTCTTCTGTGTGATTTACAGCCTCCAAAACCCTGCTGGAAGGTCATCTCTGAGTCTACTCCACCTTGCTGGCAATGGGAGGAGGGAGAGAATTTCCCTCAGTTAGTGCCTTCCAGCCTCATACATGTTGTGAGGTGTGTTCTGGATTCTTCCTTGTTCTTTAACATAGCAGATTATCCCATTGTGTTTTGTTTACCCATCCATTTACTGATAGACACTTGTGTTGTTTCTGTCTCTTAGCTATTTGAATAATACTGCAAAGAATGTGGATGTGCTTATATCTGTGTGCCCTCTTTCTTTTCTTTCAAATATATGCCTAATATAGTAGAATTGCTGGAGGAAATAGAGCCGTTGTTCTTAAGGGAAAAACCCCCAAATAGAACAAAACCTATTGCTGCATTGACCTCAATGCACAGTGACCCCTGTGTGCCAGAGAAGAACTGTACTCCACAGAGTTTTTGATGGTTGGTTTTTCTGTAGGGGTTCACCAGGCCTTTATTTAAAAAGCTCTTTAAAAAAAAAGCTCTTTTTTTAGGGAGCTCTGGCCTAGTGGCAAAAAGCTGCACTGCAATCCCAGAGGTAGACGGTTCGAATCCACCAGATGCTCTGGAGGGGCAATCTCCTCCTATACCAGTCAGATCAGATTTGACGGGACACACACACAAAAATAATAAAATAAAAAAACAATTTAAAAAGCTCTTTTTTTGTTTGCTGTGAGTCTGAACCAACTCATAGCTGACCTTCCAGTGAGTTTTTAGGAGCAGTGTATCACATAGCAGGAGATTGCCTGTCCTTCTCCCATGGAACAGCTGGTAGATTTGAACCACATACCTTTGGGATTGCTGCATATCGCTTACCACTAGGCCAACAGCGCTCTTCACCTGCCCCGCCCATAAAAAACTCTCTTTGCTCTGACAATTATGTGCCAACCTCCTCTCCCAGTAACACTTAAGTCCAAAGGTGTTTGGCTGTAGCTCTGTGGGTCAGCAGACTTAGTTCCCCTGACAAATGCATAAAGGCGCCCACATTGCCAACAAGTACTCAGGCTCCTTGCTCGACGAGCTCTCTGCAGCTGCTGCTGGTTCTGTCCGGGCTGCCATCTGAGGTGCCTTCTGGGCAGCTGTGTTGTCTCGTCTCATCTCTTGCTACCTCTTGGTCTTTGGATTTCAATTTCATAGGAATGCCAGATCCAAAAGGCACCCTCCGGTCTCTGACTCCTTTCTTGATGTCAGTGAGATTCCTGTTTCCTGCCTCTGGGCCAGTTCAATTTAAGTTTGGTGGGGTGGCAAGACTGACCAACCCCAACAGGAACATTGTTGTTGTTGTTGTTATGTGCCGTCGTTTGCGACTCATAGCGACCCTATGTACAACAGCCCTAAACCCTGCTCTGTCCTGTGCCAATCTCATTGCCTCTGACACACCCATCCCGAGTGCCCCAGTCACTGAATCAATCCACCTCATAGAGGGTCTTCCCCTCCTGCACTGTCCTTCTACTCTACCCAGCATGATGTCCCTCTCTAAAGACCTGTCTCTCCTTACAACATGTCCAAAGTATGTCAGACGAAGCCCCAGAACATTGTACATACCTTATTATAATAGCCTTATCCAGACATGTGCAGATGGACAGGACACTTGTAAAAGTGGGACAATAGAATGTCACTGTAGCCTACAAACAAGGAAGTAAAACTATGGGCAGGAAGGTGTCTCAGCCCAAGGACACAGATCTCCACCTGGTGAGCAGGGCGCTTTCAGATCAGGTCGTAAGCCAGGCAACCCGGGAAGGTACCCATTAAGACCTTTCGAGGAAGACATCCTCCGCTGTTCACTCCGCAGTGTAATTCTGTCTAGGAAGCTCTGGTAGTCTAGTGGTTAGAAACTGTACTGCACCTCAAAGGCACATGTTTCAAATCCACTAGTTCTGCGGGAAAGGAATGGGCAATCTCCTCCCGTGTGATTTACTGACTCTGAAATCTCACTGGATGGCCACCACCACCACCACCACCACCATGACAACATCCCAGACATGTAAGGACTCTGGTGGCCTTGTGGTAAGGAGTTGTGCTATCAACTCCAAGGCAGATGGTTCGAATCCACCAGCTACTCATGAGGAGAAAGATGAGCAATCTCCTCTTGTGTGATTTACGGCCTCTAACAACTCCCTGGTAGGTCATCAATGAGTTGGTTCTGACTTGACCGCCTAACAACAACTCAGATGTAGTGAAAGCAACAAAGCATTGGCTTAAAAGAGCCACCTCAAATCAATCATACAGCACAGACTCCAGGAAATGCTGCCTAGCCAACTGATTGGAAGAAATCCCTATTGGTTCAAATTTTTAAGAAGGCGATCCAATAAAGTATAGAAATTATTGAACAATATCATTAATACAACATGCAAGTAAAATCTTCCTGAAAATTATTTAAAAATTACTGGAACAAGTACATTGCAATGCAACTGCCAGAAGGTCAAGCTGAGTTCAGAAAAGGCCGTGGCACTAGGGATATCAATGCTGATGTTAGACGGATCTTGGCTGAAAGCATGTTTACTGATGTCAGATGGTTCTTGGCTGAAAGATATTTACTGATGTTGGATCATAATAAAGTATGATAACATTAAGAAGAATGGGAATCCCAGAACATTTAATTATACTCATGTGAAACCAGTACATAGACCGAGAAGCAATGCTTGAACAGAACAAGGGGACACTGCATGGTTTAAAATTAGGAAAGCTGTGTGTCAGAGTTGTATCCTTTCTCCATACCTGTTCAAGCTGGATGCTGAGCAAATAATTCAAGAAGGTGGATATTTTGAGGAGGAATGTGGCATCAGGATTGGAGGAAGACTCATCAACAACCTGTGTTATGCAGATGACACAGCCTTGCTTGCAGAATGTGAAGAAGACCTGAAGCGCTTACTGAAGAAGCTTAAAACCTCCCTTCATTATGAGTTAGATCTCAATGTAAAAACCAAAAATCCTCACCATTGGAACGATAGGCAGTCTCATGATAGATGGAGAAAAGAATGAAGTTGTCAATAACCTATTTTTTTGATCAATAATCAAACATCTATGGCAACAGTTAAGAAATTAAAAAATGTATTACATGGAAAAGCAAGAGCAAGGATATCAGTTTAAGACTATGGTGGTGTGCCTGATCCAAGCCATGTTCTATTCAGTTACTTCCTATGCATCTAAAAGTTGGAGGATGAATGAAGAAGACCAAAGAAGAATTGATGTCTTTGACTTTGCCACTGGCGAAGAGTGCTGAATATCCTATGGACTGTCAAAAGAACAAACAAGGTCTATCTTGGTGGAAACACAACCAGAGTTCTGTTTAGAGGCAAGGATAGTGAAACTTGATTTCACATACTTTGGGCATGTTGTCAGGAGAGACTAGTTCTTGGAAAGTACATCGGTCAGGCCGAGAGAGATAATAAAGAAGGGAAGACTCTCAATGAAAGAGGAGAAGACCTTCCATGAGAGAGGGGAAGAGCCTTGATGAGATGGATTGACCCGGTGACTGTATCAGTGACCCTAAGCATGGCAAAGGCGGTACAGATGACCCAGAACAGGGCAAGGTTCAAATATGTTGTTCATAGTGTTGCTATGAGTCATAGTTGACTCATGGCACCTAACAAGGTTGGTGCTGGAACAAATGATAAAAAATTTGGAAGTTTAAGACAGATTTGTCATTTTACAATTCTGGAAGCCTGAAGCCAGAACTATGTCTCTCTGGGTTACAAACTCAAGAAGCCCTGACAGGGTAGTGCGTAGTTGTAGAGGGGCTTCAGGCCTTTTGTTCATAGAGTCACTATGAGTCATGCTCGACTCAAAGGCAATCAACAACAACGACGTCATTAGGTGTGGGGATATTAAAGGAAAGTTTGGCTATTCGAATCCACCAGCTGCTCAAGGGAGAAAAAATGGGCAGCCTCATCTCAAAGATTTACAGCTGAGAGAACTGTTTAAAAGGAATATAGGATTAAGGGAGCTCTGGTGGCCTAGTGGCAAGACGCTGCACTACAATCCCAGAGGTACACGATTCAAAGCCACCAGATGCTCTGCTCGAAAAGGAGGGGGAAATCTCCTCCTGTACCAGTCAGATCTGATTTGACAGTACACATAAATATAATAAAATAAAATAAAAAAATTTTTAAAAAAGGAATATAGGATTAGGTATTTTCATGACAAGATTACAGAAAAAGAAATGCATATTAAAGTGGACTGTGGACTCGGGAAGGGGGGACTGTATAATAATGAAAGAATTTTTTTTTCTTCAAAGAGAAAAACTAACTGGGGGGGGTGGGCATGGAGAAAAATGTGCAAAAATGAATGAATGGACGGGGGGAAATTAAATGGAAAGAATATGCTGTAAAATATATATATATATGTTGAAGGGAGTTCTGGTGGCCTAGTGGCAAGAAGCAGCACTGTAATCCCAGAGGTGCACGGTTCAAATCCACTAGATGCTCTGCTGAAGAAGGAGGGACAATCTCCTCCTGTACCAGTCAGATCCAATTTGATGGTACACGCACACAAAATAATAAAATTAAAACAAAACCAAAAGCATTTAATTTAAAAAAAGACTTAGAGCTTCAGAAGTTTAATAAATCGCTTTGGAGTAGACGTGATAGCACCATGTTTGGTTTAGTTAGTTCTGGGTTGAAGCCATGTTGTTGATGTTCCTTCTAGAGGCTCCAAGGAAGTGTCACTTTTCTGCCTTTTCCACTTCTAGAAGCTGTGTGCTGTCTTTGGGTCTTGATCCCTTTCCATCTCACAAAGTCACCTCTGGTTCGGACTCATCTGCCTCCCTTTTCTCTATTTAAGTAGGGAACAGAGAAGGATCAATAGTTGGAAAACATGGACTTAAGTGACAGAACTGAGGCTGGAGATAGAATTCTGTACAATCAATGACCTATTCATTGCAAATACCTTTTAGAAGAAACATAAACGGCAACTGTACCCATGCACTTGATCTGATGGTCTACACAGGACGCAGATTGACTACATCTGTGTGTGTGTGTGCGTGGGAATTGCTGGGAGAAGCTCAGTATCTTCTGTGAAAACTAGGCCAGGTGCAGATTGTGGACTAGACTCATAGGTAAGCTCAAACTGAAGCCAAAGAAAAACAATTCAGGCTCGAGGTCGGCTGTCCCACACGGAGGTTGAGAGAAGATGGGCCTGACCAGCGCCAGAGCCACGGAGCGGGGGTGGGGGGGGGTGGAGTGGGGTGGGTTTGGGGGGAGGGGTGGGTGTGCGCAGGGCGCTCTTCATCAGCTATTGTATGTACTTTGACCGCAAGAGGCGGAGTGACCCCAACTTCAAGAACAGGCTAGAGAAAGAAGCAGAAGCTTGCCAAGGAGAGAGCAGGCCTTTCCAGGTTAGCAGACCCAAGAGATGCTGAAGGTGTTCAGAAGTTCTTCCTTGAAGATCTACAGCGTGGTGAAGGTGAACAGGAGAAACGTGTGGACCATTTGACCAACGCCATCGCTGTGTGCGGGCAGCCCCAGCTGCTGCTGCAGGCGTTACAGCAGACCCTTCCCCCTCCAGTGTTCCAGATGCTTCTGACCAAGCTCCCCACAATCTGTCAGAGAATTGTAAGCGCTCAGAGAGTGACTGAAGATGATATGGAACGAAAACGACCCACAGAATCAATCACTTAACAATATTTTTAAAATTTGTGGGTTGGAAGGTGAGCGGGCATCTTTGGCAGAAAAAGGCCAGCCATGCGTGTTGACGGTGCCTGGCAATCTTCCAAAGTGCATTTTTACTTTGTGTAGATGCATCTACTTTATTTATTTTTCCCCCAGTAAAAAGCGTATTTTGATAGAGAGCTTTTCATTTTCTAAATATGAGTAACCAAAATGGGGGGGAAAAAAAGAAAATAAATTCAAACAAATCTACAAGAACCAAAGTTTGACCTCAAGTCTATCCCACCAGAATTTAAAGACCGTCTCAGGAGAAGGTTTGATGCCTTGAATGCTAATTAGTGAAGACCAGTTGAGCTGTGGGAGGATATTAAGAATATCATCCATGAAGAATGCAAAAAGACATGGGGGGTGGTTTAATCATAGGGTTGCACAATTTGATGGGTGGAAGGAGAAATGGGGAAGGGAAATGACAAAGAGCCATTGTGAAAAACGATGTATGCAAATTTTGTAAGTAAACTGATATAAAATAAAAATATTAAATAATAATAAAAATAATTTAAAAAGACATGACAAAGACAGAGGAGGAAGAAAAGACCAAGACAGATGTCAGAAGACACTCTGAATATTGCACTAGAGTTCCGAGAAGCCAAAGCAAAGGGAAGAAATCAAGAAGTTAAGGAGCTGAACAGAAGATTTCAAAGGGAGGCTCGGGAAGACAAGGCAAAGTATTATAATGAAATGTGCGAAGAACTGGAGTTGGAAACTCAAAAGAGACAAACTCGCTGGACATTTATTGAACTGAAGAACTAGTTTAACCCTCGAGTTGCAATACTTAAGGGTGCTGAGGGCAGAATGGTGAATGACCCAGGAAATGTCAAAAGAAGATGGAAGGAGTACACAGAGTCACTGTACCAAAAAGAACTGGCTGACACAGAAGAATTTAATGAAACAATATATATGGTCAAGAGGCAATGATGATGAAGGAGGAAGTTCAAGCTGCTCTGAAGGATTGGCAAAGAACAAGGCCTCAGGAATTGATGGAATACCAATTGACCTATTTCAGCAAACAGATGCAACCCTGGATGCACTAAGTAGGTTATGTCAAAAAATCTGGAGGACAGCTACCTGGCCAAATGACTGGAAGAGGTCTATATTTATTTCTATCGGAAAAAAAAAGTGACTCGGCAGAGTGTGGAAATTATTGAACTTTATTATAAGCAAGCAAGCAAGCAAGCAAGTTCCTGCTGAAGATTATCCAAAAACGACTATCCAGATATCCAGGGTGGGCTTAGTAGAGGATATGGCACTAGAGACATCATAGCCAACTTTAGATGGATCGTGGCCAAATGCAGAGAGCCTCAGAGGAATATCTCTGTTTCATTAACTATGCAAAGGCATTTGACTGTGTGGATCTCAACTAATTGTGGCTAGCCTTGAGAAGAACAGGAATCCAAGGACCCTTAATTGTGTTAAATTGCTTATTAAAACTGTGAGTTACATGAAGGTATGCCGCAGAAGGTCAAGGACTGTAGTCTTCAATATGGATTGAAGCTCGACATCAAGAAAACAAAGAAGAACCACTGCTGGGCCATTGGCAGCTTCGTGATAGGTGGAGAAGAGATTGTTAACAACTTCAGCTTGCTTGGTTCCACAATCAACACTCTCGGTACCAGCAGCCAGGAAATCAAAAGGTGAATTGCATTGGGAAAATCTGCTGTCAAGGACCTCTCCAAAGTACTGAAGAGCAGCAATGTCTGTCTAGAGATTGAGGTGCGCCTGATCCAGGCCATAATCTTCACAATGACTTACTATGCATCCGACAGCTGGACAATGACTAAGGATGACAGAAGAAGAGTTGATGCCTTTGAGTTGTGGTGCTGGAGAGGAGTGTTGAACATACAGTGGACTGCCAGGAGAACAAACAGGTCTGTCCTGGAGGCAAGGATTTTGAAGCTCTGTCTCACATACTTTGGGCATGTTGCAACATGGGACCAGTCCTTGGAGAGGGCCATCATGCTTGGAAAGGTAGAGAGAGCAGGAGAGGAACACCCTGGATGAGATGGATTGATACAGTGACTGGGGTAATGGGAGTAGGTCTGTCAGAGACAATGAGATTGGTACAGGATAGGGCAGGGTTCAGAGCTGTTGTACATAGGGTCACTATGAGTCACAGACAACTTGAGGGCACATAACAACAGCAAGAAGGACTCTGTGGAAGGTTCTGAGTGCCACAAATGGTTTGTAGTTGACCACTAATCTAAAAGGGAGCTCAGGTGGCCGAGCGGTTAGGAGTTGTGCTGCCAAACGGAAGGCAGGTGTTTCAAATCCACTCGCTGTTCTGTGGAGAAAGATGAGCAGTCTCTTCCCGTGCAGTCTGCAGCCTCTGGAAACCCGTGGAGGGTCAGCTAGTGAATTGGTTCCAACTCAACAGCTAACATAAAGGTTAGTGGCTCAAACCCACGGAGCAGCCCCACTGGAGAGAGGCCTGGCCATCCGCTTCTGAGAAGATGACAGCTGAGAAAGTTCTAGAAGCAGTTTTCTCTGTGACGCGGGGCCTCCCCATGAATCCAGCTGATGGTGACAGGTGTGTTATGCTTTGTTACTTTTAGTGGTCATGCTGAACCACTCAGACAGCCCGGGGTCATTTCTCAAAATCAGCTAATTAGCACCATTGATTCCTCTTTGCTTTGCAGCAGGGTGGATCCCAGGGTTTAAGATGCAAGCATTTTTTGGTGAGGGGACATTTTTCTCCCTCCACAACCTGTCACATGCGTGCATAACTGGCCAGGAGCTGAGTGTGTGAACAAAATCTTCTCATGCTCTTCCCAGCACCAAGCGAGGTCCTAGCTTTGGTCCTGGGCTGTTCTGCTCAGGTGTTCAGGGTGGGCACTGCCCAACCACGGTCCGACAGAGTGTCTGGAAAGGAAGGAGGACAGAGCTGTAAAACCTCAACTAGATTCTCAGGTCCCTGAGGCCCCAAGTGTCTGTCTCTTCCACTGACAAAGTTTTAAGCCTCAGCTGCCCCAGAGTGGGGGTGAGGGATAGATGTCTGCTGTTACTGGTAGGTCCCCGGAGAGGAACAAGCACGGAACTGAGTTGAGAGAGAGAAGGGTCCAGCACTCAAGGGCATATGGCCAGCTTCCTGAGTGAGGGATGCTTGCAGCACTCTCCTCCTTGTCACTCACACGTCCCCCTGCCAGCCCCCTCCCTTCTGGAGCCTTTTCTGTGGGCCCCCTCCGCTCCACCACTGACTGCTAGGAGCAGACCTTGGACCATGATGTGACAATGCTCCGGGGCAGCAGAGGCCCAGGCAGTGTATTGCTTTCTTTGCTGGGTGTTGAGTGATGAACAGGACTGACTCAGGGCTCACCTCGTGGAGCTCAGTACAGTGGAGACAGGAACATGGAGAACATTGTGCTTGTAACCACCATTGAGAAGGAAAAGATCAAGAGGACAGAGAGGGGGTGACAGGCTGGTTTATGTAGATCTGGAGCCTCAAAGGCACAGGGCTGGGTGGAAACAGTATGGAAGAGGGATCTTGGAAGGGACTCAGAGAGGTGAGTGTGGGCGTGGGGTTGGAGGAGGAGACCTGGCGGTGCAGTGTTTAAGCACCTGGCTGCTATTGAAAGGTCAGCAGTACCATCCCAGAAAAACAGACGTGATTGTGTGCTTCAGTCAGAACGAGAGCCTCGAACCCCCAAAGGCAGCCACACCACGCCTTATAGGGTGGCTAGAGGTTGGGATCCACTTGACAGCCACAGGTTTGGGTTTTAAAAGGTGTTTTCTTTTTGTTCTAAGTGCAGAGAGCAAACACTGTGGACTTTTTAGCTACTACTGCTCGTTGCCATCAAGTCGAATTGACTCCGGTGGATTGGCTGAGGCTGTAAATCCCATCAGGGGAGATTGCCTGACTCACTCCCTTGAAGCTTCTGGTAGATTCGAGACGCCAGACAGGTGGCACCTTTTTATCTTTTTCCCCCCATTATTTCTTGATTATTGTTATTATTTATCTAAGATTTACATATTTTTATTTGTATCATAAGAAACCCTTGAGACATAGTGTATAATGGCTTGCTCTACTAACTGAAGGGTCAGCAGTTCAAATCTACCAGTTCATGGGAGAAAGGTGAGAAGTCATCTCCTGTAAAGATTTACAGCTTCAAAAACCTGATGGAGGGTCTTTGAGAGTCATAAAGGTCTCAGCTGCAGTGGGTTTATCTGTAGAGTAGAACGGAAAACATGGTCATCATCCAGTCACTTCTGATCCACAATGATCCCATGTACTTCAGTGGACAGCTGTGCTCCCTAGAGTTTTCTTTTTCCCCCATTTTTTTAAATTGTGATTTTAATGAAAGATTATAGAGAACTTGGATTTCCATTAATTCACAGTTGCACATTTCCCTCCCTGCCACTCCTCCCTGCCCCCCCACCCAGTTCGCTTTTCTCTTTGAGAAGGAAAACAAAATTCTTTCATTATTATACAATCCCTCCTCTCCCAGTCCACTTTACTATGCAGCTCTTATTCTGGACTCTTGTCATGCGAATAATACCTAATCATATTTTCCTTTTAAACAGTTCTCTCCCTCATCCGTTTCAATGCAGTATACATTATTTATCCCCTCTTTTCTTAGTTTTTTTAGTTTCCCCCCATGTCAGTCCTGTTTTATAACAATGGCATTATGCAGCATTTGTCCTTTTGTGACTGAGATATTTCACTCAGCATAATGTCCTCCAGGGTCACTCATTTTGTATAATATTTCATGAGTTCCTTGTTTTTCAATGCAGCGTTGTAGCCCATTGTATGAATATACCACAGCTTCTTATTACATTTGTTTGTTGATGGGCACTTGGGTTGTTTCCAACTCTTTATTATTGTGAACAAAGCAGCAATAAGCATAGGTATGCATGTGACACCTTTTTATAATAATGGTTTTCTATTTGTCCTTTTGGGATTAAATTTATGACTCAGCATCATTTCCTTTAGATTCATTCATGTTATGAGGTGTTTGAGGAATTCTTTATAGTTCTTTAATGCTCTATTATACTTAATAATTGTGCGAATGTATTAGTTTCTTTACTCATTCATCTGTTGATGGACCCTTGAGATTGTTTCCATCTTTTTGCTATTATAATTAATGATGCAGTAAAAATGGGTGTGTATGTTTCAGTTTGTGTTATAGCCCCTATTTCTTTTTTTAAAATTTATTATTTTTGTGTGTGTACCATCAGATCAGATCTGACTGGTACAGGAGGAGATTGTCCCTCCTTCTCCAGCAGAACATCTGGTAGATTTGAACTGTGAACCACTGGGATTGCAGTGAAGCTTCCTGCCACTAGGCCACCAGAGCTCCCTAGCCCCTATTTCTTTAGCGTATATACTAGGTGATTGTAGTTCTGTACATCGAGTTGGAACTGACTCGTAGCTACCCCTGCAGTGAGTTTTCAGGCAGTAAGATCACCTGGGAGATGATTGCCCATCTTTTTTTTTCCTATTGAGCAGCTGGTGAATTTGAATTGTGTGCCTTCAAGTTGGCAGTGCAACTCTTTACCACTGGTCCACCAGAAGTAAATATTAGTGTATATAATGTATATATTAGCATATACATTAGACCAGGCTTACTTTGGGTATGTGTCCAGGAGTTAACAGTCCTTGTAGAAGGACATCATTCTTGGAAATGTAAAGGGACAGCATAGGAGAGGAAGACTCTGGATAAGAGGCAATGATACAATAACTGGGGCAATGGGGTTGGTGTGTCGGAATTAGTGAGACTGGCTCAGGACAGGGCAGGCATAAGAGCTGTTGTATGAATCAAAGGTGACTTGTTGGCACATAACAATAACAACACTAGGTTTATTCTGGTTAGACAGCATAAAGACTTAAGAGCTTCAACGTACATTGATACCTTGACAGAAAGATGTGCCATCTCTTCCCTTGTGATGTATAGCCTCCAAAAACCCACTGGAAGGTCAGCTATGAGTCCATTCTGACTCCATAGTAAAGAACAACAAAAATAACATTTACTTAATGGAATTCCCCATGACCTAATGACAGCTGCCTGGCCAATTTGTATTTGTTCCCATTCCTGAGAAAAGCAATCTAATGGAGTATGGAAACTATCAAACACTCTCATTAATATTACCACAAGCAAAATATGGCTGAAGACCATTAAAAAATGGCTAGAACAGTACAGTACTTAGAGAACCACCAGAGATTCAGGCTGGATTTAGAAGAGGCTGTGGCACCAGGAATATCATTAATGTCAGATGGATCTTGGCTAAAATAAAAGAATACTTGAAGAATATGTTTTATGAATTATGAAAAGACATTTGACTGTGTGGATCATAACAAGTTATGACTGACATTGATAAGAATGGGGATCCCAGAGCACTTAATTGTGCTCATGCTTATACATAGACCAAGAGGCTACTGTGAGAACAGAGCAAGATGGATTAAAATTAAGAAAGGAGTGTGTCTGGGTTATATGTCCTCTCCATACCTATTCAATCTGTGTGCCGAACAAGTTATTTGAGAAGCTACACTCTATGAAGAATGTGGCATCACATTCTGTTGTTGTTGGGTACCTGTAAACTTCTGAATCTGTAAGCTTCAGAATCTTGGTCTCCAAGGAGCAGCCTCATTTCTCTCTCTCCAGGATGGACCTGTTCTCTTAACAGTCCACAGTATATTTAACACTCTTCTCCAGCACCACATTGAGGGACATTGATTCTTCTTCTATCATACTTAGCCATTGTCCAGCTCTTTGATGCATAGCAAATAATTTTGAAGACCAGGGCCTGGATCAGGCACACCTTAGTCTGTAGACTGACATTGTTGCTCAGCAGTATTCTGCAGGGGTCCCTGACGGCAGGTTTTCCCAGTGCAATTAGTCTTTTGATTTCCTGGCTGCTGGTGGTGCCTAGAGTGTTGATTAGGGAGCCAAGCAAGCTGAAGCGGTTAACAATCTCCATGTCTTCACCATCTATCATGATGCTGCCAATCGGCCTAGTGGTGAGGATCTTTGTCTTCTTGATGTTGAGCTTCACTCCATATTGAAGGTTGCAATCCTTTTTTTTTTAAGGTTGCAATCTTTGACCATCTGCAGCAAATACGTCAGATCCTCCTCAGGATCTTAGCAAGCAATATTATGTCATCTGCATGATGTATGTTGTTGATGAGTCTTCCCCCAATCCTGATGCCACATTTCTCCTCATAGAGCCCAGCCTCCTGGATGATTTGTTTCACTTATAGCATGAAAAGGTCTGGAGATAGGCTGTCCTTGGCATACACTTTTCCTGATTTTGAACCATACAGTGATTCTTTGCTCTGTTTTGATGATTGTCTTCTGGTCCAAGTATAGATTTTGCAATCAAGTGTTGTGGGATTCCCATTATTCTCAAGGTCAACCACAATTGGTTGTGATCTGCACAGTCAAATGCCTTTGCATAGTCAATGAAACACAGATAGACATTCCTCTTGGACTCTACTTTCAGCCAGCATCCATTTAACATTGGCTGTAATGTCCCTAGTGTGTGTCATGGCCTCTTCTAAACCCAACCTGTATATCTACCCATTCACTGCTGATGTGCTGTTCCAGTAATTTTTGGATAATTTTCAACAGAATCCTGCCTACATGTGATGTTAATGATATTGTTTGATAATTTCCAAACTCTGTTGGGTCACTTTTATTTTTTTTTTTTTTGTGATGAGAAAAAATATGTGTCTCTTCCAGTCAGTTGGCCAGGTGCTTGTCCTCCAGATTTCTTGGCACAACCTGGTTAGTGTATCCAGGGCAGCATCTGTTTGTTGAAATATGTCACTTGGTATCCCATCAATTCCTGGGACCTTGTTTTTTGCCACATCCTTCAGAGCAGCTTGAACTTTCTCCTTTATTGCCATTGCCTCTGATCATATATTATTTAATGAAATTCTTCTATGTCAGTCAATTCTTTTCGGTATAGTGACTCTGTGTACTCTTTCCATCTTCTTTTGATGTTTCCTGGGTCATTAAATGTTACACCCACAGCATCCTTAAGTTTTTCAACTCGAGACTTGAATTTGTTCTTCAGTTTCTTCAGCTTAAGAATTGCTGAGCGAGTTTGTCCCTTTTGATTTTCCAACTCTAGCTCTTTGCACATTATAATACTTTGCTTTGTCTTCCCATGCTGCCCTTTGAAATCTTTAGTTCAGGTCCTTAACATCTTGATTTCTTCCCTTAGCTTTGGATTTTCAGCACTCTAGTGCAATATTTAGTCTCCTTGGACAATTATTTTGGTTTTTTCTTCTTCCTGTCTTTGTACTGACATTTTGCATTCTTCATGGGTGATAGTCTTGATATCCTCCCACAGCTTATCAGCTAAGGGATAGCTATTCCAATGCGGTGTTCATGATCTATCCACTCTTTCCCCATTCTCTCCTGAACCACCCATGTCAGTCCTATTTTATAACAGTGGTGTTACGCAGTATTTGTCCTTTTGTGACTGAGATATTTCACTAAACATAGTGTCCTCCAGGCTCTCCCATGTTGTATGATGTTTTAAAAGGTCATTGTTTTTCCCCATCAACAAATGAATGGATAGAGAAGCTCTGGTATATTCACACAGTGGAATACTATGCAGCATTGAAAAATAAGCAACTCATGAAATATTATGCAAAATGGATGACCTTGGAGGACATAATGCTGAGTGAAATATCTCAGTCACCAAAGGACAAATATTGCATAGGGCCACTGTTGTAAAATGGGACTGACATCAGGGTTAAGGGAAGACAGAAAAGGAGGGGAGGAATGATGTATATTCCATTGAAACAAATGAGGGAAAGAACTGTTTAAAAGGGATATGTATATATATTAATGGATATTCTTGTCACTACAGAAGTCCAGAGTGAAGTCTGCATAGTG
>NW_006399836.1:8849801-8850892 GCF_000299155.1 Elephantulus edwardii
CATAGAGTTGACTACAACTCATAGAAATTCTATAAACAACAGATCTGAAGTTTACCCTGTCCTGCGCCGTTCTCATAATCTCCCACATGTTCAACCCTGTGGTATAATCAGTCTCCGTGTCAATCCGTCTAATTGAGGATCTTCTTTCTCTGACTCTCTATCTTTCCCAGCATTATGTCTTTTTCCAGGGACTGGTCCTACTGGAGAGTATACCCAAATTAGGTGAGAAGAAGTTTCATCATCCTTGCCTCTAAGGAACACCCTGGCCGCACTTCCTCCAAGATAGACTTGTTTATTCTTTTTGTAGTCTGTGAAATATTCATTACTCCATTCAAAGGTATCGATTCTTCTTTGTCATCTTTATTCATTGTCTAACTTTCAGATGCATAGAAAACAATTGAAAATGCTATGGGTTTAATCAGATGCACCTTAGTCTTTAAACTGACATCATTGTTCTTTAGCGCTTTGGAGAGGTTGTCACAGCAGATTTTCCCAGCGCAACATGTGTTTTGATTTCTGGACTGCTGCTGCCATGAATATTGGCTGTGGATTTAAGTACCATGAAATACTTGACAATTTCAGCCTTTTCTCCATTTATACTGGTATTGAGTATTGGTCCAGTTGCAAAGGTTTTTGTTTTCTTTCTTTTTTATTTTTTTCAATGAAAGAGACTTTATTGAGGGACCAGGGTCATGGGGCTCAGAAGAAGGCCACCTGCAAGAGGCAAGGGAGCCAGTGAAGAGGGGGTTCTTATTTGACCTTCTTCTTGGGGAGCAGGTTGTTGGTATGCCAGCATTTCTTGTGGCAGTTGACAGCACGAGGATGCAGGCAAGCGGAACACTTGCGGCAGATCATCTTGTTGCAGTTATACTTCTGGGCAAGCTGGCACAGGGAAGGCTCGATGATGCCGCCAGGCAGACCCAGCACCAGATGCAGAGTGGACTCTTTCTGGATGTTGTAGTCAGAGAGTGTACGGCCATCCTCTGGCTTGTTTGCCTGCAAATATCAGACACTGCTGGTCAGGAGGGATGCCCTCCTTGTCTTGGATTTTGGCTTTGACATTCTCGATGGTGTCACTGGGCTCGACCTCA
>NW_006399836.1:8851237-8860414 GCF_000299155.1 Elephantulus edwardii
TGCAGTTTCTTGCCACTAGGCCACCAGAGCTCCCCAATGCCATGTTTTCTTCATACAGCGTCTTTATTGATTTGCTCAACATACAGATTGGAAAGCTATGGAGAAAGGTTACAATCCTTTCTGCCCAGCTTTCCTGATTTCAAACCATGCAGTGTTTCCTTGTTCTGCTCAGACAACTGCTTCTTTGTTTATGTACAGGTTTTGCAGGAATACAATTAATTGTTCTGGTACTTCCATTATTCTCAATGTTAGCCACAATTTGATCCCTATATTCAAATGCCTTTGCATAGTCAATAACACACAAGCTGTAAAAGTATTGTAAGCAGTATAGGCAATGTGGAATCATCATGCCTGATCCCTATTAACTCTTCAAGGTGGAACTGTGTCCCCCGAAAGCATCCCCAGTACAAACCCAATTCCCATGAGGTCATATATATTTGCCCTTCCCCCCTCCATGCTACCACGCTCCCACCTCTGCCCTCTTTCTACCAATCCCAGCATTTATCTTTATCCCCTACTGGGTTGGAAATCTGTTGCAATAGCAGAGTTCAAAGAAACGTATTCACTATTATGAAGTTTATTAGGTAAGTTAACAGGTTACAATTCAGGTTGGCAATAGGATAAAATTTCGCAGTCAGGACAACTTTTAAAGCATGATCACAGGCCACGTAGCCTTCAGCTTCATGACTTTCTGCTCTTGTTACAGAGCTCTCTTAGTCCTTCCAATTAAGGCATCTTTCTCCTCCAGTCTTCCAGCAAGATTGGGCAAAAGACTGCTAGCTCTGAACCAGTGGGGTAGCAGGCCCAAGGTCTGTCGGTTGTATTTCACAGACAGTGGTTGCTTCTGCTGCACCTCTTGGCCCTGATCTGAGCAGAGCAGGAATCTTTGGTTCTTCACTCCATTCTCTGTTTCTTCCTTGCTGGTGGTGAGACTCCCACAATTCTGCTGCTGAATCCGTACAGTTTAAAGGTGAGACTCGCCATTCCACTTGTGGATTGACTAACATGCTCTGTTTGCATGATTCCACCCATCCATGTGGGAAAATCAAAGCAATGACAAGCCATTTTGAAACATAAACCCTGACACTATACCAGTAAATATATTTGTGGTATTCTCTGCTTTCAGTCAGATCTGACATAAGCAATGATATTCCTTGTTTCTTTTTTTTTTTTAAATTGAATTAATGTTTAGTGATTACAGGCACTGTGTCCAGGCAACAGTAGGGGTGGTGCAGGGACTGGGGCATACACCCCCAGCAGCGAGGATGGCTGTCACCAGAGTGATTTTCAGAAAATAAAAATAAAAAAGGAACCCAGGGCAGGCAGTGGTGCCGCTCAACCTCCAAGGCGCACTAACTGTCAAGTATTATTTTCTATGCCCCAGGGGGAGGACAAGGACATCTGGCAGCATCCTGGAGGGGGCCCCTGGGTGGCCCCAAGCCACTCTGCCTCTTCCGCCACTTTAGCAGCTCAGGGACACCACACTGCAGGCACCCACTGCCGTTGCAGCCAGATATGCCTTGTTTCATGACCTCTTCTGAGTCCAGCTTGAGTTTGTGACTGTTCCCTGACATGGTACTGCTCCAACCATATTTGAATACTCTTCAGCCGGATTGTCGAGTTGCAGGCTTGTAGGGCGGCTAAGAACTGTAGTCTTGGTAGTCCCGCCAGTTTGTAGTCACTCTTTATGGCAGTGCTGGAGAGGGAATTGTACACGCACCCACGGGAGTGCCGATGGCCTAGTGGTAAGGAGCTGCGCTGCCATCCCAAAGACCCATGGTTTGAATCCACCAGCTGCTCTGCGCAGGAAAGGTGGGAGATCTCTCCTTGTGTGATTTACAACCTCTGAAAACCTGCTGGACGGTCAGCTACAAGTCAGGTCTAACTGAAAGGCATGCAACAACAACAGATGCTGGAAATTGACCTCTGTTTAAAAAACAAACCCACACCAAACCAACCTCATTGCTGTTGATTTAGAAACAACTCCCAGCTGGTCAGCTGGTCCATTGCATTTCTGAGGCTGTGGGGCGTATGGGGGGAGACTGCCTGCCTTTCTGTGGTGGAGTCACTGGTGGATTGGAAATGCCCGAGAGGTGCGGCCTGTCGGTTAGCCGCTCACCTCCCATGAGCTTTGCCACCAGAACTTGCCCTAATCTCTATACTTGTGATTTTAAGGCCATCTAGTAATGATTTCTCTTTTTTACATTAATGCAACAGAATTAATAAGATGTTGTTGCTGTTGTTAGGTGCCGTCGAGTTGAATATGACCCATTGCGATCCGATGAACAAAAGATCTGAACCCTGTTCTATCTTGCGCCGTCCTCACACTTCCTGACACACTAGAGCCCATTGCAGCAGTGTCAATCCACCTGGTCGACGGTCTTCCCCTCATTTGCTGACCCTCCACCCTTCCCAGCATCATGTACCTCTCCAAGGAATAGCTCCTCCTAGCAACATGCCCAAAGGATGTGAAGTGAAGCCTCATTACCTTTGTCTCCAAAGAACATTCTGGCTGCATCATTTCCAAAACGTTATCTGTTCGTTCTTTTGGCGAACATGGGATGTTCAACGCTCTTAACACCACAGCTCTAAGGGCTCAATTCTTCCTCTGTCATCCTTACTCATTTTTCAGTTCT
This sequence comes from Elephantulus edwardii, assembly GCF_000299155.1. Classification (NCBI taxonomy): domain Eukaryota; kingdom Metazoa; phylum Chordata; class Mammalia; order Macroscelidea; family Macroscelididae; genus Elephantulus; species Elephantulus edwardii. The sequence goes on from NW_006399836.1 coordinate 8,853,874, forward strand.
CAGATACATAGCAAGTGATCAGAAAGACCATGGCCTGAATCAGATGCACCTTAGCCGTCAAACTTTCATCATTACTCCCCATATTGCCAGAGTGTCTGCTATGTTTACAAAAATACCTTCCTTGCATTAGGGGAGATGAATCAGGGAAGGGCAGGAGGAGGTGGCCAAGTAAGAAAGGGGGAGCGTTGAGCTTAAGATACGGCAGTGAAGGCAGAAGAGGGGCTGAGTGAGATCCGTGAAGGAGGGCAAGCCTGGGGAACCTGCTGGAGGCTTGGCAGTGGGTGTGAAGGTGACATCAGAAGGCCTCCAAGGCTCCCAGCTGGAGCAGAAGCGTGCAAGGGGCAAGGTCTGGGGAAGGGGGGTGGTGCGGTGTGATGCCCCAGGCCTCTGCTTTTGGCAGATTTCCACCTCTCACCCTAAGTGCTCACTGGTCCCTCACGGCCTGTACTGCCTCACCCTGTGGGACCTGACCTCTTACCTGCTTCTTCCAGTTTGGAAAAATACATGCAATCTCAAATCAGTGAAGAGTCAAATGTTGAACAGGAAGACAAACATACTCCCCAGGGACAAAGGAGTGAAAATGTAGGTGACAGTTTAAAGAGTTAAACTTTAACTGAGCGAAATTTTAACCAAATTCTTAATTTTAAAATTTTTTTGAGAAATGTTACATGCTTATTTGATATCAGACACAAACTACACTAAAATGCCTTTTATTAATGAAAAGGCAACCTTTTAGATACGAGGAGTTTGAATTTGACAGGCATGGTTAAGAGCACAAAGGTTTAGTGGCTGCTCCTGCCTGACCTCCAGCCCCTACGTTTAAACAGACTGATGAACACACAGAAGGTTCTCGCTCTGTGATGTGAGCCACAGAGAGTGGACCGCAGCATGGATGCGCCCCTTCCCAGACGATGAGACTGCATGTGCCCGCAGGGAAACGTCTGCAGGATGTTAATGCAAAAAAAAGAATGAAAATAGGCCATTTGTTTTTAAAAAAGCAAGGAAATCAGAAAACTGCACGTAGGACTATAATAATAGTGAGCTTCATTGAGCAATGAGTGTGTGTGTCCAGCTTTGTATTAAATGCTCTATTGAGAAGCATTAATGGAGGGCAGATGTCCTTGGGTGGCATAAAGTGCTAAGCACTCGACCTTTAACTAAAAGGTGAGCAGTTCAAATCCACCCTGGGATGCCTCAAAAGAAAGACCTGGCTATTTGCTTCAAAAAGAGTAGAGCTTGAAAATCCAATAGGGTGCAGATCTGCCCTCCACACATGGGGTCCCCATGAGTCAACAGCAGTTTTTTTCTGGCTGGTTTTTTTTTTACTTTGTGTTTGTTTGTTTTAATGCAAGGCAGGCTTTTTAGCTATCACCACTTCTTTTCATGGGGGTGGTGGTGGTGGATTTACTTAAGGTAGTCCGAATCTATGCTTTTACCGAGCCCTCAAAACCACTCCTCCCTTAAGCTAGGAAGAGATGGACACATCTGGGACAGGTCTGGGGAGTCCCAGGGTAAAATAAGACCTGAGCCTTGTCTTAACTGGGATAAGTTTCATCTTACTTGGATCAGTCAACAACTTTGGTATCAGCAGTCAGGAGATCAGGAGACCTTGGGCAAGTCTGCTGTCAGGGATCTCTCCAAATTACTGATGAGCAATGATGTCAGTTTGAAGACTAAGGTGAGCCTTATTCAGGCCATGATCTTTTCAATCACTTGCTGTGCATATAAGAGCTGGACAGTGACCAAAGATGACAGAAGAAAAAAATTGATGCCTTTGAGCTGTAATATTGGATAAAAATATGGAATATCCCATGGACTGTCAAAAGAACACAGAGACAGGTCTTGGAGAAGGTGCAGCCAGAATGATCCTTGCAGGCAAGGAGTTAAAGCTTTGTCTCATGTACTTTAGGCTGCTACTGTTATTGAGTATCACTGACTGAGTCAAAACCAACCCAGAGTGGACCCGCCAGCAGATTTTCAGAGGCAGTAATTGCAGGGGAGGAGATTGCTCATCCTTAGCCTGTAGAGCACCTGGTGGCCTTGAACCACGTGCCTTCAGGACTGCAGTGCAGTTTCTTATCACTAGGCCACCAGAGCTCTCTAGGAGAGGGTATTCCTTGGAAAGGGACATTAAGCTTGGAAAGGAATAGGGGCAGCAAAGGAGAGAAAGACCATCGACAAGATAGATTGACCCAGTAACTGCAGCCAAGGCTCTAGTGTGTCAGAGATGAGGAGGTCGGCACGGGGCAGGACGGGGTTCAGATCTATTGTTCATAGGGCCTCTGTGAGTTGTGCTCAACTTGACAGCCCCTAATGACAATAGCAGTAACCCACTGGAATGGCCCTGACCCACGCCAGCTGCCAAAGCGGCAGCAGCCTGAAGGTTAGGAGGTGACCCCACTCGTCATTAGAGGCTGGGCCTCAGTGAGCAGGCCCTGCTGGACGCACCCACTCGGGCCTCATTCCCACGGCAGGGGGTGAGGGCAGTAACACAGGGGTCCATTGCTGGGTGCTTCTCAGAGGCAAAGACAGTGAAACTTCGTCTTACATACCTTGGGGACATTGTCAAGAAGGACCAGTGCAGGGTCAGAGAAAGACCCTCACAGAGATGGACGGGTTCAGTGACCGTAACAATAGCTTCAGGCCTGGCAGAGACCTCAAGGATGGTGCTGGGTAAGGTTCAGATCTGTTGTTCATAGGGTTGTTGTGAGTCATTGTCAATTCAATGGAGCCTGACAATGGACCAACATGTGTGTGTGTGTGTGTGTGTGTGTCCGTGCACAGGCAGCTCTCGTGCCTTAGTGTTAAGGAGCTGCTCTGCCGGCCCCAAAACAAGCTGTCTGAATCTACCAGCTGCTTTGTGGGAGAAAGATGGGTAACCTCCTCCTATGTCTCTGAAAATCTGCTGGAGAGTCAGCTATGGGTTGGTTTTGACTTGTTGCTACACCACCACCACCACATCTATGTTGTTGTTGTTATTATGTGCTGTCCAGTTGACTGTGACTCACAGCGACCCTAAGCACAACAGGTCTGAACCCTGCTCTGTCCTGAGCCAGTCTAACTCTGATACACCTAATCCTATTGCCTTAGTTATTATATCAATCCATCTCATCCGGGGTCCTCTTCTCCTGTATTGTCCCCCCACCTATCCAAGCATGGTGTTCTCCAGGGACTGGTCCCTCCTGGTTACATGACCAAAGTATGTTAGACAGAGCTTCAAAATCCTAGCCTCCAAGGAGAAACTTGATTTCATCCTCTCCAAGACAGACCTATTTGTTCTCCTGGTGGTCCATGGTATGTTCAATGCTGTTCTCCAGCACCACAAACAAAAGCATCAATTTTTCTTTTGTCATCCTTACTCATTTTCCAGCTCTCTGATACATAGCAAGTAATTTTGAAGATCATGGCATGGATCAGTCTCACAATTTATGTCTATAATCTGTGTGTGTGTATATATGTATATATATGTTTATATGTGTATATATGTGTGTATATATATGTATATAAACTGAGGAGGACCTGAAGCGCTTGCTACAGAAGATCAAGGACTACAGCCTCCTATACGGACTGAAGCTCAACGTCAAGAAAACAAAGATTCTAACCACTGGGCCAATTGGAAACATCAGCATGGATGGTGAAGAGATTGAAATAGTTAACAGTTTTCATTTACTTGGCTCCACAGTCAACACTCTTGGTAACAGCAGCCAGGAAATCAGGAGACGAATTGCATTGGGAACGTCGACTGTGAGGGACCTCTCAAGAGAACTGAAGAGCAACGATGTCAGGCTGGAGACTAAGGTGCACCTGAACTGGGCTATAGTCTTCACAATTATGTGCTATGCATCAGAGAGTTGGACAGTGAATAGGGTTGATAGAAAGAGGATTGATGCCTTTGAGCTGTGGTGCTTGTTGAATATACCATGGACTTCCAGGAGAACAAACAGGTTTGTCCTGGAGAGGGTGAAGCCAGAGTGTTCCCTGGAGTCAAGGATTCTGAAGCTTTGTCTGACATATTTTGGGCATGTTGCAAGGAGGGACTGGTCCTTGGAGAGGGACATCATGTTTGGCAGAGTGGAGGGGCAGCGAAGGAGAGGAAGACCTTTGATGAGATGGATCGATTCTGTGACTGGAGCGGTGGGAATAAGTGCGTTTGAGATGGCTAGGTTGGCACAGGATAGAACAACATTTAGAGCTCTTGTACATAGGGTCTCTATGAGTTGCAAGCGACTCGATGGCACATAACAACAACAACTATATATATATATATAATCTTCGTTGGTTTTACTTCTCTAGAGAACCAGTTTAAGATAGGTTTTCCACAACCTGGAGATTATGTTCAATGTCTCTCAGCTGTACATGTAGACACTGTTGAGCTGTGTATGTTCTGTTTATGTTCTCAGCAACAACAATGATAATAAGAAAGTAAAATATACATAGATAAAAAAAATAAGACAGAATCTAGGGAAAACCTTTCAGAGTGTAAATACGATAAATGGAAACTATTCTGAGCATATAAAATGTCATCATAAATCCTTAAGAATAAAATGGTTTTAATAGATTGCGCATCATACACATTGTCAAGAAAATGAAAGATAATCTTCACAGTGGGAGGAAACATTTGGGAATCATATATCTGATAAGGGCTAAATATAAACAAAATATAAAGAGCACATACAATTCAACACGAACAAGACAAACACCAAAATTGAAAAAATGCTGGGTTTTGAATAGACCTTTCTCCAGAGAGCATGTGAAAAGATGCTCAGAGTAATTCGTCATTGTTCACATTGAGAGTCAGCGCTCCGACCCCTGTGCATAATTAAACATAGCTCTGTCTGACCCTGTGTTAGCCTCATGACCTGTTTCAGCCCAGACCGCATTAGTCATCAGGGAAATGCAAATCGAAACCACCAAGAGATACCATTTTCTATCTGCTAGTATGCTTAGCAAGCATTACTCCTTGGAGGCAAGGATTTTGAGGTTCCATCTGACATACTTTGGACATGTGACCAGGAAGGACCAGTTCTTGGAGGAGGACATCATGATTTGAAGAGTAGGAGTGGCACAGGAGAGAAAGGACCCAGATGAGATGGAGTGACACAGTGACTGGGGTAATGAGGGCAGGTGTGTCAGAAGCAGTGAGATTGGCTCAGGATAGAGCAGGGTTCAGAGCTGTTATGCATAAGGTCTCTATGAATTACAGGCAACTCGACAGCACATACAAGTGGTGAGAGAGAAAGATGGGCAATCTCTTCCAGAGCGATTTACTGCCTCTTAAAAAAAATCTGCTGGCGGGTCAGCTATGGGTCAGTTCTGACTCGACGCCAATGAGGGAGTGACTATGCTTATGATTAAAAGATGAAAGACAAGTGTGGGTGAGTATGTGGAGAAACCAGAATTCTCATGCACTGCCAGTGGGAATGTAAAATGATACAAGGCACAGCGGAAAACAGCTTGGGAGTTCCTTAAAAAGTTAAGTACAGCATTACCATGTGACCCCATGGCCTGAGAATCATTTGTTGTTAGGTGCTGTTGAGTCAAGTACGATTCATGGTGACCCCGTGAACAACAGGTCTGAGCCCATCCGTCCTATCCTGTGCCATCCTCACAATCTCTGACACATTTGGGGCCTAATAGAGATCGAAATAGGAATGAAAGTGGGGGCTTGACAGACACCAGTGTCCACAGCAGTATTATTCACAAGCCAAGTATCCAAACACAGAGTAACAGATAACCAAAATATGAGATATTCACAAAAGTCAGCTAAAACAAGAAAAGAAGTTCTCCATAGATGCTATGACTGAAGTGAATGTTAAAAGTAATATGCTGATTGAAAAAAGCCAGACACAAGAGTCAAATAGTATATGACCTTACAGATGTATAGAGATGGTAAGTACACGAATCGTTCCATGTTATCCAGAGTCCTTTGAAAAAGACATCACACTTGGAAAATAGACGGTCAGTGAAGGAGAGGAAGACCCTCATGGAGCTGGATGGGCAGGGTGATCACCACAATGGGGCGGGGGTGGTGGTGCTGTGTGTGACACGCTGCAAAGGTTCTGCGGGGGGCGGGGTAGTTTACTCAAGGCTTTGGTCTGCTTTACACAGGGTACTAGGAGTTGGAGTCAATTTGATGGCACCTAACAACAAGAGCAGGGGCTGGAATCTGGGATGGGAAATGGAGAGTAAGTGACAGGGGATACACAATTTCTTCTTGGACTTATAAACACTTTTTGGGGACAAATAGTGGTTACAGTTGTACAATAATGTGTATATAATGAATGTCACTGAATTGTACATTTAAAACAGAAAATTTCATGTTATGCATATTTAACAATAAAAAGCATGGTAACATCCTAATAGAGAGACAGGACAGGACACATCCCTGGCATACGTCCTTCCCAATTTTGAACCATGCAGTGTTTCCTTGCTCTGTTCTGACGACTGCCTCTTGGTTCAAGTATAAGTTTCTCATTAGCACGATCAAGTGTTCTGGGATTCCCATTCTTCTCAGAGTCAGCCACAGTTTGTTATGATCCAC
>NW_006399836.1:8862064-8863801 GCF_000299155.1 Elephantulus edwardii
ACAAAGCAGAGTTTAGGGCTGTTGTACATAAGGTCACTATGAGTCACAAGCAACTCACCATAACAACAACAATAACAACATCCTAATAGAAGAAAATACCTAAATATATATTTTTAAGGTTGCCTTTAATTTTGTATTATTTTATTTTTGGTGTTTGTTGAGAATATAAAAAATAAAGCACACCAGCTCAATGTTTCACAAATGCAGGGACTTTGAGGACATTTTTGGAATTACACAACCATCCTCACCCTCCCTTCTGAGTTGTTCCTCCCCCAGTTTCAGACCATTAAATTTCCTTTCTGCATCTTGGACTTGCTTTGCCAGTTTGATCCTTTATCTGTCGTTGTTGGTTGATGTTGACTCATGCAACTGAAGCCTTTTTATAATTATCATCGTTTCTCAAAGTTCATAGAGTTTCCAGAAGCATGTTGTTTAGGAAGTGGATGCCATCCCTGCTTCCACTTGAACCTATACTGATTGATCTAACAGCACATAATGTTCAAAGCCAGCATTCTTCACCAGTTAATGTAAACTATTGCTTAGTTATAAGTAGATCTCAGGGAATAATGTTTGTTTAAGGCTTAAGGATTGTCTCAGGACATTCATTTCAGAGATTCAATCACCTTCATGGGTCCAGAAAGTCTGGATTCCATGAGAATCTGAAATTCTGTCAGTATTTTCCAACTTTTATTTGGGATTATTCTATAGAATCTTTGATTAAAATGCCTAGGAATGGTAGCCAGAAAACATGCAAATAGATTTATAGACCAATAAATACCAATAACTGATGTGACCTTGTAAAAGACCAAAAGTGTGCAGTGTTGTTTTTTTAAATTTTTTTAAAATTATGCTAGCTTATTTGCAAAATTCAAATACATTGTTTTTCAGACCTGATTCTTCCAATTTCCCTCACCCTTCCATCAAATTGTATAACCCTATGATTAATCTCTCCTTCCCCTGCACATCCTCATCCCACTGCTTCCACCCTCCCCCCCACCTTGGATCCTTACACTCATTCCACAATAATGTTTTTATACAATATTAAAGTTCCTTGTGGAATTGAGTCAGTTCAGCAAAATGCTCTCTAGTCTCTCCCAAGCTAGTTAATAATTTACAAAATCATGGCTCCTGTGTGCCAGGTAGTATTCCATCAAAAGAGTGCAATTTTAAACAGCAGGGCCATGTTGTTTAGCTTTCAGAAAAACTAAGATTTTTCTAGGGATGGTGGTGGTGGGAGCAAGAGTAGAGTAATACAGACATCCCCCACTCACTGCTCAAAGGCAGGCTTGGAGGTAAACGTTACTAAAAAACAATTTGCCACTAGGAATCAAGAGCCTGAACCGTTTGGACTCAGCCTGAATCTAGTCATGGATTGGACAAGCCAAAACTGAGGGACGTTTTGCAGAGCGACTAGCCTGGATTCTGTGAAAGCATTAGAGTCATGGAAGACTCCCAAAGGCAGGAGAGTTGTTCCAGATTAAAGCAGACAAAAGAGACACGGAGACGAAATGCAGTGTGCAAACTTGATTGGATCTTGGGATTTATTTAAAACCAAAATGAAAATAATCCTTTGGGAAAGGACTCTGGATCGAATGAGGAAAGACTGTGGAGCAAAAATGTGTTCTAACAGAACAATAGATACATTTATAAGATAAACAATCACAGGGAGATCTGGTGGCCTAGTGGCAACAACATACCCTACAATCCCAGAGGTATGCAGTTCGAATCCACCAGATG
>NW_006399836.1:8864491-8874389 GCF_000299155.1 Elephantulus edwardii
GTGACACTGATGAGTCAAATGTGATAATGGTTACCCATGGTGGACGGTGTTTGGTGGAGCTCCCCGATTAAAACAAGCTTAGAAGCAGGAGTGGCATCCACTTGTGAAATAGCTTGCCTCTGGAAACCCTATGAACTTGGAGAAAGGACGAAAGTTATAGAAGTATCCAGGTTTTTCGTTTATAGGGTCGCTATGAGTTGACTACAACTTGACGGCACTTAACAACAACAATGGAACAATTTAGGAAATTTGAATACTAACAGTAGTTGGAAGCAGGAGTAGCATCCACTTCTTAAATAATATTCCTCTGGAAACTCTGTGAACTTTGATACATGACGACAGTTATAGAAAGAGTGCAGGTCTTTAGTTCATAGTCGCTATGAGTCATGCTCGACTTGATGACAATCAACCACAACAACAAGTGACTATAATAGTGTATCAGTGTTATAATTTGGTCACTGGATATGCAAGACAATATCCTTCACAAGAAAAATGCTTGGTGAGGAATCAAGATCAAGGCTCATGATGTCTGAAACGGAAACGGTTTTAGCAAAAGATGTGTATTTTGACCTAGATGTAGATTTGTAGATCTCTGTATAGTTATATTTCTAAGTCATGAGACAAGGGGTCATCCCTGGGTAGCACAAATGGTCAAGAAGTGCTAACTCACCCAGAAGTGCCATGGAAGAAAGGCCTGGTGATCCTTTTCCAGAGTCAGTCACGACAATGCTGAACAGTGCAGTTCCACCCTGGGTCACGTGGGGCACTGTGAGTCATACTGACTCAGCCCCAACTAGTGGGATGTGTTCAGTTACAGATGTGGACCGAGACAAGGGAGGAAATCGCAGGGCAAAACGTCAGCAGTTGGTGAATTAGGTGCTAAGAACATAGGAGTAGATATTTATACTGTAATTGTGAATACCACTTTTCAGTAAAATGTCAAGGGGAAAGAGACTGAGGGCACGTGAGTCCAGCTGTGAAGGGAGGCCTGAATCACACAGGCAGGGCTGGCCAGCTAACCCTGGCCCTGGGACTTAACAGCACCCCAAAATGCCTCTGCTCTCAGTCCTTCTTGCCAACCCTAAGAATCTTTCCACTGGGAGTCACCTACTCCACCTGTTCTGCATCCCTGAAGGTCACTTTCCATGTCCACCTCCCCCTACAACAGGCCCAGGATGCAGCTGAACAGACACTTCTCCAAGCTCGGGCTTGCATCCACTCTGGATGCTGGGAGACTGGACCTCGGCTCCAGGACCTGACTGTGTCTCCTCATCTCAATCCCTGTCTCTGCTCTGGGCCTGTCTCCTTGTGGCCATGTTTATCCATCCTCCCACACACTCCAGCCACCAGCAAGCATGTGGTCACCCAGGAAGGTCATGGAAGACCCAGGAGGTGAGGGTCTCTGGACAAGCTCCATCCCCATTCCCAAGCTGAGGTCCAACTCTTCCCTCTCAGAGCAGGTCCTCCTGCTGGGTACCCTGGGGCCATTTAATTTTTATTTTCCAAAAGCAATACTACCCCCATGTCAGCACTGGCTGTTTTTCTGACTCCTAGACACATGATCTGCTATCAATATGGTCAGCTGAACCTGACTTTGACCTTGGGGCCCCTCACGTGAGCTGGGGCCAGTCTGGAGGAGGAGATAAAGAGCCCATGAAGGGGTGGCCAACTTGTCCTAGGAGCAAGACATTTACCAAAACACATCATCACAAAGTCACAGGCCCGGAAAGAGAGAGCCAAGTATGTAGTATTTATTTATGACCTTTCAGGAGACCTAAGCCTTCGGACACTACACTTTGATCTCCCCTAGGCAAGTCAAGTTCAGAGACAGGCTCTGTGCATGACCCTTCCTGAGCCCCAGCTGCTGGGAGTGTAGAGCCAGGATCAAGGAATTTAGAAGAAAATTAAGGAAGTCAAGAACTCTGTACTTGTTACTAGAACTGTCACTTATTCTTAGGATTCTAAAACAGAAGATAATAGAATCCCCATTTCTCAAAGCTAGAAAGAGGATCTCTGTGGCACAAATAGTTTTCAATGGTTAGCCAAAAAATAGCCAATGTCAGATGGATCTTTGCTGAAAGCAGAGATTCCCAGAGGAATGTCTATCTGTGTTTCATTGACTATGCAAAGGCATTTGACTGTGTGGATCACAACAAATTATGCCTGACTCTGAGAAGAATGGGAATCCCAGAACACTTGATTGTGTTGATGTGACACACCTATAATTGGACCAGGAAGCAGTTGTTAGAATAGAGCAAGGAAATGCTGTTGCGGTTGTTGTTATGTGCCATTGAGTTGTTTGTGAATCACAATGACCCTTATGTACAACAGCCCTGAAATCTTTTCTATCCTGTGCCAACTTTACTGTCTCTGACACACTAACCCCCATTACCCCAGTCACTGAATCAATCCATGTCATCGAGGGTCTCCTTCTCTTTCTCCGTTCTTTAGCCCTTTCAAGCATGATGTCCTTCTCCAAGGACCGGTTCCTCCTTGCAACATGTCCAAAGTATGTTAGACAAAGCTTCAGAATCCTTGCCTCCAAGGAGCAGCCTGGTCTCACCCTCTCTAGAATGAACCTGTTTGTTCTCCTGGAAGTCCATGGTATATTCAACACTCTTCTCCAGCACCACAGCTCAGAGGCATCAATTCTCCTTTTATCATTCCTAGTCATTTGTCCAGTTCTCTGATGCATAGCAAGCAATTGTGAAGCCTAAAGGAAATACTACATGGTTTAAAATAAGGAAATGTATATGTCAGGGATGCATCCTATTTCCAAACCTTTTCAATCTATATGTGGAACAGGTAATTTGGGAGGCTGGACTTTATGAGGAGGAGAGTATCAAGTATTGGTACCTAATAGTATCAGGATTGAAGGAAGACTCATCATCAACAACCTTCATTATTTAGATGACACAACTTTGCTTGCCAAAACTGAGGAGGACCTGAAGCATTTGCTGCAGAAGGTCAAGGACTGCAGCCTTTAATATGAATTAAAGCGCAACACCAAGAAAACAAAGATTCTCACCACTGGGCTGATTGGCAGTATCAATCATGATAGAGGGAGAAAAGACTGACATTGTTAATAGCTTCAGCTTGGTTGGCTCCATATTCAACACTCTTGGTACCCACAGCCAGGAAAACAAAAAACAAATTGCACTGGAAAAATCTGCGGTCAAGGACATTTCCAGAGTGCTGAAGAGCAACAGTGTTAGCTCTAGAAACTAAGGTGCATCTGATGTAACCAGTAGTCTTCGCAATTAGTTGCTATGCATCAGAGCTGAACCGTGAATAAGGATGGTAGAAGGAGCAATGGCCTTGAGCTGTGGTGCTAGAGAAGAGTATTGAACATACCATGGACTGCCAAAAGAACTAACAGGTCCATCCTAAAGAGGGTGAAATGAGGTTGCTCTTTGGAAGCAAGGATTCTGAAGCTTTGTCTCACATATTTTAGACATATTACCAAGAGGGACCAGTACTTGGAGAAGGACATCATGCTTGAGAAGGTGGAGGGACAGCGCACAAGAGGAAGACCCTGGATGAGATAGATTGATTCAGTGATTGGGGTAATGGGAGTAGGTGTGTCAGATAGAATTAGGTTGGCTCAGGATAGAGCAGATTTCAGAGATATTGTTGTGCATAGGGTTCTATGAATCATAAGTAATTCCATGGCACACAACAACAACAACAGTCCAAAAAGGGCTATTTAGAGCCCACTCAGAGATGCCATGGAAGGCAAATCTGTATCTGAAAGGATTTCATTTCAAAATTTCTATGTTCTTGTTGTTAAGTGCAGTTGGATCGTCAAAATGACTGTATGAGCAACCAATCTGAACCCTGCCTACCCCATGCCATCCACGTCATCTCTGACACACGAGAGCCCATTGCTGAAGTCATTTTATCAAACCATCTCACGGGAGGTCGTCTTCTCCTTGACTGACCCTCCATCTTTCCAAGCATAATATCCCTTTCCAAGAAATAGCTTAGTCTAGCTACATGTCCACAGTATGAAAGATGAGGCTTTGTGATCTTTGCCTCCAAGAGCCATTCTGTTGCATTTTTTCCAAGAAATACCTTTTAGTTGTTTTGGTGATCTGGAGCAGTTCTATTCTGCACTCATGAAGGGCTTGCCTTGAGTAGGAATTAGCTTATTTATGTGCAACCACCACCAACACCACTACCATCAGCATGAACACCAATATCACCATCACCACCATGTACACCAGCATCACCACCATGAACATCAACACCACCATTAGTACCACCATCACCACCATGAACACCAATATCACCATCACCACCATGAACACCACCATGATGTACACCACCATCACCACTGTGAACATAGACACCAACACAACATTACTACCATCATCACCACCATGAACACGAACATCATCACCACCATGAACACCACCACCACATACACAAGCAATCACCACTATGAACATCACCACCACCATTTACTACCACCATCACCACTATGAACACAAACATCATCACCACCATGAGCATCACCATCACCGACACCAACACCATCAACATCATCACCACCACCACCACCATGAACACCACCACTAGGAACACCATTATGACCACCGTGAACACCACTACCATCACCATCACCACCATAAACACCAATACCACCATTACTACTATGGTCACAACCATCACCACCATCATCAACACCAATACTGCCATGAACACCACCACTACCACCACCACAAACACCATCATGACCATTATGAAATCAATACACCACCACCATCATAAACACCACCATCACCACCATGAACATCAACACCACCAACATCAAAACCATCCCCACCATGAGCACCATCACTACTATGAACACTACCACCATCACCACCACTACACTACCATCACCACAATAAACATGACCACCCTGACCACCACCAACACCACCATGACCACCAACCACTACCACCACCACCACCACCATCACCACCATCACTATCATCACCACTATGACTACCACCATCATGGACACTGCCACCACCACCACCATCACTACCATGATCACCAGCAACACCACCAACATCACTGTCACCACTACCACCACCACTACCAATGCCACCATGAACACCATCACCACCACCACGACCAACATCACCACAATGAACACTACCAACATCACCACAATGAACACCACCACCATGAACACCTCACCACCACTACCACCATCACCATCACTATCACCACCATGAACACCAAAACCACCATCATCACCATGCTCACTGCCAAAACTGGAAAGGGATTAGGCTGTGGGACAGATGGTTCTGCTCCATACACCACACTCTTAAATACACTACCCAAGGGAGCTGTGCTCACTACCAGGACCACTGAGGCCTGGAGCTCACACCCTGCATCTGAATGAGGTCTGGTGAGGGCCACGCCTGGCCAAGGCTCAAAGCTGCTGTAGCATTCCCTCCAGAGGTTCAAAACCTACATTGGTGCTGACTGGGATGGAAGCCAAGTGTTTGCCCAGTGAGAAGTGGCACCAACACTAGGTCCCCAGGCTGCTTTGGAAAGTTTTAGGGCCCTTTTTTCATGGGTGCTAAAGGTGAATAAACACATACTAGAAGGCCATATGGACCCCACCTTCTGTGTAACCTGAGGCAGAGTGCCGCCCTCTCTGATCCATGTGCTCTTTTCAATAAAGCATTTAACGGGTCTCTTTGGTCTCCTGGATGTTCACAATGGTGAGCCAAAGCACCGTAGAATCCTACTGTCTGGGTTCAAATCCCAGTGCTACTACATAGAGGTCTGATGAGCCTGTTGTCTATCTGATGCTTCTGTGCCTCAATTTCTCCCCTTGTAAATGAGATTAATAATGGCACCTACTTGGTAGAATTTTCACAAGGATCAAATGTATACATATGTACATATGTGTATATACGTATGTATATGTGTGTAATATATATGTGATTTAGAAATATGAGATAGATCTCCCATGTGGGACTTGAAATGCTTACTAAAGAAGACCATAGACTACAGTCTTCAATACGGATTACAACTCAACATCAAGAAGACAAAAATCCTTACTACTGGGGCAACAGGCAACATTATGATAGATGAGAAAAGAGTAAAATAGCCAATGATTTAATCTTACTTGGATACACAATCAACACCCTTGGTACCAGCAGTCAAGAAATCAAAAGATGGGTTGCATTGGGAAAATCTACTGTCCAGGACCTCTCCAAAGTACGAAGAAGAAATTATGTCAGTTCAAAGATCAAGATGCATCTAATTCAGCCCATGGTCTTTTAAAACTACTGGCTATGTCTCTGAGAGATAGACAATGACTAAAGGTGACAGAAGAAGAATTGTTCCCTTTGAGTTGTGGTATTGGAGAAAATATCTGACTAGCCCACTGGCTACCACAAGAATAAACAGATATGTCTTAGAAAAGGTGCATCCAGAGCGCTCCTGAGATGCAGGAATAGTGAAGGTTTGTCTCACGTTCTTTGGGCATGTTGTTAGGAGAGGGCATATTCCTTGGAACAGGACATGATGCTTGGAAAGGTGGAGAGTCAGTGAAAGAGAGGAAGACCTTCAATGAGACGGATTGACACAGTGACAGCAGCAATGGGCTTAAGTGTGTCAGAGAGACTAAGAAGGGCGCAGTCAAGGGCAGGGTTCAGATCTGTTCATCGGGTCTCTATGAGTCATACTGCACTCAATGGCACTTAACAACATCCCATGTAGGTGGTATATACATGGAATACATCTGTGTGGGAGTTTATTTATTTATATATACATTATTTCCCGATGCAATTCCTCTCTCGATTTCCTGGCTGTTGGTACTTAGAGTGGTGATTGTGGAATTACATTGGGAAAATTGGCTGTCAGAGACCTCTCCAGAGAACTGAAGAGCAACGATGTCAGTCGGAGACTAAGGTGTGCCTGATCCAGACCATAGTCTTTGCAATTGCTTGCCATTCATCAGAGAGCTGGACAATGACTAGGGATGATAGAGAATTGATGCCTTTGAGCTGTGGTGCTGGAGAAGAGTGTTGAATATACCATAGACTGTCAGGAGAACAAACAGGTTCATCCTACAGAGGGTGAAGCCAGGCTGCTCCTTGGAGGCAAGGATTCTGAGGCTTTGTCTGACATATTTTTGGACATATTTCAAGGAGGGTCTGGTCCTTGGAGAGGGACATCATGCTTTGAAAGGTGGAGGGATGGAGAAAGAGAGGGAGGCCATCGATGAGATGGATTGATACAGTGACAGATGTAATGAGGGTAAGTGTGTCAGAGACAGTAAAGTTGGCACAAGATAGAGCAGATTTCAGGGCTGGTGTACATTAGGTTTGCTATGAGTCACAAGTGACTTGATGACACATAACAGCAATAAAAAAATACATTATTCACACACACACACACACACACACACACGGACCTAGCGCACTCCTTAGCAGCGAGCATGGTGAGACTTTATCTCATGTACTTTGGACATGTCAGCAGAAGGAATCAGTCCCTGAAGAAGAACATTATTCTTGGAAAAGTACAGGGTCAGCAAAAGAGAGGAAGAACCTCAGTGAGATGGATTGACACAGTGACTGCAGCAGTGGGCTCAAGACCAGTAAGATTGTGAAGATGGCAAAGGACCCAGCAGGGTTTCGATCTGCTGTGCACGGGATCGCTGTGAGTCAGCCTGCCTCAGTGACGGCTGACAGCATCATTGTCTATAAAACCTGCCAGTGTGAACAGAGCATGGTAAGTGCTGAGTAGATGCTGGCTGTGTCATCATTGCTGGCATGTCCAGACAGAAACGACGCATTTACCTCAAGAAGGCAGCAGAGACTCATGACCATCTGTGTTGAGCCCTGGATTCTCTCCTGCTGACTAAGCCTTGATGGACACTTTCATATGGTTTTGCTTAACTTTCAGGAATGTAGGCATCTCATGGCAACAGATACACATATGTGCACACCGTGTTCATTGTAACATGATTTACAATAGTTGTTGGTCTTCAGTGCCATATAGGTTTTGGTGACTCACAAGGACCTTATGAACTAAATGCCATAGAGTTTATGGCTTTTCCTTGACAGCATCTAACAGCGACCTTATAAACAACATCAAAACTTTGCTCTATCTTGCACCATCCTGTCATGTTCAAGCCCCATGTTGTAATTGCTGTCAACCCATCTAGTTTAACAAAGTAGAGATAAAAACAACTTAAATGTCCATCAGTAGATAAATGAAATCTCAAACACACACACACACACACACACACACATACACACACACACGAATAGTAGTCAATACTAAAGAATGATAAAGAATGAGTGGAATGTCCTGTATCATGGATGAATCTAGAAAGCATTGAGTTGGGTGAAGGAAGTCACTCACAAAAGAACAAATATTATATGAGTCCACTGTTGTAGAAGTTTATACACAGAAAGAATGAATCATTCTTGTCTAGTTAGCAGGGAGAGGAGGAGAGTGAGAAGTGAGTGAAAAGTACACAGGTAACAGACACCTCTGAAGAAAGGTGAAGAGAAAGGTGATGTACAATACAGGGACGGTCAGCACAATATGATAGAGAAAGGAGAGACGAGAAAGACAGTGAACAACGCTGGACACTATCACATATGCAAACCTGTCATATCAGCAATAATTTGGAAGCAGGAGTGGCATCCACTTCCTAAACAACATGCCTCCAGAAAGTCTGTGAACTTTGATAAATGTTGATAGTTGTAGAGGGGCTTCAGGCCTTTTGTTCATAGGGTCGCTGTGAGTTGTGCTCGACTCGAAGGCAATCAACAACAACAATTAGCACACACTGTAAATATATCCATAGCAGAGCCAGCAGGGGGCAAAGCGAAATCAACTTCTAATCATAACCAAACACACTAGGGGGTGGTAAGGTGCTTGTCCTGAGGTCCTGGGATCATAGTCTTGGGAGGACATCAAGATCAACTGACATTACATAGTCCACAAGGTCTTTTTAACTGATTTATTTTTTTTTATTATTGTGTACCATCAAGTCAAATCTGACTGGCACAGGAAGCGATTGCCCCTTCTTCTCCAGGACAGCATCTGGTGGATTCGAACTGTGTGCCTTCAGGATTGCAGTGCAGCTTCTTGCCCCTAGGCCACTAGGGCTCCCCACAAGGTCTGTCTAAGGACCTTTTTATTTTTCTTTCTTCATGGATGATTTCCTTAAGGTCATCCCACAGCATGACTCGACTTCAGTAGATAGTGCTCATTGTATCAAATCTATCCTTCTTGTTGCTCTTAGATACTGTCGAGTAAAACTCACAGTGACCCTAACAACAACAGATGTGAACTCTGTCCTGTTCTGTGTCATCCTCATCATCTCTAACACGCTTAAGCTCATTGCTGTGGTCACTGTTGAGAGACTGCCCCTCTTTCAATGATGAAAGCATTTACCTTTCCAGGCATGATGTCCTTTCCTAGGGAATATTCTCTCTTAGGAATATGCCCAAAGTATGTAAGACGAAGATTCACTGTCTTTTCCTCCAAGGAGCATTCTAGTTGCGCTTTTCCCAAGACACCTCTCTTTGTTCTTCTGGCAGTTAATGGAATATTCCACACTCTTCCGGCTCTCAGATACATAGCAAGTGATTGAAAAGACCATGGCTTAAACCAGGAACACCTTAGTCTTCAAACTAACATCATTGCTCCTCAGTACTTTAGAGAGGTCCCGGACAGAGGACTTTCCCAAAGCAATCTGGTCTCCTTGTCTCTTGACTGCTGTTACTGAGGGTGTTCATCATGCATCAGAGTAAGATGAAATTGTTAACAATTTCAATTCGTATGGGGTAAACTCGAGGTCATATTTGGGCTCTCATGGGCTTATTTTCATTTTCTTCACCTTTAATTTGAACTTGCACATGAGTAATTT
>NW_006399836.1:8878769-8879276 GCF_000299155.1 Elephantulus edwardii
TCTCAAGCTATCTCTGCTTAGTAAAGTTTTGTTTCTGTGGACCCAGTGAGCATCTCATGGTCATTCTTTGCTATCAGAAGGCAAGGACCCTCCCTTGGAACAATTCCCAGTATCATCACCTGGGTGACAGAATTAGGGATATCATTGCAGACATCAGATGCACCTTGGTTGAAGTTAGAAAATTTAAGAGAAAAAAAATTACCCATATCTTATTGTTTATGCCAAGGCAAGCAGCTGTGTGCATCATAACAATTATGGATAACATTGACCAAGATTGAAACTTCCAGGACACATATATGTGATATACGGAGCAGATACAATGTGGAACAGCTGAGTCTGGCTTCTACCTGATTCATAAAGGAGAACCGTCCCCATCAATAAACATCTATAGTGACGAGCTCTGGTGGCCTAGTGGCAAGAAGCTGCACTGCAATCCCAGAGGTGAGCGTTCAAATCCACCAGATGCTCTGCTGGAGAAGGAGGGACAATCTCCTCCTATACCAGTCC
>NW_006399836.1:8879671-8889457 GCF_000299155.1 Elephantulus edwardii
TCAAACTAGTAGTAAAATACAATTCCTCAATTCAGACAGTGTCTGTCAACAAGTAGAAGTTGAGGCTCAACAAGTTGGGGCTCAGCTCAGCAGCACAAATAAACCTCTGGCTTCCTTAATCATTCAGCAAGCTTTGTCTCATAGCAGTCACAAGTTAGTTCTTCATTCAGTTACCCGGAAGCAAAACCTTTACCTTCAGCTCCATCTCCAGGGTAGTGTCAGGCTACACCTTGCCACGGTCTTTTTACACCTCGCCAGTCTCTTCACAGTCTCTTTCCACAGTGTGGAAAATACTTTTATATTGGTCCTTTATGATTTATAAGACCATGTGTCTGTAGTTAAGGTGGCTAGAGACCATTTCCCCAGTGGGGCTAACACAATGTATAGACAAGTCAATTTTTAAAGTAATTTACTGACACCACATATATGCTCCCTCAGGACCTGGACATAGACCAAGAAACAGTCATTCGAACAGAATAAGGGGATAGTGTGTGGTAAGAATTCAGAAAAAGCATAATCAGAGAGCATCCCTTTCTCAGTCAGCAAAATTTGTTGTGATCCACACAGTCAAAAAAACCTTTGCATAGTCTACTCACAGTGACCCTATGAACACCTCCTCCCTAGGCAGAAAAAGCACAAATGTGGAAACAATGACACATGAAATTCACTGAAGAATTGAGGAGGAAGAGGAACAAAAAGAAACAAGTAGTTCCCCTCTGAAGAAATAGGGGCCCTTCCTTTAGAGTCAGTGGCCTGAACCCAGACTTTGAAACAGTAGATCTCCAGTGGCAGAGTCCTTAGAGAGTAGCACTGGGAACCCAGAGGTGGCACTTCTCTGTGAGTTCAAATCCACCAGCAGCTCTATGAGAAAAAAATGAGCAGTTTCTGATTTCCATATACAGTCTCTGAAAATCTGACAGGGGCTAGCTGAATTTGAAGGTGTTTTTTTTTTTTTTTTTTTACAGGGGCTAGCTGAATTTGAAGGTGTTTTTTTTTTTTTTGTTTTAAAATTCTGTGCTCCCATTTTCTTTATTTATGGAACTCTCAAAAAGTTTATTGTGGAATGAATATAAGGATCCAAGGCTGGGGGGAGGGTGGGATCGGAGGGAGGAGGATGTGCAGGGGAGGGGGGATTAATCATGGACTTGTGCAATTTGATGGGAGGGAAGATGACGGAAATTGGGAAAATCTGTTCTCTAAAACAATGTATTGAAATTTTGTAAATAAATTAGTATATATATAATCAACTTGGGGAGGGGGAAGGGGGGTAAAATGTGCAACAATCAATGAATGAAAATCTAACTTTTCTGTAAACTTCTGTTAATATCACAATCAAAATGAAAAATTTTATTTAAAAAATAAATGACCCCTATTCATAGTAGGGATGGGAGCCGAGGGGAACTTGGAGCACGGGCAGACCTGCGGTCATGTTTTAATTCATTTGGCTTCAGAGGTGCACTCTTTCTTTGTGGTGGGGAAAGTCCTTGGGCCTGATTGTTATTCTTTCTGAAATGAACACTCCTACATGTTACAGCACTCTTCTGTCATTCCTCTGTATTGAGGTAACTAAGGATTGCTGTGATACTGAATTTCATGCCACTGTCTGTCAAGCACCATAATGGTTACACACAGTTGACAATATCTGGTTAGCTAACAGATTAAGACAAGCTTGGAAGCAGGAGTGGCATCCACTTCCTAAACATGCCTGTGGAAACTCTATAAACTTAGAGAAAGGACAATAATTATAGAACAAAGTTAAAGTCCTGTGTTTATGGGGCTCAAATAGAAGGCACTTAACAACAACAACAACAACAACAACATATGTTGCAAAGCCCTTATCTTCCATTTTGGACTTCCATTGACTTGACGCTGTATGAAGGCACTCTTGTTTTGTTTGAAGGTCTGTGTAGATTGTTTTCTTTATTTAAGCCTCGTGTTTAGAGTCAATAAGACCTCCAGAAGGACACTTGAATTTAAGGCCAAGCCCTTGTCTCCATTTTGGAAACTGGGTGGAGCGACTAGACTGTGTAAGACGGGCTCTCTTGTTTTGGTTGAGGGTCATTGCAGAATGTTTGGGTGCTTTTATTTTTTTGATGTATCAAATGTGATAGTGTTTACCCATGGTGGACAATATTTGGTGGAGCTCCCCGATTCAAACAAGCTTGGAAGCAGAAGTGGCATCCACTGCTGAAATAGCTTGCCTCTAGAAACTCTACAAACTTGGAGAAAAGATGGAAGTTATAAAAGTGTAGAGGACTTTCATTCATAGGGTCGCTATGAGTCACCTACAACTTGACAGCACTTAACAACATCAACAATAACATTCATAGTAGAGGAAATATAATAGAAGATGAAATTGAAACAGAAACTGGTCTTTACTAACTGAAGTTCAAATATTTTGTTTGCAAATTTTACAAGAACAAATGATGATGTGAACAAGGACTTTCTGGACTGTGGAAGCAGCCTTCCTCACAGTACATTGGAGGGTTGCAAACTTCTTCCAGTGCCAATGAAGAATGTCTTGGACCCAGGATCCAAACTCTTAAAAATATGCCTGTAACCACTAGGACATCCTACTTTATTCCTCAGATCTCTGGCTCCTAGAAGTTCCTGCCAACACCCTAGCCCTTGGTGCAGATGGTACATTTATCTCCTGGAGTATAGTTATGTACCCCTAGCATAACTAATGGTGCAATGATTAAGCACTTCATTGCTAGCTGAAATGTCACTGGTTCAAGTGCACCAGCTGCTCTGTGTTACTATACATCTATAAAGACATGCAGCCTCGGAAGTCCCCAGGACAGTTCTGCTCTGTCCCATGTGATTCTGAGGATTAAAATGACTCAGTGGCAACAGATTTGGATTCTTGATTTGACATTGTGATACGACAGTGGGTTCAAACACAGAAATGGCCGGTAAATTAGAGGATGCTGTTGTTCTTGTGTGCCATGGAGGAGGAACTGACTCATAACGGAGCCACCAGTAGGCTTTCAGAGGCAGTAAATACCATGGGAGGAGATTTCCCATCCATCTCCATAGAGTTGCTTGTAGATTTGAACTGTGTGCCTTTGGGAAAGCAGTCCAACTTCTTACCTCTAGGTTACCATAGCTCCTTGAATTAGAGAATAAGAGAATTAAAATTATAAATGCTAAAGATCATTTTCCTAGGAGAGGCTATTTGTCAGAGAGGGACTTGATGGTTGGAAATGTGGAGGGTTGGCAAACGAGAGGAAGACACTTGATAAGGTGGATTGACACGATGACTGCTGCAATGGGCTCTAATGTGTTAGGAAGTGTGAGGATGGCACAGGGTAGGGCAGGGTTCAGATCTGTTGTTCATAGGGGCACTAGGGGTCATGTTTGACTCGATGACACCTAACAACAGCAACAACAACAAAGAGCAACATACTGATGCTCAAAGAGGCTGAACATAATTTAATGGAATCATATTCCAACATGAGTCCCAATATCCATTATATAGGAATCCAATGAAAGGAAATAAAGAATATTTGGAAGAATGATGGAAAATTTCCCCAAGGCCAAGAAGCTACAAATACAAGAAACTCAAAGAATTCTAAGCAGGATAAACTCATAAATACACTAAGACACATCATAGTAGGCTCTCCAAAATTAAAGATAAAAAAGAGAATATTGAAAGGAATAAGAGAGAAACAGTCACATATAAAGGATAAACATCTGCTTTTGTTGGTGGTTGTTGTTGTGTACCATCAAGTTGGAAACCACACATAGCTGACCCTCCAGCTGATTTTCAGAGGCTGTAATTGCATGGGAAGAGTTGGTGCTGTCAAATCCAGCAATAAAGTATCAATACTTTAGAATTCTAAGTGTTTCATCATTTATGTTTTAGGTAACAGATACATAAAAGACAATGATAAATTTTGTTACAGTAAACATAAAATATAAAATGTAATTAGTGCTAAAATAACAAAATGGAGAAGAACAGCACACAGAATTTCTTGTATGTTACAGAAACAAAACTGGTAACAACTTAGGCTAAAATGTTATAAATACAAGTTGTTAAATGCAACATTCATGGTAAATACTAACAGTGAAGTTGTCAAGGATTTCATTATTTTATATTCACAATCAAGGATGGTGGAAGCAGCTGCCAAGAAATAAGATCTTGTATCAGGCAACAACAAATGTTGTATCAGGCAAATTTGCTGAAAAAGATTTTGAAAGTTCTTAAGAGAAATGATGTCACTTTTGGGACTAAGGGGCACTTGACCCAAATGGTACTATTTTCCATCATCTTAGGTGCAGTCACAAGTTGGACTGAATAAATAAGACTGAAGAGTTAATGCCTTTGGGTTGTGGACTGCCATAAGAATAAACAAACTTGTCTTAGAAAAAGTCTAGTCTAAATCATCTTCTAAGCAAGGATAACAAGTTGGTCTCACACACTTTGGGCAAGCTATCTGTAGGTCCCAGGTCCTGGAGAAGAGCAGCACACTAGGTAAAGCAGAAAATTGGTGTGAAATAAGATCCTCATCAAGATGGACTGCTTAAATGGCTACAAAAATGGGATCAAGGGCAGCAGCAATTGTGAAGCTGGTTTAATTCCAGCATAGATTTCTTTCTATTGTACTTAAGGTTGTTATGAGTTAGAACCGACTTGACAGCACCTAAAAACCAACAAAACTGAGAAAATAGATTTGAAAACATACCACCACCACAACCCCCCCAAAAAAAGAAGAAGAAGAAAAAGAACCTGCAGGAGCGGCAGCTATGGGTCGATTCTTACCTGATGGCACATAACAACTGCTTTGCTGTCAATCAAGGAAGCCCACCTTCTGGGTTCTAACTGCTTCAGATAAGAGGCTCCCAGCCATCAACCAAATGTCAATCAAAAAGACACCACAAAAAAAGGCAAGAAAGAAAGGAAGGAGCAGAGAACCAGAGAGGAACACTACAACATACCAACAGAACACAAAAGCAAGCAGTGCTGAAAGATAAAAAAGGCTTACAATATACACAAATAAACAACAAAATGAAAACAGCACAAGTCACTTCTTATTTGTAATGATATTGAAAATAAATGAGGAAATGTTGCAATCAAAATAAGAGAGTGGCATGCACACCCATGCTTATTGTAGCTTTGTTTGCAATAGCAAAGAGCTGGAAACAACCCAACTGCCCATCAACAAATGAATGGATAGAGAAGCTCTGGTATATTCACACAATGGAATACTGTGCAGCATTGAAAAACAAGGAATGCCACCATATGCTCTACTGGAGAAGGAGGAGCAATATCCTCCTGTACCAGTCAGATCTGATTTGATGGTACATGCACACAAAATAATAAAAATGAAAAAAAAAGAAAAACAAGGAACTCATGAAATAATATTCAAAATGGGTGATCCTGGAGGACATTATTCTGAGTGAAATATCTCAGTCACAAAAGGGCAAATATTGCATAGGATCACTGTCATAAAACGGGATTGACATGGGAGTTGAGGGAAGACAGAGAAGGAGGGGAAGAATGATGTATACTGCATTGAAACAGATGAGGGAGAGATCTGTTTAAAAGGGATATATGATTGGGTATTATTGTCATTACAGGAGTCTAGAATGAAGGCTGCACAGTGGAGTGGACTTGATGGGAAGGATTGCTTAACAGTGAAAGAGTTTTTCTTTCTTTTCAAGGGGAAGAGTGAATTGGGGGAAAGGGAGTGGGTAGGGAGAAAAGTACAATGAATGAATGAATGACTGGAAACCCTAAGTCTCTGTAAACTTTCATTAAAATTACTTAAAAAGAGAGAGTGGCATAGTGCATTTTTTTAAAAAAAACCAACCCAATGATGTAATTAAATTATATGCTGTTTATAAGAGACACTTTAAATTTAAGGAGGGAAAAAGTATACCATGCAAATAATAACTGGAGAGAGCTTGAGCAGTAATCTTAATATTAGACAATGTAGGTTTTAAGACAAAAGTCTGTCAAAAGAAACATAGGCATTATCTAGAGGTAAGAGGGTCAATAAATGAAGAAGATTTAACAATCACCATTATGTATGTACTCCATATTTTTATTGTTGTTATGTTGTCCAGTTGACTGTGATTCACAGTGGCCCTGTGACAATGGATCTCAGCCCCACCCTATCTTCCACCATTCTCTTCCTCTCTGATCTGTTGTTGTTAAATACTGTTGAGTCAGAAGCCACTCATCACTGACCCTCCAGCAGGTGTTTAGAGGTGGTGGTAAATGGCACAGGAGGGGATTGTCCTTCTTTCTCCCACAGAGCAGCTGAGATTCAAATCTTACCCCTTTGGGTTGGCATCACAACTCCTTACCACTCAGCCACTTCTCTCTCTGATATACTTGAGCCCATTGTCACAGTCACCATGTTAGTCCATTTGGTGAGGGTCTTCCTCTCCTACATTGACCCTCCATCTTTCCAAGCATGATGTCCTTTTCCAAGGACTGACCCTCCTATCAACATGGTCAATGCATGTGAGACAAAGCTTCACCATCCTTGCTTGCAAGCAGAACCCTGGTTGCAGCTTCTCCAAGACAGACCTTTTTTGTTCTTTTGGCAGTCCATGGGATATTCAGTATTCTCCAGAACCACAACTCAAAGACACCAATTATTCTTCCGTCATCCTTAGTCATTTTCTAATTTTCAGATGCCCAAAAAGTGGTTAAAAGGACCAGAGTGTGGGTCAGGCATACCTTAGTCTTTCAGTGACATCTTTGCTCTTCAACACTTTGGAGAGGTCCCTGACAGCAGATTCTTCCAATGTGATCCACCTTTGGACTTATTCGATAAGTTGTTATTGTTGTTATCGAGTTCTGTCGAGTCAGAACTGACTCAAAGCTGACTCTCTACTGGGTTTTCAGAGCCAGTAAATTGCATGGGAGGAGATAGCCCAGTTTTCTCCTGCACAGCAGTTGGTGGATTTGAACCGTGTGCATTTGTGTTGACAAAGCAATTCCTTACCTCTAAGCCACCTACTCTATGTAGGGGCACTTGAATACAAGGGAACTCCTCATGGCTTAAAATCAGGAAAGGTTATGCCTCAGGGTTGTATCCTTTCGCCATACTTATTCAGTCTGGATGCTGAGCAAATCATTTTAGAAACTGAACTATATGAAGCAGACCATGGCATCTGGATTTAAGGAAGTTTCATCAACAACCTGTGTTATTCAGATGACACACCATTGCTTACAGAAAGTAAAGAGAACTTGAAGCACTTGCTACAGAAGATCAAAGAATCGAGCCTTTAATATGGATTACATCTCAATATCAAGAAAACCAAAATCTCACTAATGGATATCATTATCAATATCTTGTGGAGAAAAGATCTAAGTTGTTCATGATTTCATTTTGCTAGGATCCACAATCAACGCTCATGCTATCAACAATCAAGAAATCAAAAGACATGCTGCATTGGGAAAATCTGCTCTCAAGAAACTTTTCAAAGTGCTAAAGAGCAATGATGTCAGTTTAAAGATTGAGGTGAGCCTGACACAAGCCATGGCATTTTCAATTGCTTCCTATGCATCTGAAATTTGGACAATGAGTAAGGAGGGCAGAAGAATAAATGCCTTTGAATTGTGGTGTTGGAGAAGAGTACTGAATATTTCAGGGACTGCTAAACGAACAAACAGATCGGTCTTGGAGGAAGAGCAGCCAGGGTGCCTCTTAGAGGCAACGATAATGAAACTTGATCTCAATGCTTTGAGTATGTGATCATCATGCGGAGGAAGACGGAGGGTCACTGAAGAGAGGAGGACATTCAACAAGACAAATTGACACAGTGACTCTAACAATGGACTTGAGCAGAACAGAGATCATGACGCTGGATCAGAGTAGAGCAAGGTTCAGATCTGTTGTTCCTTAGAGTTGCTATGAGTTAGACTCAACAACACCTAATGACAACAAATACATAAAGCATACACTCATATTAAGGGAGAAAACCGTCTGTAGAAAACTCAAGCAAGACCCACACCTCACACCACAAAAAAGCCAACCAACTCAAGGTGGATCAAGGACCTAGGAGTAAAACAAAAGACTATAAATTTCGTTGGAGAAAAGCTTGGAAGAACTCTAGAATCCCTAGTTAGTCTTCCAAGCATAATGAAAAACCTACAACCAGGAAAGAACATAATAGATGAATGGGACCTTCTAAGAATCAAATCCCCTTGCACGTAAAAAAATGTCTCTCCAAGAGGTTAAAAAGAAAAGCCACAGACTGGGAAAAACTATTTTGAGAATGACTTATCTAATAAGGGGCTTATATCTAAAATTTATTGAATACTCCAGCACCTCAACCAAAAAATGTAAACAACCCAATGGCAAAATGGACACAAGGTATGAATAGATACTTCACCAAAGAAGACATTCAGAAGGCAAACAAACACACGAAGAAAGGTTCAAAATCCCTAGCTATCCAAGAGATGCAAATCAAAACAACATTGAGATATCATCTCACCCCAGCAACAATAGCATAGTTCAACAGAGCAGCAAACAACAAATACTGGCAAGGTTGTGGAGAAACTGGAATCCTTATTCACTGCTGGTGGGAGGGTAAAATGGTGCAACCACTGTGGAAGGCAGTTTGGCACTGTCTCAAAAAGTTGCAAGTAGAAATACCATTTGACCCAGCAATTCCACTACTGGGAATATACCCTAAAGAAACCAGAACTGTCTTCCAAACAGATGAATGCACATCCACGTTTGTTTATTTATTTATTAAATATGGAACTCTTCACGAATTTGCATGTCATCTTGGAGCAGGGGCCTTGCTAATCTCGGTTCCAATTTTAGTACATGTGCTGCTAAAGCTAGTACACACTCATGTTTATTGCTGCGTTACTTACAATAGCAAAAAGATGAAAGCGACCTAAGTGCCCATCAGCAAACGAATGGATAGAGAAGCTGTGGTATATTCGCACAATAAAATACTACGCTGCATTGAAAAACAAGGAACTCATGCAATATTACTCAAAATGGGTGAGCCTGGAGGACCATTATGCTGAGTGAAATATCTCATGTCATGTTTGTTGTTGATTGCCAGCAAGTCGAGCATGACTCATAGCAACTCTGTGAATAAAAGACAAAATACCTTTCCGTAACTCTCGTTGTTTCTCCAAGTTCACAGAGTTTCTACCAAACACTGTCCACATTGGGAAACTATTCTGGTATTTGATACCCCAATGGCGCAAGGTTCATAAAAGAACAAATACTGCATAGCACTACTCTTGTAAATCAGGTCTGACGTGGGGAGTTGGGAGAATGGGATAAGAGTGAATAGATAATGAACATTACATTGGAACAGATGAAGGAAATACCTATTTAAAAGTAATATGTGATTAGGCATTATTCTTATGAAAATAGTCCAGAAAAAGAGGTACATTGCAAAGAGAACTTGAGGGGTGGGGAATTGAGGGAGCTAATTGTGCAACAATGAATGCTTTTTTTAAAAAAGTGAACTGGGGGAGGGGGAAGGGAGGGAGCGGGGGTAAAATGTGCCAACAATGAGTAAATTAAAATCCAACTTTCTATAAACTTTCATTAAAATTACAATTAAAAATTTAAAAAATATTTTTAAAGAACCACATGTCCCCCAAAAAACACCAATAAAAAACATTCTAAACCAAATTACTTTATTGGGGAATTTTATAAAAACTTTTATAGAAGACAGCAATACTGTTGAAATTCTTGCCAAAGTTAAAGAAGGAATACCTCACAAATAATTTTCCTGAAGCAAATTAACACTGATTACCAGATCAGACAAAGACACTCTAAGAAAACTACAGGC
>NW_006399836.1:8893202-8894707 GCF_000299155.1 Elephantulus edwardii
CCAGGCTGCTCCTTGGAGGCAAAGATTCTGGGGCTTCGTCTGACATACTTTGGACATGTTGCAAGGAGGGACAGGTCTTTGGAGAGAGACATCATGCTGGGTAGAGTAGAGGGACAGCACAGGAGGGGAAGACCCTCTATGAGGTGGATTGATTCAGTGACTGGGGTAATTGGGATGAGAGTGTGAGAGACAATGCGATTGGCACAGGATAGAGCAGGGTTTAGGGCTGTTGTACATAGGGTCGTTATGAGTCGCAAACTACTCGACAGCACATAACAACAACAACAAGAAGTCCAGCTCTTTGCACATTTCATTATAGTACTTTGCTTTGTCTTCTCGAGCTGCCCTTTGGAACCTCCTGCTCAGTTCTCTTACCTCAGCATTCCTTGCCCTTGCTTTGACTTCTTTTTCTTCTAGGGCAAGTTTCAGAGTCTCTTCTGACAGCCACTTGGTCCTTCCATTCCCCCTTGTCTTTGTAACACCCTTTTGCTTTCTTCATGGATAATATGTCATCCCACAATTTGTCTGGTCTTCAGTCATTTGTGTTCAAACATCAGATCTATTTTCAAGATGGCTTTAAAATTCAGTTAGGATACCTTCAAGGTCATGTTTTGGTTCTCCTGAACATTCCGCCCTTCCCCCCTTATGTTTGAATTTGAACTTGCATATTACTATTACACAATCCATCCCCCAACTTGCTTTTGACTGCTTATATTAAACTTCTCCAACATCTCTTTCCACAGATAGGGTCAATCTGATTTCTGTATAGTGAAAGCCATACATACAACCACTGTTTATGTTTCTTAAAAAGCATTTGAAATGAATCAATCATTCATTGTAGAAAACTCTATTGTACAAAAATCAACAATCTGTGTTATGTAGATGACCCAACCTTGATTGCATTAAGTGAAGAAGATGTGGTACACTTGCTGCAAAAAATCAAAGACTGAAGCCTTCGCTTTGGATTATATCTCAAGGAAACAAAAATCCTTATCATTGGACCAACAGGCAACATCATGACAAATGGAGAAAAGATTGAAGTTGTCAACAATTTCCTTTTACTTGGATCCACAATCAACACCTATGGAAGCAGCAGTCAACAAATCAAGACATATTGCATTGGGTAAATCTGATGTCAAGGACATCTCCAAAGTGTTAATGAGCAAGGATGTCAGCTTAAAGACTAAGGTGAGTCTGATCCATGTCATGCCATTTTCAATGGCTTCTTATGCAACTAAAAGCTGGAGAATGAATGAAGAATATGGAAGAATCATACATACATACATACATATATATGCATATGTACATATATCTCTATCTATGTCTGGTCTGTATGTATGTATGTATGTATGGATTGCATCTCAATGTCAAGAACAAAATAGTCTTACCATTGGTCCAATAGGCAACATTGCCTCTGAATTGTGGAGTTGGAGAAGAGTACTATCCCGTGGACTGGCAAAAGGACAAACAAATCTGTTTTTTTTTTCTTTAAGGATTTTTGTTTT
>NW_006399836.1:8895510-8904272 GCF_000299155.1 Elephantulus edwardii
CTGCTTATGAGGTTTTCCGTCCATTCCAACAACTATGAAATAGTGAGAAGAGTGGGACCTCAGAAGCCTTTTAGGACCAATTAGTAGGCTCTGTGTCCAAGAGAAAATGAATATACTTACCAGTAATGTTATTGCTCACCCACAGCTCTTCTGGGAGGATCCAAATCGTTGAAGCGACAAATCTGTCTTGAAGGAAGTGAGAATACTCTTTAGAGGCCAGGATGGTGAGATTTCGTCTCCTTTACTTTGAGCATATTTTCAGGAGAAACCAGTTCTTGCAGAAAGATATTATTAAAAAGGTAGAGGTTCAGGGAAAGAGCGAACACTCCTCAGTGAGATGGTTTGCCACAGTGACTGTCACACGCACCTGAGCGTGTCAGAGCTGGTGAGGATGGTGCAGGACAGGTGAGGGCCAGATGTGGGGGGCAGTAGGCTGCAATGAATTGTGGTAAACTTCATGGCACTTGACAAGAACAGCAGCCACGTATGTATGTGCATCCATACATGGTTGTTGTTATATGTCATTGAGTCGGAATAGAGTCATGGCTGACATTCCAGTAGGTTTTCAGTGGCAGTAAATGGTATGAGAATTGATTGCCCCTCTTTCTCCCATGGAGTAGCTGGTGGATTTGAACCACGAGCCTTTGCATTGGTAGAACAACTCCTTGCCACTAAGCCACTAGAGTATGTATACATGTATGCTTTTGTTGTTATGTGCCCTCAAGCCAAGTATGATTCACAGCAAACTTATGAATGACAGATCTGCACCCTGTCCTGTCCTGTGCCATCTCATCATCTCTGACATACATACGTGCGTCCATTGCTGCAGCCAGTCACAGTGTTAATCCATTTTGTGGAGCATCTTTCTTTCCTTCCCTGACCCTCAACTTTTCCGAGAATGATGTCCCTTTTCAGGATTAGCCTCTCCTAACAACATGACCAAAGTATGTGAGATGAAGCTTTGCGTCCTTGCCTCTAAGAAGCACTCTGGTTGCACCTTCTCCAACACATATCTGTGTGTTCTTCGGGCAGTCCATAGGATATTTTGTACTCTTCTCCAATACCAGAATTCAAACGCATTTCTTAGTCATTGTCCAGCTCTCAGACTTATAACAAGCGACTGAAAAGACCATGGCTTGAATCAGGCACACCATGGTCCTTAAACTGACATCATCGCTCCTCAGTATTTTGGAGAGGTCCCTGGCAGCAGACTTTCCCAATATGGCTTCTGATCATTATTGTTGTTGTGTACTGTTGAGTCAGAATTGACCCATATTTGATCCTCCAGTACGTTTTCAAAGGCAGTAAATCACACAGTTGGCAATTACCCATCATTTTCACTGGAGCAGCTGGTGGATTTAAAAGGCATACCTTTGGATCAACAGTCTGATTCCCTACCACTAAGTGACCAGAGCTATGTGTGTGTGTGAGAGAGAATACATACAGACTATGTGTACACACACACACACAAACACACACACACGAGTCTCTATGTATATACATAATGAATACTATAGAGTCAGAATCAACCCATAGCTGATCCCCTGGTGGGTTTTCAGAGGCAGTTAATTTCATGGAAGGAGATGCCCATCCTTCTTTTGCAAAGAAGCTAGCTGGTGGCCTCGAAATGTGTGCCTTCAGGATTGTAGCACAGCTTCTTGCCCGTAGGCCACCAAAGCTCATGTATATACATACATATATGTATATGAATATATATGTGAGTGTATATGTATGTATGTGTGTGCATATATATCTGGTCTGTATGTATATACGTATGGATTGCATCTCAATTTCAAGAACAAAAGAGTCTTACCACTGGACCAATAGGCAACATTATGATGGATAGAGAAGAGATTGAAACTGTCAACAACTTCATCTTACTTGGATCCGTAATTAAAACCCTTGGTACTAGCAGTCGGGAAATAAGGAGATACATTGCACTGGGAAATCTGCAGTTAGGGACCTTCCCAAATTATTGAGGAGTAATGATGTCAGTTCGAGGAGTAAGATGTGTCTGTTTCAGGCCATAGTGCTTTCTGATAACTTGCTATGCATCTGAGAGCAGGGCAATGAATAAGGATGACACAAAAAGAATTGATGACTTTGAGCTGTGATATTGGAAAAGAGCACTGAACATCTCATGGATGATTAAGAGAATGAACAGATATGCCTTTGAAAGGGTGCAGACAGTGTGTGTGGTCTTTGGAGGCAAGAATGATGAGGCTTTTCCTCATATACTTGGGCATGTTGCTAGGAGGGACTGTTCTTTGGAGAAGGACATCATTCTAGGAAGGGGGAGTGTTGGCGAAGAAGACCCTCAACCAGGTAGATTGACAAGGTGACTGCTGCAATGGGCTCTTGGGTGTCAGGAACTGTGAGGATGGCGCAGGACAGAACTGCATGTTTAGATCTTTTGTTCATAGGGTCGCTATGAGTTGTACTTGACTTGACAGCACCTAACAACAACTATATATATGTTGATATATATATATATGTTTTTGTTGTATAACATCTAGGTGGGACCAACTCATAGCTGATGCTCCTGTGGGTTTTCAGAGGTAGTAAATCTCACAGGAGTTGATGGCCCATATTTCTCCCATGGAGCACCTGATGGATATGAACGAACTGCATGCCTTTGGGATGACAGCCCAATTCCATAAATATATACATAGAGAGAGCGCTCTGATGGCCTAGCAGTAAGGAATTGAGGGATTGTGCTGCCAATCCAAAGGCACATGGTTCGGATTTGCCAGCTGCTTTACTGGAGAGATGGGCAATCTCCTTGCGTGTAATTATCTGCCTCTGAAAACCTGCTGGAGGGTCAGCTATGTGTGTGTTCTGATTAGATGGTACACTATGATAGATAGATAGATAGATAGATAGATAGATAGGTAGATAGACCGATAGATTGAAAGAAAATAAACTCTCACGGTACAGTGGGTTATGCGTTGGTCTGCTAATAATAGAAAGGCTGTGGGGGTTAAGCTGGCCAAGGCAGGAACTGCCTGCCTTAAAGACAAAACCTACCCCTTCCTGGGACAGTGTAACCTTGATTCTCACACCAAAGCTGCCTTCTGCTACAAACGTGGCCATGGAAACAGGGAAGGTCAGTAAATAAGAAAAGAAACAATAACAAAACATCTTGGAGTCCAGTTAACGTATTTTACCGCTTTTGTAATGGAAAAACTTGTTGATGAGATGAACGCTATGAGGGCTACAGGTCGTGGGTACATGAAGCCATGAGCTCCTCTCCCCTTACCTCTTGAAAGTCTTGCGTAGATTATTCCAATTGCCCGGCACTTTGCTGCTGCTCAGAGAAGTGCAACATATAGTGAGTGACCTTGTTGTAAAATGGGAGCAACAGAAGAACAGTAGTTCAAATACACCAGCTGCTGCAGGGGAGATAGATGAGGCCGGGTACCCCCGTTAAGATGTATACCTTTGCAAACCTGAAGCCGAGCTGACGTCTGTTGGAAATGCCTCGAGAGCCGGGTGGGGTTTTGTACAATCTGTATAATTGAGAACATGCACTGACTTCCTGTTGTTAGTTTCCATCCAGCTGGCTTCAGCTCCTGCCAGCTCACTTCTCTGTAGAGCAGAGAATGGCTTTTGTGGGTCTGTGTCCTCTTGGTGAGGTTTGGTCCATGTGGGTCTGATCTTTGCCATGGAGTTTTTCCTTGTTGTTGTGGAGCAAGCGTGCTGAGCTGCTGATCGCTCTTCTGGTGACGTGTCTCAGGCCAGCCAGCTGAGGGCTCTGCGCCTTTGCTGCCCAGGAACGCTTGGTTCTATTTCTTCTAAGATGGATTTTGTTCATTCTCCACCAACATCTGAGTTAGAAAGCGTCTATTTCTCTTCATTCTCCCTTTTTTATTTTTCCTGCTTCCTCATACACACCAGGTGATGACTGACATTATAAAATGACATTTTTACTTTTTTTTGTTTGTTGTTGTTATGTGCCATCGAGTCACTTGTGACTCATAGCGACCCTATGGACAATAGCCCTAAACCCTGCTCTATTCTGTGCCAATCGCACTGTCTCTAACACTCCCATCCTGGTTACCCCAGTCACTGAATCAATACACCTCATAGAGGGCCTTCCCCTCCTGTGCTGTCCCTCCACCCTCCCAAGCATGATGTCCTTCTCCAAGGACCGGTCCCTCCTTCCAACATGTCCAAAGTATGTTAGGTGGAGCCTCAGAATCCTTGCCTCCAAGGAGCCACACGGTGTGACCCTTTCCGGGATGAATCTGTTTTCCTAGCAGTCCATGGTATCCTCAATACTCTTCTCCAGCATCAAAGCTCAAAGGCATCAATTCTCCTGGTATCTAACACTTATTATAATTGTTTAATGTAATTAACTAATTTGCAATGTCCATCTAATCATTCTCTTATTGGATAGTGCCTTTCCCTTCATCCAACTTATCTGTTTATTAATCTGTATTAGTATTAATTTTTGGATTTCCATTAATTCGTTGTTGTGCTTTTCTCCCTGCCCACACCTCCTCTCTAGTTCATTCTTCTCTTTGAAAAGTAAAAGAAAAATTCTTTCATTGTTATACAATCCCTCCCCCCAAGTCCACTCCACTATATGCAGCCTTCATTCTGGACTTCTGTCATGACCATAATACCTAAACATATATCCCTTTTTAAACAGTTCTCTCTCTCACAATTTTCAAAATTGTGATTTCACAGAAAGTTTGCAGAAAAGTTAGATTTCTATTCATTCATTGTTGCACATTTTCCGCCCTGCCCCTCTCTTCTCACTCTCCCATTTCACTTCCTTATTTGAAAATATTCATTCTTTGTTGCACAATGAACTTTTGAGAGGTCTTTAGTGGTAGATTTGCCAAATAGAATGTAACATTTATTTTCTTGACTGCTGCTTCTGTGGGTGTTAATTCAAGTAGAATTGAACACACGCACTAAACCTTCAAACACCACTGGTGGCATGGTCCGTAGTGAGTTGTACTGTTGATCCGAGAGCTGCCTGTTTCTGGGAGTTCAAATCCATCAGAGGCTCCATTGGTAAAACATGGGCAATCTCCTCCCATTACGAAGTGTAACTTCAGAAACCCCCGGCAGGATTGCTCTGAGTGAAAACCAACTTGATAGCAGAGAATGAGTGAATAAAGCATTAATGCAGAATTCAAAATGTAAATGTAGACTATGATGATATTGATAGGTCATGAACGCATCAGTGGTAAGAAGCTGAGCTGCAATCTCAAAGGCTCGTGGTTTGAATCTACCAGCTTCTCCTCAGGAAAAGGATGGGCAATCTCCTCTGGTGTGATTTACTTCTCATTGTTGTTGTTAGGTGCCATCGAGTCGAGTACGACTCATACCCAACCTATGAGCAAAAGATCTGAACCCAGTTCTGTCCTGCGCCATCCTCACACATCCTGACACACACATGCCCATTGCAGCAGTCACCGTGTCAATCCACCTGGTTGAAAGTTTTCCTCTCCTTTGCTGACCCTCCACTCTTCCCAACATCATGTCCCTCTCCAAGGAATAGTCTCTCCTAGCAACATGTCCAAAGTATGTGAGGTGAAGCCTCATCATTCTTGCCTCCAAAGAGCACTCCAGCTTCACCCTCTCCAAGGCATGTCTGTTCGTTCTCCTGTCTGTCCATGGAATGTTCAGTGCTCTTCCCCAACACCACAGCTCAAAGGCATCAATTCTTTTTCTGTCATCCTTATTCATCGTCCAGGTCTCAGGTCATTAGAAAGACTATGGCCTGAATTAGACACACCTTAGTCCTCAAACTGACATCACTACTTCTCAATAATTTGGAAAGTTCCCTAACTGAAGATTTTCCCAATGTACTGTG
Source organism: Elephantulus edwardii (assembly GCF_000299155.1). NCBI lineage: Eukaryota > Metazoa > Chordata > Mammalia > Macroscelidea > Macroscelididae > Elephantulus > Elephantulus edwardii. Next base: position 8,901,341 of record NW_006399836.1, read on the forward strand.
TCTCCTTATTTCCTGACTGCTGGTACCAAGAGTGTTAGCTGTGGATCCAAGCAAGATGAAGCTGCTGACAGTTTCAATCTCTTCTCCATCCATCATAACACTGCCTATTGATCCAGTGGTAAGAATCTTTCCTTTCCTCACATTGAGATGCAATCCATACTGAGGGCTGCATTCCTTGATCTTCTACAACAAGTGCTTCAAGTCCTCCTCACTTTTAGTAAGCAAGGTTGTGTCATCTGCATAACATGGATTATTGATGAGTCTCCTTCCAATCCTGAAGCCACACTCCTCCTCAAAGAGTCCAGCTTGATGGATAATTTGCTCAGCATATGGACTGAACAGGTATGGAGACAGAATACATCCGTGATGCACTCCCTTCCCAAATCCAAACCATGCAGTTCTCTCCTGCTCCATTTGCTCAGCAGCCTCCTGGTCCAGGTATAGGTTCCCCATGAGCACAATGATTTAGTCACTGCAAATATTTTTTCTAAAAGACAACTTTATATTTGGATTTCACCTGATGGGCTGCATAGGAACCAGATGACTACATTTGTGGAAGAAATCATGGAAGAAGCTCAGTATCAGCAGTCAAAACTAGGCCATGGGAAGACTGTGGGTTGGATCATCAATTATTCAAATGCAAGTTCAAAGAAAAGGCTGAAGAAAATGAAAATAAGTCCACAGGAACCAAGATATGATCTTGAATCAATTCCATCAGAATTTCATGATCATCTTAAGAATAGGTTTGAAGCACTGAACACCAATGAAAGAAGAAGACCAGATAAGTTGTGGGATGATATTTAGGAGATCATCCATGAAGAAAGGAAAAGGTCATTACAAAAACAGAGGAGAAAGAAAAAAAATCAAAGTGGATGTCAGAAGAGACTCTCAAGATTGCACTGGAATGCCAAAAATTTAAATCTAAAGGAAAACATGTCGAAGTAAAAGAGCTGAACAGATGATTTCAAAGGGCAGCTCGGGAGGACAAAGCAAAGTGTTGTAATGGAATGTGCAGAAAGCTGGATGTGGAGGGGGGGAGGAAAAAAAAAAAGAAAGCTGGATGTGGAGAGTAATAAGGGAAGAATTTGGTCTGCATTTCTCAAGTTAAAAGAACTGAAAGACAAATTTAAACCTTGTGTCACAATGCTGAAAGATGCTATGAACAATATATTGAAGGACCTAGAAAACATAAAAAGAAGATGGAGGGAATGCTCAGAGTCACTGTACCAGGAAGAATTGATCGACACTGAAAAATTTCAGAACGTACCACATGAACAGGGGCCAATAGTAATGAAAGAGGAAGTGGAAGCTTTATTGAAGGCATTGGCAAAAAACAAGGGCCCAGGAATCGATGGGATACCAACTGACTTATTTCAATGAACACGTTGCCGCACACTTTTAAATTGACGACCGTGCTTAGAAACACATTTTGCTGTCATTTGTGGCAATGTGTTTACAGATACAGCCTTGGATGCGCTCACCAGTGTATACCAGGAAATTTGGAGGATGGCTGTCTGGCCAACGGACTGAAAGAGGTCCATATTTGTTTCCATTCCCAAGGAGGGTGAGCTAACTAAATGTGGAAATTAGTGAACAATATAATTGGTATTATATGCAAGCAACATACTGGTGAAGATTATTTAAAACAGCTGGAACAGTACATAGATAGGGAATTGTCATAAACTCAAGTGGGATTTAGAAGAGGCCGTGGAGCCGGAAATGTCACTGCTGATGTCAGATGGATCCTGGCTGAAAATAAGGAATACCAGAAGAATGTCTGTTTGTGTTTTTTGACTATGCAAATGTGTTTGACTGTGTGGATCATGACACGTTGTGGCTGAGAAGAATGGGAATCCCAGATTGTGCTCCTACGTGTGATTTAACTCTGAAAACCAGCTGGAGCGCCAGCTATGGGTCTGTTCCGACTCCACGGTACACAACACCAACAACACACATTAATGTGCATGTTAGGATCTGTTACACTGAGCATTCATAGAGCTGTCACTAGTCTCAGGCTTTGCAGGATCTCAAGGAATGGTTATGGCACTCCCGTGGAGTCAGTGCTGTTCTAACTTCCACACTGCTGAGGAGGGAGGCACAGAGAGGTTCAGTGACTTGCCTGGGATCACACAGGTACTCAGAAGTCTGTCTCCGCCCTGTGCTTCCAACTCTCACACCTCAGATGCTTGTATCCGAGGTGAGCATGGAGAATGTACAGATTGGGACATGTGTGGACACAGGTGTCAAAAATTTATTGTTCAAAATATCTTTCCTAGCCGTTGATGAACTGTTTATTTCATGCTGAGGTATTTGTTGTATTAAGGAGCTAAGATTAGGGTGGGATGTAAGTATACACTCGCGGAGCTCAATGCTAGCTCTGTTTTGGGGACACCCACTCTCCGGGGACACGATATTTGGCTGCACCGTTCACTAGTCTCATGTGAGTCATTCCCCTGATGGATCTGACACTCTGAGAGATCTTCCAGCAAACCACCAAATCCGAGGGACCCAGAGATGTGGGGGCCCTGAACAAAGGAGGGACTGCTGCTGTCAGAAACCACGGAGTTAAATAGCAGGTCAAACACTTGCGTCACTGTTGACTTCTTGTAACAGGTCTGCAGCTAATCTTGTTGTTGTTATGTGCTGTCAAGGTGCCTGCGACTCATAGCGACCCTACATACAACAGCCCTAAACTCTGCTCTATCCTGTGCCAACCTTATTGTCTCTGACACACTTGACCCCATTACCCCAGTCACTGAGTCAATCCATCTCATCGAGTGTCGTCCTCTCCTGCACTGTCCCTCCACCCTCCCAAGCATGACGTCCCTCTCCAAGATCTGGTCCCTCCGTGAAACATGTCCATAGTATGTTAGATGAAGCTTCATAATCCTTGCCTCCAAGGAGAAGCTTAATTTCACCCTCTAAAGGATGA
>NW_006399836.1:8904372-8906369 GCF_000299155.1 Elephantulus edwardii
TCTCTGATTCATAGCAAATAATTGCAAAGACTGTGGCCTGGATCAGGCACACCTTAGTCTCCAGACTGACATCATTGCTCTTCAGCATTTTGGGGAGGTCTCTGACAGGAGATTTCCCCAGTGCAATTCATCTTTTAATTTCCTGGCTGCTGGTAGCAAGAGTGTTGATTGTGGAGCCAAACAAACTAAAGCCATTATCAATCTCAATCTCTTCACCATCTACCATAATGCTGCCAATTGACCCAGTGGTGAGAATCTTTGTTTTCCTGATGTTGAGCTTCAATCCATAGCAGAACAAATTCTGAGTACACAGGTGTTCGTGATGGTGTGTTCACAGCTGTGCTGCTGTGGTGTAGACATGGGTGTGCCCAGCATGAACTGTTTTCACATTCATCTTGGCTGGGCTTGTTCCCCACCCTGGAGTGTCCCTCCTCCCCATTTCTCCTGATTAAGCTAATATTTCTCTTTGATGCCCCAGTGCAGGTGTTCCCTCTGCCGGGTCGCCTTCCTTGGCTCCTCCGGCCAGCTCAGTGTCATCATCAGATCGCTGCATCTTTGTTACTGTGTCTTTTATGCCCTTGCTCTGAAGTTGGAGGCGGGCAGGGATGGGGTGTGTCCCTTCACGTCTGAGTCATCTGGACACTTGAGACCAGTCTGACAGAGCATTTCCAGTCATGATGACAGCTGTTTGTGGGCCTGGCTGGTGGCAAGCATGTGTCTGCGCTGACTTCCTGACCTTAATCTTATTTGTTAATCTCATCTCAGATGAAGAAATGATGTAGCTGCGGGGGGCGGGGCAGGCATTGACTGGAGCAGGCACATGGCAGACAGATTCAGAAAGTGAGCTCACGGTGGAGAGCCTGAAGCTGCCTGATGGCTGTCACCATAAATTTCAATCCTTTCGTTACCTCGGACCGCAGCAAGAACTGCAAATGCCACTTCAATGCCCTCTCGCATGTGCGCAGGAAGATCATGTTCTCTCTGCTGTCCAAGGAGCTGCGGGAGAAGTACATGCCCTCCATGCCCATCCGCAAGGACGAGGTTCAGGTGGTGCAATTACAAAGGTCAGCAAGTTGGCGAGGTGGTCCAGGTGTACAGAAAGAAGTGTGTCGTCTAGCTGATGGTACAACCGTGCGTGTGGGTGCTCACCCAAGCAAGGTGGTTCTCACCAGGCTGAAACTGAATAAAGATCAGGGGAAAAATTCTTGAATGGAAAGCCAAATCTCGGCAAGTTGGAAAAGAGAAAGCAAATACAAGGAAGAACTGATTGAGAAAATGCAGAAATGAATGCAACCTGAGGAGCAACTGCAGTTTAACTAGATTTCCATCTGAGTATGCGTTCTTGTGATGTTCCAAAATGACTCTCTAGTTCAGAAGTAACTATAAATCTGCCTTTGCAATTTTGATATATGTACACCCATGTTTATTGCAGCTTTGTTCACAATAGCAAGGGGTTGGAAACAACCTAAGTGCCCATCAACAAACGAATGGATAGAAAAGCTGTGGTATATTCACACAATGGAATACTATGCTGCATTGAAAAACAAGGAACTAACTCATGTAATATTATTCAAAATGGGTGAGCCTGGAAGACATTATGCTGAGTGAAATATCTCACTCACAAAAGGACAAATATTGCCTGGTGCCACTGTTGTAGAGTGGGACTGACATCAGGGTTGGGGTAAGACTGAGAAAAACTGGATAAATTGTATATACTGCATTGAAACAGATGAGGGAAAGAACAGATTAAATGAAATATATGATTGGGTATTATGGTTATCACAAGAGTCCAGAATGAAGGTTGCATAGTGAAGTGTACTCAGGGCGAGGGCGGGGGAGCGGGAAACAAGGAGATTGTATACCAATGAAGGAATATTTTCTTTTCAAAGAAAAGAGCGAACTGGAGGGGAGAGGTGGGCAGGTAGAAAAGTGCAACAATGAATGAATGGAAATCCAAAATCTCTGTAAATGTTCATTAAAATTAATAAAATAATTTT
>NW_006399836.1:8906469-8915480 GCF_000299155.1 Elephantulus edwardii
CACGTGGCTCCAGACCCAGTACGCTCTAGCTGCCTTTCCAGGATGAGCAGATTACTTTTTGAACTTAGATCTCTTTTGGAGGACTCACATGCACAAAGGATCGTTGGTGGGGTAGTACACTGCATGTTGGGTTGCTAACCCAAAGGTCAGCAGTTGGAGTCCACCAGCCAGACCTCAAGGAGATCGAAGAACCATTTCATCCCCTGGAGATCCACAGCTCTGGAAAGCCAGCTTGAGATGGCAGTGGGTTTGGCTTGAGTATCACACGGACACGGCAACAATTCAGAGCGTGTGGACGCATCTGGTGTCATCTGTCATTGGTGTCCAGTGGACTCTCACGGATGGTGGCCCAGCCTGTGTGGACTGCTCCTCATGCTTCCCAAGGCCTGGACCTGGCCTGTCCTCTGAGGCACCTTCAGGGGAGATCAAACTGCCTTTCGGTTGGTAGTTGAGCACGTAACCATTCAAGCCAGCCAGGGGCTGCTGCACCAAAGCACATACTGTCTCAATGAGCGTCCCTCCACCTCATCTCCCAGCCGTCTTGTCCCCTCTCTAAGGCCACTGCTGTCTCCAGGTCCTTGTGAATCCAGAGCTCCATTGGCTCTGGTTTCTCTTGCTCTAGATGTGCACATGTGTGTCCACACGGGGTTGTGTGTGTGAGTGCATGTGTGTACAGGTATGTGAGTGTGAACGTGTATGTTCAAACAGGCTAAATGTGTTTCTGTGTACACACAGATGCACGTACATGCAGGCGTACATGTGCGTGCATGCACGGGCACGTGTGTGTGTGTATTCTTCCTGTGTGTGTGCGCATATGTCTTGGAGAGGGACATCACACTTGGGAAGGTGAAGGGCCAGCAAAGGAGAGGAAGACCCTTCTGTGGGCGGGTTGATATGAGGACTGCGGCAATGCACTTGAGTGTGGCAGAGATTGTAGGACGGCGCAGGACAGGGCAGGGTTCAGATCGGTTGCTCATAGGGTCACTAAGAGTCGTACTCGACTTAACGGCACCTAACAACAACGTGTGCATATGGGCATCCGTGCCTGTGTGTGCATGCATATCCACGTGCCTGTGTGTGTGCGTGAAGCTTGTCAGGAGGGTTAAGGGCAAACACGCCTGCATGTCAGCCCATGCAGTGTTTTCCACACACAGTGGCATCCTTGATCTCCCGCAGTTCTCTCCCCCCTTTTGTCCCCTCCCTCACTTCTGGGCAGTGTCTCTGTGACACAGGGAACTTGCTCACTCTAAGTGCCCGGCCTGTGTGGACACACACTGTCTGCAGCTGTCCACAGTGCTGCAGCGAATGCTTCTGCATAAGCATAGACTTTTGTTGGACACATGAGTAGTGAATGAGGAGAGTGAAGAGGCCCTGCAGGGGTTGAGGACCAAAGGCTTCTGGAAGACGGTCTTCCAGAGGAAGTAGGAGCTCAGGAACACATGCGCTGGAGGCCAGGAGGTCACAGCCAGTGGCCCTCCCAGAGGTCCTTCAGCAGTGAGCTCCTCCTCCCTGTGCAGCACTGAATGGGGCGTGTCTCCATCACTCACCCTTCAGGTCACACGGCCAGTTCTGTTAGCCGCCCAGCCCTGAGGACACAGCCACGTGGAGTGGGCAGCTGCTCTGAAGATATCTCAGCTGATGTCACAGGGCTGGGGGTGGCTTATCCAGGAGGCAGGCTCAGGTGACCCATTACAGAATGCAGCCTTCTCCTTCTACCTGGACACAAGCGGTGTGTGTGGGGGGGAATGGAGGCCAGGGAATGGCCATTCTAGATGGCACAGTGACCTCAAGGGGCTGCAGGGGGCTTGGGGAGGGCATGGTCAGCTAGGTTCAGAGGTGACCAGAACCTCCAGAACCAGAGGGAGTGGGGATGGGCCTCCGGAAGTGTGTACGGGCACAAGTTGGTTGTAATCATTCTCCCATGAGACATAAAGCCGGCTGGACCTGAGGGGCCAAGAAAGGGCAGCATCGATTAACAACTGAAGTGTCACTGGGGCACCTTGTGCCCTTTCTGGGGTCTCCCATCTTCCTGACCTGTGAGTGGCAGCTCTGGCTCTGCTTCCTTAGGGAAACTGAGGCAGGAGTATGAAGTTGAGCTTTCTAATTCAGTCCAAGCAGAGGTACACGAGGCCTGACCCAGCCCTACCCTCTAGGCTTTTCAGACCATGTCCAGCTATGAGGCCACTTGTGCTTTCAGACCGAGAGACTGTCGATGGGACCAGGTAGCATCCCCATGCCCTGAAAAATGGGGATAGTCATGCTCCCTCCCCCCAGGCTGTCTGGGGATTAAAGGGGACAAGGAGCAGCCATTACTTTATTACAAGGCTTGGCACCGGTAAGCACACCACAAGCGACAGTGTTGCTGTGTGGGGACGCGCCTGAGCCTGGGCTCCAGAGCCAGACGCGCCCAGCGTGAGTCACTAAATTATTGGTCTTCTTTGAGTTCCGGCCCTTTGGCGAGCCTCAGTTTCCTCTAGTGTGACATGACACAGTCAAGGGCACTTCAAAGGGTTGTTGTGAATATGGAAAAGGGTGCGGCCTATCCTGTTCTCTGTTTGCAGGAAGACGCTCCATCAAAATAAATACATCCTCGCCCGGCCCTTAGAAGCTCAGTCGCTGTGAAGTCCAGTGGGATGCTGGGAGGACAGGAGTGACTCATGGTGACAGCCTGACCCTTTCATGTGCCGGAAGCAGCCATCAGTCCACATCCCCTCCACCTGGCCCCTGGGCTTCCCAGTTGGTTTATAGGGAGTCCCTGCCTCTTGTCATCTGGGCTGAATCTTATTGTACCACTTGTTGGAGGGTCCCTGGCTACCGCACATATAGTCAATCAACAAACACTAACCCTGTTCAGATTCCAAGTGTCCTAGGCTTGATGCTGGGGACCAGGGTGTGAACCAGAGATTGTCTCTGACATCAGGAGAATCACCCATAGTCCAGGGGAGCCAAGTGGAGCAGGATGTCAAGTGGAGCATGCACTTGGCTTTGCCTGAGGACATCTGGGAGGGCTTCCTGGAGGTGGTAGAAGATGCCTGAACTGCATGGGGAAAGGACAGCCGGGGAGAAGAGCAACACCATTGGGCACTCCTGGCAGTGGGAGTCTGAACTGGGTGCCTAGAAAGGCAGGGAGGGATGTGGGTAGGCAGGCGAGGGGCTCACGTGTATCGATTCCATCCTTCGGGCCATGAGAGCCAGAGCAGGTCTCACAATGCAGAACAGAGCAGCAGATCTGCTTCAGAAAGTCTGCTCCTGCGGTGAGCAGAGGATGGACAGGAGGGGAGGCCCAGCTGGAGCCCTGCTGGCACTGTGGTTGGTGCTCGATTGCCAGCTGAAGTCGGGGGTTCAGGTCCACCAGCTGCTTCCCAGGAAGAAGACGTGGCCCTCTGCTTCTCTGACGTTCATGTCCTCGGAAATGCTGCCAGGCAGCTCTCCTCAGTCCTACGACTTCTGGGGGTTGGAATATACTCAGCAGTACTGAGTTCGGGTCTTGACGTGGGGATCTGCGAAAAGGCTAGACCAAGTCAGGGCCTGGATCAACGGCTGAATGCAGGAGAGGCTCAGAGTCACCAGCCAGGGAAGATTGGGCAGTGTCCAGGGGCAAGACTGCCAGGAATCCCCAACGCCAGGACTGGAGAGGGCACAAAAATGGAAATATTGAGAAAAACAAACCCCGTCAAACTCATTGTTGTCAAATCAGAATCGACATGTAGCTGCCTTTGCAGCCAGCTTGCTGGAGGCTGTAAATCGCATGGGAGGAGGCTGGGCATCATTCTCCCGCTGAGGGGCTGGTGCATTTGAACCTCCAAAGAGACGCTGCCTTTGCTTAGCAGCACAACTCCCTACCAACTGAGCCATCAGAGCTCCTTAAAAAACAGGACACCAACCACACCCATGTTTATCACGGCTTTGTTCACAATAGCAAAGAGCTGGAAACAACCCAAGTGCCCATCAACAAACGAATGGATAGAGAAGCTCTGGCATATTCACACAATGGAATACTATGCTGCATTGAAAAACAAGGAACTCATGAAATATTATACAGAATAGGTGACCCTGGAGGACATTATGCCGAGTGCAGTATCTCAGTCACAAAAGGACAAATACTGCATGGTGCCACTGTTGTAAAACAGGACTGACATTGGGGTTGGGGTGAGACTGAGAAAGATTGGATAAATCATGTATGCTGCATTGAAACAGATGAGGGAGAGAACAGTTTACAAGTGATATATGATTGGGTATTATGGTTATGACAAGAGTCCAGAATGAAGGTTGCATAGTGGAGTGTACTGGGGTGGGGGGATTATATATCAATGAAGGAATTTTTCTTTTACTTTTCAAAGAGAAGAGTGAAAAAGGGAGAAAAATGCAACAATGAATGAATGGAAATCCAAAATCTCTGTAAATGTTCATTAAAATTAATAAAAAAATTTTTTTTAAAAACAGGACACCAAAAAGAAAAAAGGTAAACAACTAATCAAAACACAGCACAGAATATGAATAGACACTTCAACAAAAAAAACATCCAGACGGCAAACATACACATGAAGAAATGTTTCAAAATCCCCAGCTATCAGAGAGCTGCAAGTCAAAACAACTATGATATATCAGCTCACCCCCACAACAATAGCAAAGTTAAACAGGCCAGCAAACAGCAAATGCTGAAGATGTTTTGGAGAGATTGGAACCCGTATTCAGAGCCGGTGGGAATGTGAAATGGTACAACCACTATGGACGGTAGTCTGATGCTTTCTCAAAAAGTTGGAATTAGAAATACCATTTGACCCAGCAACTCCACTACTGGGAAAACAGCCTAAAGAAACCAAAGCTACGACTCAAACAGATCTGTGCATTGTTGTTATGTGCCGTCGAGTTGCTTGCAACTCATAGCAACCCTATGTACAACAGCCCTAAACTCTGCTCTGTCTTGTGCCAGGCGCACTGTCTCTGACACTCCCATCCTGATAACACCAGTCACTGAATCAATCCACCCCTTCCCCTCCTGCGCTGTCCCTCCACCCTCCCAAGCATGATGTCCCTCTCCAAGGACCGGTCTCTCCTCACAACATGTCCAAAGTATGTTAGACGGAGCCTCAGAATCCTTGCCTCCAAAGAGCCACCTGGTTTAACCCTTTCCAGGACGAATCTGTTTGTTTTCCTAGCAGTCCATGGTACCCTCAATACTCTTCTCCAGTACCACAGCTCCGTGCTTATTGCTGCATTATCTACAATAGCAAAGAGATGGAAGCAACCCAAGTGCCCAACAACAAATGAACAGATAGAAAAACTATGTTAGAGTCACACAATGGAGTATTACGCAGCACAGAGAAACAATGAGCTCATAAAAGATTACACAACATGGGGGAGCCTGGAGGACATTGTGTTGAGAGAAATATCTGAGTCACAGAAGGACAAACACCACTGTTATGAAATAGCACTGACATGGAGAGATAGTAGGAAAAGAGTGTATAGATCATGGACACAGTAATAGAACAGATGAGGGGAAGAACTGTCTGCAAGGAATATTTGATTAGGCTTTGTATGTATGAGAACAATCTGGAACAAGCAGGGCAATGCGGGGAGGGCTGAGGAAGAGGGGAAGAGGGAAGAAAATGTGCAACAACAACGAAAAAAAATATTTCTTTTCCCCCTCAGTGTTGTGCCTGCTCTCTGTGAGAATTTCAGGCCTTGACTGCGTGCTGCCGCAGCGGGTACAAGCGCTCTTTTTGCTGCTGTGTCTCAGTTCTCAGGTTCTCCTCAAGTTTGTTGAGCCTTCAGCACATGGCATGTGTTTTCTCAGGCCGCAGCTCCAGAGGTTTGTACTCTTGCCCTTAAAGTACTTTCTGGGTTCTCCTTCTGAGTCTGGCTGCTAACAGTGAGAACACAGCCAGTGGATTTTCAGACAGCTCGGATTCTGAAGATCTTGGAAGACATATCCACCGTCTGTCACTCTGGTGACGCGTAGATTGGAAAGCTCCACCTTCAGATCATCCAGCTGCTTCAATAGTTCCTCCTCCTTCTCGCCATGAAGGCCCCAAGCCCTGATCTGGGCCACTGCTGAGCTGAGCGGTAGAAGCTTGCTGCCGTCTGATCCAGAGCAAAATGAATCACTTTTTATGTAAAAAAATCCTCCCCCCCAAACATTGAACCAAAACAAGTCACTCAGCATGAGTTTTTGTGGAATCCTCAGAGGTTCTGGCTTCATGCCTGGCTGTGCCTGCAGGTTTGAGAGAAAGGCAGTCCTGGGAAGCACTGAAAAGGGACTTTTTTTTTTTTTCAATTCTACCCATGTCATTTTATTCTTTTTTCTTAAAAGTTATTATTAAATTTTATTAGTCTTAATGAACATTTACAGAGATTTGGGGTTTTCATTTCATTCATTGTTGCACTGTTTTCTCTACCCTCCTCCCCAGTTCGTTCTCCACCCACCCCCCCCACAAAAGGGACTTTTAAGAAACTGCCATGGTACGTGCAGGATGCTCGCAGCCACAGAAGTGGAGTTTGGACAGAGTTTAACCAGATCTCCTGGGGATGGGTGCGCAGAGCTGGCTGACGTCAGACCAGTCACAGTAAAGCTTTACCTCCTCTGTCATTTAATTACAGCAAGTTGTTGTTGTTATGTGCCGTTGAGTTGCCTGTGAATCATAGCAACCTTATGTACAACAGCCCTAAACTCTGCTCTGTCCTGTGCCAATCTCACTGTCTCCGATACACCCGTCCTGATTACCCCAGTCACTGAATCAATCCATTTCCTAGGGGGCTCTGAAAAACCAAACAGCAAATCCAAGCCCACTACCGTCGTACCGTCCTGTCAATTCTGACCCCCAGGGACCCTGTAGGACGAAAGGCATCTAGACCTGTTAATCTTTGCAGGAGCATACGGCCAGCCTCATTTATCTCTCACGGAGAGACTAATGGATTTGAACTGCGGATCTTTTGGTGAGCAGCCCAACACTTAACCCAGTGCATTGCCGTATCTTCTAGAAACCCAAACCCCCCTGACTTGGAGTCCCTCCTCCACATTTCTGAAGCTTTAAGTCTTTACGGAAAGTGACTGCCCAGCTTCCTCCAAGCGAGCAGCTACTGGAGTCAAACTGCCCAACACCTTACCCACTGTGTCACCAGGGCTCCTTGTGGTCTATAAAGGCATGCTGAAGTGTGACTTCTGACCCACTGCACCATGGGAAATATCCTGTGAGCGTCTGGTTTCGATACTTTTTCATCAACAGATCAGTTACGTACCTGGGCTTTATGCGTGTTTCTTTTTGAAGATACCGTGTTTGATCTGCATTGTCTGCACTGTGATTCATTCCCATTGAACTCACAGCCAACAGCACCTTGACCCCGTGTGAGCAAACTTGTTTACCACACACATCTTCTCCTTCAGGCTCAGCTCCATTGGCTGAGAAACGTAGAAGGCATTTCCTTCTAATGATGACATTTCCTGGGGACCGTCTTAAACAGTGAAATCATCACCAAAGAGCATAAAAATGAGGCAACACCACATCTAAAAACTTCTCCAACAGAGCAAAAAGGGAAGCCACAGATTGAGAAAAATTACTTGGTAATGACAAGTCAGATAAGGGACTTATATCTAGAATTATTAAATACTCAAGCACCACAACAAGATAAAGGTAAATAATCCAATTGAAAAATGGGCACAGGATATGAACAGACACTTCACCAAAGAAAACATTCAAATGGCCAACAAACACATGAAGAAATGTTCAAAATCCCTAGCTCTAAGAGAGATGCAAATCAAAACAACTATGAGATATCATCTCACCCCAGTAACAATAGCAAAATTTAACAGAACAGCAAACAACAAATGCTGGCGAGGATGTGGAGAAACTGGAACCCGTATTCACTGTTGGTGGGAGTGTAAAACAGTGCAACAGCTATGGAAGGTTGTATGGCGCTTTCTCAAAGAGTTGCAAATAGAAATACCATTTGACCCAGCAATTCCATTACTGGGAATATACCCTAAAGAAACCATAACTGTCATCCAGACAGATATATGCACACCTATGTTTATTGTGGCTTTTTTCACAATAGCAAAGAGTCGGAAACAACCTAAGTACCCATCAACAAACAAATGGATAGAGAAACTGTGGTATATTCACACAATGGAATACTATGCTGTATTGAAAAACAGGACCTCATGCAATATTATTCTAAATGGGTGACCCTGGAGGACATTATGCTGAGTGAAATATCTCCGTTACAAAAGGACAGGTGTTGCATGGTACCACTATTGTAGAACAGGACTGACATCACGGTTGGGGGGAGACTGAGAAAAATTGGATAAGTTATGTATACTGCATTGAAACAGATGAGGGAGAGAACTGTTTGAAAGTGAGATATGATTGGGTATTATGGTTATGACAAGAGTCCAGAATGAAGGTTGCATAGTGGAGTGTACTCAGGGTAGGAGGTGGGGGATTCTATACCAATGAAATAATATTTCTTTTACATTTCAAAGAGAAGAGCAAACTGGGGGGAGGGGTGGGCAGGGAGAAAAATGCAACAATGAATGTATGGAAATCCAAAATCTCTGTAAATGTTCATGAAAATTAATTTTAAAACAGTGGTACAACACAGCATTCAATAAACCAAGACAAGAACCTGCATCAGAACAGAGACCTGTGTGGGTGCCTGGCCTCAGCTCTCTTGAGCATTCCAGATCTCCTGCCAATCTGCACATACCCACAGACACTCAGGAGAGCACCCCAGATCCAATAGATTGTGAAAATTATATAAGACTATCGTTAATATCATATGCTGTTGAGGCCTGGCTAACTTGTAAAGCAAGATTAGCCCTGTACCAAAAGACCAGCAAAACTAACTCCATCTTTGCTATAGTATCTGTTTGACAGAAAACAACTCAAGGAAGTAGGAGGTTAAAAAGTGAGCCATACGCTTTCTCAAAAAGTTGCAAATAGAGATACCATTTGACCCAGCAATTCCACTACTGGGAATATACCCTGAAGAGACCATAGCTGACATCCAAGCAG
>NW_006399836.1:8916455-8919798 GCF_000299155.1 Elephantulus edwardii
AAAAAAAAGTGAGCCATACTGCTGCCATTTTAAGCAAGTAGCCATTTTATGCCAGGTTCAAATGTGCAGATGTTTGAAGGGAAGCAGAAACAAGTTTAACCATTCCTTGAACCCCAAGGCCAAGCAAGGATGTACAGAATGGTATGTCCCTCCCTAATGACTCTGTTCAGATGGCCTTGCTTGCTGCTGGTAATAAAGTGAGCAATCTTGCAGGTGGTGGGGATATCAAAACAAATGTATTGTCAGCCTTGAGGCTGAGTTGTTTTTCTCTTCCCTGTAAAAAGAATATAACACAGGAGTTCAGGAATAAACTCTGTTATCCGCCATCAGCTGGTAGTCTCTCTGCGTCTTCATTTAATCCTTGTCCCTTCTCTTTATGAAACTGCTCAATATAACAGGCAGGACCTCGTTAACATGCAAGCAAAATATTGCTGAAGGTCATCCAAAAATGGCTAGAACAGTTCATTGCCAGAGAACTGCTACAAGTTCAAGCAGGATTTAGAAGAGGCCGTGGCACCAGGATATCATTGCTGATGTCAGATAGATCTTGACTGGAAGCAGAGAATACCAGAAGATGTCTATTTGTGTTTTATTGACCATGCAAAGGCATTGGACTGTGTGGATTGTAACAAACTGTGACTAACATTGAGAGGAATAGGAATCCCAAAACACTTAATTATGCTCATATACAACCTAGACTTAGACCAGGAAGTTGTTGTTTGAAAAGAACAAGGGAATACTTCCTGGCTTAAAGGCAGAATAGGTGTGTGTCAAGAGTTTTAGCCTTTATTCAGTCGGTATGCTGAGCAAATTATTCAAGAAACTGGATTTATTAAGAAGACTGTGATATAAGGACAGGAGGAAGACTCATCAACAACCTGAATTATACGTATGACACAACCTTGCTTGCTAAAAGTGAGGAGAACTTGAGGCACTTGGTGCAGAAGGTCAAACACTGTAGCCTTCAATACAGATGTTACTTGCTGTTATTTCTCAACATCAAGAAAACAAAATTCCTCACCACTGGGCCAATAGGAAACATCATGATAGATGAAGAAAAGAGTTAATTATCAACAGTTTCATCTTACCTGGATCCACAATAAACACCCTTGTACCACTAATCAAGAGATCAGGAGCCATAGCATTGGGAAAGTCTGCTATTAGGGACTTCTACAAAATCCTGAATGATGTCAGTTTGAAGACCAAGGTGCATTTGATTCAAGTCATGGTTTCTCCAATCACCTACTATACATCTGAAAGCTGGACAAAGAATAAGGATGACAGAGTGCTGTTGAAGAGTACTGGATATCTCTTGGGCTGTCGAACAAACAGATACATCTTGGAGAAAGTGCAACAAGAGTGCTCCTTATGGGGTTGTATAACGGTACAACTATTCTGGAAGGCAGTTTGGCGCTTCCTCAAAAAGCTTAATATAAAAATTCCATATGAGCAGCGGCAGCGGCTGAGGCAACTGCGGGAGCGGAGTGGTCGTGGGGCGCGCTGGGGGACGCTGGCTGCAGTCCCGGGCAGACGCTCTGCAATGAGACAGTAAATGCATCCCCCGGTAAGGCGCATGGAACGCTCAGGTTTTCCTCTTCCTCCAGCTGCATGCGCGTTGCATGAATTTCTCGTGCCTTTTCCCTCCCCTTGACAGAAGGAAAATGTGGGTGATTTTCTCCTGCCTTCTGCATCTCGTGGGAGATGCCACATACGGGGGGGGGGGGAACCCTGCAAAGCTCTCAGATTTGATGTTCTAGAAGGTTAGGGTGTTTTTTGGCCGATAAATAAAAAGAAAATAAATGCACCTGTCAAAAAAAATTCCATATGACCCAGCTATTCCACTATTTGGAATATACCCTGAGAAAATGAGAACTGAGGCACAAATGGAGATTTGTACACCAATGTTCATAGCAACATTATTCACCATCGCAAGAACATGGAAACAGCCCAAATGTCCAACCACAAATGAATGGATTGAGAAATTATGGTACATACACACAATGGAATGCTATGCAGCACGCAGGAGCAATGATTTTGTAAATTATTACCTAGCCTGGGAGGGACTGGAAAACATTATGCTGAGTGAACTAACTCAGTCCCACAAGGACAAATATTGTATAAAACAATTATTGTAGAAGGAGTCTAAGGATCCAAGGGGAGTTGGGGAGGGTGGAAGCAGAGGGATGAGGATGTGCAGCGGGGGAGGGGGATTAATCATGGAGTTGTACAATTTGATGGGTCGGGGGTTAGTGAGGGAAATTGGAAGAATCTGTTCTTGAAATCAATGTATTAAAATTTTGTAAATAAACTAGTTTTGAAGTGGTTTTTTTCTTTTTCTTTTTTCTTTTTTTTTTAAAGAGTGCTCCTTAGAGGCAAGGATGCAAAGCTTCGTTTCACATACTTAGGGCATGCTGTTAGGAGAGGCTATTCCTTGGAGAAGGACATCACGCTTAGAAAGGCTGAGGGTCAGCAAAGGAGAGGAAGGCCCTCAATGAGGTGGATTATATACAGAGTGGCTGCAGCAATGGGCTCAAATGTGAGAGGTGATGAGGGTGGCACAGGACAGGACAGGACAGGACAGGGCTCAGATCTGTTGTTTAGATGGTCATTATGAGCCATGCTCAACCTGAGGGCACTTGACAACCACTTGCAAATTAAAAAAGACCTGATCCTCGGGTATTGAGGTTTGGCCGTGCTCCCTCCTGGCACACTTCAGTTCTTTGTGCTTCCCAGATGACACATTTCAACAAATCGAACCTTTATGCTAACTCTGTGTCGAGCTAGTCTATTGATGCCGTTTTTCCAAGTGCTCACTTTGTGTCCCTGAGTCACATTTTGGCTAATTTGACAATATTTCAAGCCTTTTCATGTTATTGCACACTTAGTGTTGTTGTTAGGTACGATGAAGGTGATGACTCGTAGCGACCTTATGAACAACAGATCTGAACTTGGCCCTGTCCTGCATCATTGCCATGGTCTCCACCGAGCTCAAGGCCATTGCTACAGACACTGCATCAACCCATCGTGTAGAGGGTCTGCCTCTCTTTCACTGATCCTCTACTTTCCCCAGCATGATGTCTTTTCCAACGACTGGCCCCTTCTGACAACATGCCCAATGCTGTTGTTGTTGTTATTGTTATGTGTTGTGAAGTCGCCTTCAACTCATAGCGACCCTATGTACAACAGCCCTAAACCCTTCTCTATCCCGTGCCAATCTTATTGTCTCTGACATACCCACCCCCATTACCCCAGTCACTGAGTCAATCCATCTCATCGAGGATCTTCCTCTCCTGTGCTGTTCCTCCACCCTCCCAAGCATGACGTCCCTCTCCAAGGACCGGTC
>NW_006399836.1:8920228-8941805 GCF_000299155.1 Elephantulus edwardii
TCTATAAAGCACATTAAATAGACTACAGTACAGTGTTGCTGTTGTTGTTATACGCTGTCCAATCACTTGCGACCCATAGTGACCCTGTGTTCAGCAGCTCTGAAACCTGCTCTATCCTGAGGTAACCCTTCTCTATCCCGTGCCAATCTTATTGTCTCTGACACACTTACCCCCATGACCCGTCACTGAGTCAATCCATCTCATCGAGGGTCTTCCTCTCTTGTGCTGCCCCTCCACCCTCCCAAGCATGATGTCCCTCTCCAAGGACTTGTCACTCCTTGCATCATGCTCGAAGTACAGGAGAGTGTACACATAACTATTACATGCACTGGAAACCAAACAATTGATGTGAATTGCTCTATTGTGACATTTGCTTTATTGCAGTGTTCTGGGACTGAACCTGAATGAAGCATGTGGAGGGTCTGCTTGTATATTCCAGCCCTTCCCTGTGCATTTAAAACACACCATTTCATTTAAGCCCTACAGCCCCACACAAGGATAACAAACACCACCATGATAATAACAACAACTGTCAATGCAAAGGCAGGTGGTTCAAATCCAATAGACAATCTCTTTGTATACAATTTACTGCCTCTGAAGACCTGCTGGGGTGTCAGCTAGGAGTCGGTATCAATTCAAGAGGATGTAACATAATCTTGCCCTTCTTTAAGGATTAGTACTCTGCAATATTTTCCACGTATTAGAGTATTTTTGAGAGACTCTTATGATATGAAGGGTTAGGTGCTTGGCTAATGGAAAGGCTGGTGATTTGGGCCCACTCAGCAGCGCCCTGGGAGAAAAGACCTGGGGGGGTGTCCTGTTACTTTAAATTATTGTAGTTGTCCCATCAACAAACAAATGGATAGAGAAACTGTGGTATATCTACACAATGGAATGCTATGCTGCATTGAAAACCAAGGAACTCATGCAGTATTATTCAAAATGGGTGACCCTGGAGGACATTATGCTGAGTGAAATATCTCAGTCACAAAAGGACAAATACTGCATAGGGCTACTGTTGTAAAGCGGGTCTGACATCGGGGTTGAGGAAAGACAGAGAAGGAGGGGAAGAATGATGTTTACTCTATTGCAAAAGATAAGGGAGAGAACTGTTTAAAAGGGATATATGATTGGGTTTTATTGTCATGACAGGAGTCCATAACGAAGGCTACACAGTGGAGTGGACTTAGGGGGAGGGATTAGATAACAATGAAAATGTTTTTCTTTTACTTTTCAAGGATAAGAGTGAATTGGGCAGGGGGGTGGAGAGGGTAGGCAGGGAGAAAAGTGCAACAATGAATGACTGGAAACCCTGAGTCTGTAAACTTTCTTGAAAATTAATTAAAAAAAATATTGTAGTTGTTACCGCCATGTGCCATTACATCGATTCCTACTGACAGCACCCCCACCCCCCACCCCCGGGATTCCTGGCTGAGGTCAGAGCAGATGACCAGGCCTTTTCTTCTAAGAAGCTCCTGGCGGGCTCCAGCAGCTCAGTGTGTTGTTAGCTATCTTGTACTTAACCACTGCACCACCAGGCCTCTTTCCATAAAGATACCAGCCTATGGTGCGGCACTGCTCTGTCTCAACGGCACCCGGTAACAACAGCTTTATTTTAATCTTCACAACACTTCTGTGAGGTACATATCACACGTGTCAATAGACCTGTCTTATAGATGAGAAAACTGTGGCACAGAGAGGGTACAAAGCTATAAAAAGGGATACAGATGGGAAGTTGTCCTGCTCTGGACCAGAATGTTTACCCATTTGTCATTCTGTCTTCCATAGTCTGCTGGGTGAGGGGAATGTCCAGGGTCAGACGATCTGATAGATGGGATCTACATGACCCTGCTTTCTCATGGAGAGTCACCTTGGGGTGACAGGACCCACCCAAGGAGGTGCAGGTCCTGGGAGTGAAGAGTGAGTGGGCAGTGTTGAAGCTACTAGATTTCCTGGAGGAACTGGTGCTCTGGGCTGTGGGCGAGGGAGAGGAATGGACCAGCCTTGTTCCTGTGGAGGAAGTGACAGGAGAAAGAGGAAGAAGCATTGATGGGCACATTGGGGGATGGCATAGGGGTCTGGGAGCAGCGTAGAAACCCTGAGGTGCAGGAGCTTTTGGAGACAAAGTCCTGTCTACAGACCCACTGTCCCTCTCCCTTACTGCATCTGGCTCTGTTCATGGTCCAGCTCCTCCAGAGAAAAGTCCATGCACTCTGTCCACGATGCCCCACAAAATTCAGAAGACCCTTTGTAGACGTGTTCTTCCTGCCCCACTGGTCTTGAAGCATTTTCTTGTCTGGAGAACCTCCCTCTGGTTGTTCACAGTGATAAATTCTATTTGAGGTGCTCTTTTAATACTTTCTGGAGTTCTGTCCTTCATTCACCTCTCCCTCCTCTATATACCACTCCTTGAACTGAGTTGGAATCATCCATCGTCTTCCTGTGTTGACCATGCACATATTCCCATCTTCGTCAAAGTCTGTACAGCACTGTCCACACCTCCCAGGTCTTCTCACCAGGGTAAGCTTGAGGCTAGAGTGTGGACACGTGATCTACCCCCATGTATCTGCAGAATTGGGATCCAGCCCTCTCCTCCCTCTCAGCCTCATCACCCTTTACACTCTCCGAGCTCCAGCCAAACTCAACTTCTTGGTCTCTGAATGCATTTTACTGTTTGATCTCTCAATCTATGAAGGTGTTTGTTTGGCTTGGAATACTTTCTCCTCCTTCCTAACATTACTCAGTCTAGCATCTTCTACTCTAAGAAGGCTTTTCTGACATCCCAGGATGGGTTAGCTCTACTTTTTGTGCCGCTGGTGGCTTCTTGAAATAACTTGATTTCATGTCTTGCATCTTTCCAGACTGAGACAACTTGAGCACATGGATGGTACTTGGTTCAAGGTTTCAGCCCTAGCTAGGGCCCAATCTATAGGTCACCCAATGGGCTGTACATACACTGAGGTCAAGCAGAGGAGGAAGACAAGGCCTTGACAGTGGTCTATAGTCTGGGGTATTTACAGGCTAATAACTCTAAGACAATTGGCCATCTAAGTCTGGAGTTCTGGAGAAAGGCATGGACTGGAGATAGATCCTGGTGGTTAGCACAGATGGTAACAAAAGTCAAGACCTAAGAGTCTAGATCACCACAGGAGAACATGTAGAATAAAAAACAAAACAAAACAGGAGAGCTGAGGACAGACCATGAGAAACTCTAATGTTAGAAGTCTGAGAAGAGGAAGACAAGTCCACAGAGGAGACAGAGATGGTGCAATGGAGAGGTAGGCAGAAGAGCAAGAGCACAGAAAAGCGTAAGTGCCCCAGTGAGGCACACTTCCTGAACTCACACCTTGATGTCCTCATTTCTGGAATTGGGACTGATGCTGTGACCTGCTTGTGGTGAACATGGTGGAAGGGACGCCAAAGCACTTCCAAGTCTGAGTCATAAGGCGTGGAGCTTCCACCAAGTCTCTTAGAACTCTCCGGATTAAGTAAATCACACAAGTCAGATTAAAGACTAATCTGTGGCTGCCATGCTGTGAGGAAGCCTAAGTTAGTTCCCTACTTAGAGTGACCACGTGGACAAAAAGAAAGCACTCCCTGCTGCTGTTCCAGACATTCCAGCTGAGGCACCACATGGGTGAGGAAGCCAACCCTGGTGGGACGTCCAGCCCAATCCAGCCTTCAGAGGACTCCAGCTTGCCTGCATTTGACTGTGGCTACAGAAGAGGCATTAAGAGAATTGCCCTCATTGAACCCATTCAACGCACAGGACATAAGCAAATAGACAAACAATAAAACCTTCTGTTCTTAACAATTACGTTTGTGATGGTTAGTTATTCAGCAACAGGTAATTTAATGCCTGATTATCCTGCCGTGCATTCCAGTCATCAATCATCATTAATGCCTCTTGATTGCATGTTCTCTCAATTTCACACTGCAAATGTGGGTAGAAATCCTCAATTTCTTCATCTTTGGCTTTAGTGGTCGATGCATATATGTGTACTTCACACATTCCAGATTTCAAATTAGTAATGAATGTTTGCAGCTATGTCTCATCTTTTGAGTGGCTTCCAATCCTCAGGGCCCATCTTCTGGTGCTTTTCCCAGTAATGATCATCTGTTACACATAAGGTCTTTGAAGGCTGGTTACTTGAGAAATGGTGCCTGGTCTTGATTCTTTGTCTAAATCTGGAACCTGTCCACCGCGGGTGACGCTGCTGGTATTTGACAGACTGACGCCATAGCTTCCAGCATCACAGTAACACTCAAGTCATCACAGTACAGCAGACGGACAGGCAAGTGCTGTATTCAAAACAGCAAAATATAAAGCAGCATGCAAATGTAATGAAACTAATGTGCATGCTACGGGAACTAGAACTCAAGCTGTCTGCCCTGGGACTGCGACAGTGTATCTGCCAGCCCAGCAGAGGACTGGAGTTGGGGTTCCCAGTTAAACCAGAGTTCGGCTTGCCTAAATAATGATACAGACTACAAGGGGTGAGCCAGCTCTTATTTCTTTAACGTATATTCTTAGTAGAGATGGCTGGATCAACTGGTACTTCTGTTTTCAGCTTTTTAAGGAAATGCCAAGCGGCTCTCCACAGTGGTGGTGCATTTCCACCAACAGTGCATGGGCGTTCTAATCTCACCGCATCCTCACCAGCATTTGTTGTGTGTTGTCCTGCCGAATGTTGCTAAGGTGTCACACGAACACATATATGCACACCTGTATTTACTGCAGCATCATTCACAACACCAGAAAGATGGAAACAACCCAAGCGCCCATCAGGGAATAAATGGACAGAGAAATATGATACATTCACACAACAGAGTACAATGCAACATCGAAAAACAATGGCAAATTCATTAAACAGTAAAAACATGGATGAGTCTAGAGGATATTAGGCTGAGCGATGTCACAAAATGACAAATACTTAGTGTAAAAAACCCCAAAGCCAAAAAATGACAAATACTATCTAAGACTACTCATAAAGGCTAGAGAAAGATTTACAATCAGAGAGAAACAATGTAGTATGGTTACCAGTGAAGAGAAGGGGAAGAGGAGAAAATAAATTGATAGACAGCGAACACTTCTTAGAATGTGTAAAGGAAAAGGACAATATGGAATAAATGGATGATCAGATAGTATATGTATGGTAATTAGTATTTTGGAATAGAATATGTATGAATGACTGATTGTTATAACAAAGCAAAATAATATGCTTCATAAACTTTCCCTTAAATCACATTAGTGATAATAAGAAATATGAGGGGCCAGGTCATCAGCAGCACTTTTGATCTAGGACGGTACTAAAGGGTGTGACACCCACTTTGGGGTGGTTTCTGCTGGCCTCAGAGGTGTCTAGTCAGCCTGGTGTCTTTGCTCTTCCTTGTCATTGTACCATGGCCAAAGATGGTGTCTCTGCCAGGCCGAGGGATGGATGAGGACAGGCTATCCCGTCAGAGATGGCTGGCGTAAAAGAGACAATCACTATGGATCTGAAAAGTTAGAAACAAAGGTCTGAAAGTAGGAAAATATGGCCTTAGTGACAGAAATTAAATTAGGGATCCATTGAAACAATTTTGTACAATGATCTATTAATTGCAAATATCTTTTTTAAAAAATATAACTGGCAATTCACATGGACCTCACCTAGGGACTAACCAGGAAACAGAATGACTACATCTGTGCAGAGGGTCAATGGAGAAACTCACTGTTGGCTGTCAAAACTGGACCAGGAGCTGACTTTGCAACAGACCATCAACTACTCATACAAGCAAGTTCAAATACAGAGTAAAGAAAATGAAAACAAACCCATGAGAACTAAAATACAACCTTGAGTCTATCCCAATTGAGTTTATAAGCCACCTCAAGACTAGATTTGATGGACTGAACACTAATTATCAATCTATTCGGTGAACAATTCATTTGAGAAGCTGGGCTTTAAGGAGAACGTGGCATCAGGACCTGAGGAAGACTTATTAGCAACCTGTGGTATACAGACAACAAAATCTTGCTTGCTGAGAGTGAGGAGGGTTTGAAGCGCTTGTTCCGGAGGATCGAGGACTACAGGTCTTCACTATGGACTACAGCTCGACAAGAAAACAGAAGTCCTTACCACCAGGCCAACAGGCAACATTATGAAAGATGGAGAAGAGATTTCATCTTGCTTGCATACATAACCAACAACTTGGTACCAGCAGTCAAGAAATCAAAAGATGTGTCACACTGGGAAAATCTGCTTTCAGGGACCTCTCCAGAGTACTGGAGCAATGGTATAGTTCAAAGTGGCTCCTGATCCAGACCATATTCTTCTCAATTGCTTGCTATGCATCTGAAAGTTGGACAATGACTAAAGAGAACAGAAGAATAATCGATGCCTTTGAGATGTGGTGTTGGAGAAGAGTATTCCATAGACTGCCAAGAGAACAAACAGATCTGTCTTGAAGAAAGGGAGATCAGAGTGCTTCCTGGAAGTAGATGTAGAAACTTCTCATATACTTTGGGCATGAGGGGTCGGTCTTTGGTGGTGGTTGTTCTTATGTGCTGTCAAGTCACTTATGACTCATATTGACTCTATGTACAACAGCTCTGAACCCTCCTCTATTCTGTGCCGGCCTTATTATCTCTGACACACCTCTCCCTACGACCTCAGTCGCTGAGTCAACCCGTCTCATGTGGGATCTTCCTCTATTTCATTGTCCCTCCACTGTTCCAAGCAAGATGTCCTTCTCCAGGTCCCTCCTGGCCATGTGCCCAAAGTATGTGAGACAGAGCTCCAAAATCCTTGTCTCAGAGGAGAAATTTGGTTACACCATCTCCAAGCCAAACCTGTTTGTTCTCTTGGCAGTCCAATGAATGTTAAAAAATTTAATTTTACTTGGATACACAATCAACATCCATGGAAGCGGAAGTCAAGAAATCAAAAAATGTGTTGCATTGGGAAAACTGTTGTCAAAGACCTCGCCAAAATTCTAAAGAACAAACACATCCATTTAGAAATGCAAGTTCGTTGACACCCAAGCAGATATATGCACACTCATGTTTACTGTGGATTTGTTCACAATAGCAAAGAATTGGAAACAACCTCAATGCCCATCAACAAACGAATGGAGGGAGAAGCTGTGGTATATTCACACAATGGAATACTATGCTGCATTGAAAAACAAGGAACTCATGCAATATTATTCAAAATGGGTGACCCTGGAGGACATTATGCTGAGTGAAGTATCTCAGTCACAAAAGGACAAATACTGCATGGTGCCATTATTGTAAAACAGGACTGACCTCGGGGTTGTGAGGAGACTGAGAAGGATGGGTTCAATAATGTATACTGTATTGAAACAGATGAGGGAGAAAACTGTTTAAAAGGGATATGTGATTAGGTATTTTTGTCATGACAGGAGTCCAGAGTGAAGGGTGCATAGTGGAGTGGACCTGGAGGGAGGGATCGTAAAACAATGAAAGAATTTTTCTTTTACTTTTCCAAGAGGGTAATATACTGGGGGGAAGGGTTGGGAGGGGAGAAAAGTACAACAATGAATGAATGGAAATTCAAAGGCTCTGTAAATTTTCATTGAAATTAATAATAAATTTAAAAAAATTTTTTAAAAATAAAGAAATGCAAGTTGTCCTGATGCAAGCAATGCTATATTCTATTGCTTCCAATGCATCTGAGAAGCTGGACAATAAGAAAGATAAAGGAAGACTTGATGCCTGTGGATCATGGAGTTGGTACTCACCAAACTGCAAAAAACCAAGCAAATCTGTGCTGGAGGACGTGCCGTCAGAGTGGTCCTTAGAGGCAAGGGTGGTGAAACCAGATCTCACACACTGTGGGTGTATCGTTAGGAGGGACCAGTCCTTGGAAAAGACATTGTTCTGAGAAAGGCAGAGTCAGAGAAAGAGAGGAAGTCCCTCGAGGAGAGGGACTGACAGTGTTGGCAACACTGGCCTTATGCATGGGGCGAGTGTGAGGACTAGGTGGGACGTTCGAGGTTCTTGTTGTGGTGAGGTTTCCACTTGTTTATAGGGATGGTGGAAGAGGGAGCCAACTCAACAGCTCCTGACAACATCCCAGTGTAGCTCGCATTATTGTACCCATTTAGCGGATGTTCAGAGACGTTCAGAGAGGGGGGTGTCCTCAGCCAAGTCCACACAGGCAGCTGGTGGCGAAGCTGGAGTTCGTTTGGTGCACAGCCTCTCCTCTTTCCAGAGACCAGAGAGGCCCAATTACCTCACTTCTGTCAAATTCCCTGTAGGACTGAGGTTTAACCCAGTTGGCTCAGCTGACACATTGTCAGAATACTGGCTTATTTTTTAAAATTGAGATTTAGACACTGAAATGTACAAATTCTGTGTTCAATCGGACAGTGTTTTGCATCTGTGTGCACAATCCGTGTACACACTCACACAACCCCCTCCCAGATAAGATCTGGACACATTTCTGGCACCCCAGGAAGTTCCCTACCAGTGTAGACCCTTCCCCTGACATCCTGAGGTCTGCATCCGCATACACTGAATGGTATCCCCAAAACACGTTGTAAACGCTAACCCCTACAAATTGTGACTACGCCACCTTTGGGGAGTAGGGTTTTGTTATACTAATCAGACCCTATTTCTGTAGGATGTGTCTTAAACCCATCGCTTCTGAGGTTTAAAAGGAGCCCTCCTACTCATGTACTTATAACTTGTTAGTCAAATTTGTGTCTTCTAGGTTGCAACACCCCCATGATACATCTTCAAGGATATGAACATGTACGGCCAAACACAATCAATAAGAGTGCATCTAAATTCCAAAATCAATCTCCATTAATAGTCTATGTGTCTCCTACTGCCAAAGGGGCCCTTTAGAGTAGTGAGAGAAGATTTTCACCCTGAAACCCACAGCGTCCCTTTTCAGCAGGAAGTAGCTAAGAGAATATGCCATCCCCTTTTCCTTATGACTCAGGGTGAAGTCTCTCTCAGGGAGGAGTGATAGGGAATGGCAAAGGACACACTGACAAAGAAGATTAATCAGAACTGGCTTTGACAAGCACTGTGGCATTTGGACAAGAACAAACTGGGACGAGGGTAGAGAGAATAGTGCAACAATGAATGAATGGAAACCCAAAATCTCTGTAAATGTTTATGAAAATTAATAAAATATAATTATAGAAAAAAAAGGAGCCCTCCTTTCCCTGTGACCCCATTTAAGAAAATGAAGATCTTCCCCAATAACTCTATCCTAGTATAACCTGTCCAACTAACCCCTGGAACTTTGGTAGCTTCCAATCCAAAGACACACAGTTAAAATCTGCCCGCTGATTTCTGCCGGGGAGAAAGATGGGCAATCTCCTTTTGTGATTAACTGTCTCTGAAAGCTGTGGAGGGTCAGCTGAGTCAGTCACCGCTCCATAATAATTCAATGCTTCCCTTTGCGTCTCATTGGCTAGGATTAGATCTCATGACCATTCCTAAGCAATCACTGGCAGGGGGGTGGGACAGATCTTCCTCACATACCAGGTCACTTCCAGGCTCTTTCACTCCCTCAATCTACCAGGCGTTCACAGGACATCGGCTTGCTCTGCTCCATTTGGAATGTCTGTGACAACTCCACGTTGCTGATGTCACACCCCAAAAGCCTCCATCACGTTCAGGCAGACAGGTCTCCCCTTGGTTCTCAAAGCCTCCTGGGACCTATGCCTGCTCTGTCTGTGGCCTGGCTGGAGTAGGGTTAAATGCCGCTCACAGCTGCACGAGTGCCCAACAAAGAAGAGGTGCCCACAGACTGGGAAGGTTGACAGGACAGCCCTGGAGAAGGCTCACTCAAGTGGCCCTCTGTCCTCCCTCACAACTCATCCAGAGCTCTGCATGGGACAGTGGGCTGGGCGTGCAGGGGTTCAGGAGTGAGAACGCCTGCCAAGCCCACACATGCCACTGCCAGCACATGCGGCTGGGACCAATGACGTCCTCTTGATGCCATTCATCCTGTGGAGAATCTGGCTTTTCCCCTCAGAAGCCCACATGCCACCCCTCAGGAAAGTCACTGAAGAAGTGTCAACATCCAGGCCATCAGAGCTGTTGGAACATTTTATTAAGTTAAAAAGGTTTGGGGAGGAGAGAACTGCCTTCATGGGGCGGCTCCAGCAGCATCATGCTCAGCACCCCCTCAGACAGGGAGGCAGGGCAGTGGGACAGCTGCTGGCCCCCTCCGTCCATCTGTCCCTCCGTCCAGAACCCCAGGGTATGGGCGTACCCAGGGCAGGAAGTAGTTAGTAGAAAGTGGAGTGGGGTGAGGGTGGTTGGCTCCCTGCCTCTCTCCTCATTGTCCACCACCATGGTCACTGCCTGGGCCTCTGCCAGACCCTGGACACAGGGCCACAGGCCCAGAAACCCGAGCAGGGCAGCTAGAGACAAGGCAGGGAGCCAGTGTGGAAAGCAGAGACGCCAGGAATTGCTTTTTTCAAAAAGTATAAAGTGTTTAGAAGGGGGGAGAAAAAAGGAACAAAATCTATATAAAAATCTCTTCACATATAAAATCCTGAAGAAGGTGCAAGGGGAAGACCCAGTGCGAGGGGGGCGCTCAGATACGCAGAGTGTCAGTGTGTGTGGTCTTGTGTCTGCGCTGTGTATGTGCACGTGTGTGTGATGTTGTATGTATGCATGTGTCTATGTACACGCGCGCGTGTGTGTGTGTGTGTGTGTGTGTGTGTGTGGTGTTCGAGTGCACGTGCAGCCCACAGGCGGTGGGAGAAATCTTGGCTTCTGGTTTTTATCCAGCAGGAAGGAGCTTGTCCCTTGGGCTAGCGGGTCTCCAGCTGACCTGACCCACGAGGACCTGGAGGACATGAGGAAAGGGAGGTAAGGGCTGGAGAGCTCCCCAGTCTTGGCCTGGGTCCCTCATCTCGTTAAGGACAGACCAGGATGGTAAGCAGGTCTTCCTGTCCCCTCCCAGGCCCCCCAGACTCGTCCCTGAACAGGTTGATCCACATGGTGGCCTCTCCTTCCTGCCTCAGGGTTGTCCACCAGGCTAAAAGGAGGACAACGCTCCCGGCAGACATGGCCTTGGGACCAGTGTGGTAAAAACATTTCAAATCATGCTAAAGATTGACTGTGCTGATGTCGATTAGTGGTGTCTATTTCACAAGGCCTGGTGAAGGGTGCTGGGATGGATCAGTGCTACGTGCGCAGCGGCAGGTCTGAGAGTGGAGGTGTGCACCTGGATCGGCCACTCTGGGCTTTGGCCGGCCAGGCTGGGCTGTGGCCCTGTACCAAGCACTGCTGTCACAGGAAGGGGAAGTGACAATAATCTGATCCTTAACCCAGCCTCACTGCTGAACACTCTGGTTATAAAGACCCTGACTGGTGCAGGCTGGCTGGGTCACCGTCTCATCGTTCTCATTGGACAGAAAGGGAAACAGAGGCCAGGAGAAGGGAAGCGTCCTGGCCAAGGTGACACAGCCAGGCCCCAGGCCCTGTGCCCGTCCCCCAGCGCACTGCCCCCACAGGCGCCCACCTCTACTCGGCCAGGCTATTGCGCATCGACTCTTTCTCCTGCAGGGCCGCCATGGCCAGGCGGAGGTGCTCCTTCAGGTGTTCGATCTCCTGCTCTGACCGTGTCTTGATGTGACTCAACTCCACGTACATGTCCTGGTACTTTCCCGAGGTGAAGCGCTTGTCCTGGGGCCGGGGGTTAGGGTAGGGGCTGTGAGGATTGAAGCCCTCCTCGGTGGCCAGCATGAGCAGCCAGGGCTCCCATGAGGCCCTGGGGCTGCGTGCCTCCAGGTGTCCCCTGTCCTGGGCACCCCTCCCAGCGTCACTAGCTTGAGAGATGAGGGCTGAGGTTTCTGGGGATGAAGTTGAGTGTGAGAGCACATAGTAGCAAATGACAGGGAAAGGGAAGGGCCAGGCCTGCTGGGCCCAGTGCTGGGCCTTATCCTTAAACTCACACCATCTGCTCTTATCATGCAACAAGCACAGGTTCAGGCCATGCACGTTCAGCCTCCTGCACGTTCACCTCAGACCTCAAAGTCAGAGGGTGTGAGAAGCACTGGGTCAGAGCAGCTCAGGCCTGACTCACAGGCCCAGAGCCCACGCGGGTTCCCCAATACCCAGCAGTGGGGCTGATGCCTCAGAGAGCGTGTGGGCCACGTGGGCCGGGACCTGGAGCATTCTGTTCACAACTGTATCCCAGCATCCCCCATGCCTGATGAGATGCTCAGTAAACACGTGTGGAACACCTCAGAGCGAGTGTGGGTGGGCCTCTGACCCTCGGAGGCTGTTTCTCCATCAGTGGAGGAAGTGAGACAGAGAGGGCTTGGCACGGGACAGTGCTCGCCCCTCCCTGTCTCCAGCCCTCCTGACTCTCCCATCCCTGCCGGCCAGCCCTCCTGACTCCTCCTGACTCTCCCCTCCCTGTCTCCAGGCGGCCGGAACCTACCTTCTGGATCATCTGGAGCTCATCCCGAAGGCACTGCACCTCCTTCTTCAGATACTGAAGCTCATTCTCCTTCACCCGCAGCAGCACCTGCAGTGGTGGGCACCAGGCTGACTGCGGGCCACACGTCCTCTGGCCCGCAGTGACCTCAGTTCCCTGCTGCCTAGTTTCTCCCTGCTCTGAGCTCCACCTAAACGGCCCCAAGACCCACCATGAAGGGGCAGGTGCCTCCAGGAAGCTCTCTCAGATTTCCCCGGCCTTTCCTAACTTTGCCCTCTCCCCAGCTTTGCCCAGCTCAGGTAAGGGGCCATCCCATGGTCACTTCTGCTATCGCCTCAAATGAAGGGAGAAAGGGCAAACAGAAGCTATGTCATAGCCCCATGAACCAGAGGCCTGGGCCCCATGCCATCTCACTAAACCTTCCCCAAACCCAAGGAGTCAGTGTAACTTGCTGATTTGACCAGAGAAGAGAGTGGGGTGCAGCCAGGGGCGGGGGCAGGGAGCTTAAAAGCATTAACTCTGCATTGAGATGGCCTGGTTCAAATCTCAGCTCCCACACTGACTAGACAATGTACTGACCATCCTGTGTCTCAATTTTCTCATCTGTAGGATGGGGACAGTAATGATGTGTACCTCAGTGCACTTCTTGAGGATTAGATGAGGTAAAAGATAAAGAGGATTGATAGATGATCCAGACAGCATATCCTCAGGTCAGGGTATTTGTTAAATTAATAGTAAAATAAAAGACACGGGTGATCCTGAGATCACACACATTTTTCCACCTCAATTTCTCCCAGTTAAGGAGCCTGGCGGTTCAAACCTGCCCGGCAGTGCTACAGAAGAAAGGCCTGGTGATCGTTTCCATAAAGATACAGTCAGGAAAGCCTTGCAGTGCGATTCTAAACTGTAGCACAGCGAGTCAGAACACACCTGGGGGAGCAGGTTCTGGTTTGGGGTTTTTCTTGTAGTAAGGGAGGTACTAGTCCCCCTTTACAGATGAGCTGTTGGAGGCCTGAGGGGAAGTCACGTCACACAACTGGTGGGTAGCTTTCACTCTCAGTCCCGCAGCGCCGGGTGCACACAGTGTGGGGGTCTCCTACTTAGCTCTTCTGGCCAGGGTCAAGCCATGCTGATGCTT
Source organism: Elephantulus edwardii (assembly GCF_000299155.1). Lineage (NCBI taxonomy): Eukaryota > Metazoa > Chordata > Mammalia > Macroscelidea > Macroscelididae > Elephantulus > Elephantulus edwardii. The sequence goes on from NW_006399836.1 coordinate 8,933,786, forward strand.
ATCCCCCATACCCTGGGCAGGAGGATGTGCTGGGCACCTGGCATGGGGGCGCTCACCTCCAGCTCACAGGAGCTCCGCTCGCTGCGCCCACAGCTGTTGTCTGTGCCCTGTGATGCAATGAAGTTACGCAGCCGGCCAATCTCCTCCAGCAGGCAGGTGTGCAGCTCCTGGCAAGGGCAGTAGGGTGGTGGTCAGTGCAGGGAGGCCAGGGTCCACCCACCTGGTCCCACCCCAGCGACCCGGAGCCAGGTCCACCTGATTGTGACGCAGCTGATCCTGGCCCTCCTGTTGACAGCATCTCAGCGTATGCTCCCGCTCCTCAGCCTGGTGGGTCAGGGCCTCGATCTCCAGGCACTTCTGCAAGTACTGCTCTGACAGCACCTGCAGCTCCCGCTTCAGGGCCTCCACGTCTGACCTGCAGGGGGAGGACACAGGCTCTGTGCTCCTGTCCTCGACCACGCTGGAAGCCAGACCATTCACAGAGCCAGATAACCAGGTTTGTCCCTTAGTTCTGCCCACAATTCACTAGGGCTGTGAACAGGTATCTGGGCCTCTCTCTAGGTACCTCCCAAATCTCTACAGTCAAAATTCCAGAACTGTGTTCTGTGTCAGGAAAAGATATCTCCTGAGCAAGGGCAAAACTGCAACTCAGCTCTCTTTAAAGAGAAAAGAAGGGTAGAGCTGAGATTGGCCAAGACAAGAAGAACGCACTGGGGACCAGTGTGGATGTCTACCTAAGGCCTCATTGCTTCTCTTCCCTGTGTCCATGTGACCGCCATGGAAATCTCAGCTGGAGGCAATGCCCTCCAAGGGGCCTCGGCAAATCTCCCCAACTCATAACCGAGCCCCTGGCCCAGAAAGGAGGTCCAGCCCCAGAGCACAGGGCCAGGGGCCATCTTACTGGTGCTTCTTCCGGAGGCCATCTGGGCCCTGCTGGAGACTCCGTGTCTTGTTCAGCTCCCGGCTCAGCTCTTCTTGGTAGGCTTTCTTCATGGCTTCAATGGCTAAGAGTTTGGCAGAAAGAAGGAAGAAAGATTAGAGGGGGTCAATACCACCAAGCTCAACCCATTCTGGCTCTCCACGTGCGGCCTGGAGACAGGAGCAGAAGGTGGTGTGCAAAGACCAGGGAAGTTCTGGACAGCTTCACGAAGGGTGGTCATGGGTAAACCACGCTGAGTTTCTATCAGGAAGGCTAACACCATCCCTGCTCTAAAGATTCACCAGGAGACGTCTCAATGTGACATCACTGGTTCCCCCTATTGTCAGTGAGTGTTAAGGTAGTCTGCTGGGTGGCCTGTGAAGCTTAGTGGGTTCTTACAAAGGCCTGCCCACCTTTGCTGGCTAGTGGTCAAAAGCTCAGGCTCTGCAGTTGGAATTCCTCCACTCACAGTGTCTGACCCTTGGGGCCTTGGGTTCCTAATACATGAAACAGGTACAACACAAGAAGTTTCTCTTCCTGCGTTATTGGGAGCTATGTGTGAAGCATTTAGAACAATGTACAGTAACGTAAGTACCCAAACATTGGCTCTCTCCCTGCTTTTATTTTCAGACTATGGGCTACTAAGCACTGAGGCCTTTCCACCTGCACACAGGGCTCTGGGTAAAGCCGCGCTGCAGTCCTGAAGGCACAAGGTCAAATTTACCAGCGGCTCTGCAGGAGAAGGATGGGCAGTCTCCTCCCATGTGATTAACTGCCTCTGAAAGCCCTCCAGAGGGTCAGCTATGGGTCAGTTTCGACCCCACAGTACACAACAACAATCTCTTATCCATACTTTTATAATACAAAAGGCTCAGCACATTTGATGTTTTTAAAAATTTCTTGACCTGAATGAACACGAGGCTATCATGGCCTTTATTAACCTATCTACATGCATGTGAACTTTTGTATAAACATCTCTGCAGAGACAGTAGCGTGCTGAATTAGAGGGTGGAGCCCAGGCCCTGCTGTGGGTAGGGGTACCTAATACTGGGCGCATGCACTGGGTTTTCTCTCCAAAATGTGGATCATGCTTGGCCCCAAGGCTTGGGATGGGGGCTGCGGACTGGTCTGGGTGAACCACGAGGCCCAGGCCTAATGCGTTGTGAACTCTACGTCCTGCATCCTTTGGTCATTTCTGTAGCTCTAGACTCGCACAGAGGTGTACACAGTGCAGGTGTGCAGCACAGCTCTCCCGTGTCTCTGTTTTCTAGCCTGAGACTCTTTCATCTCCCTGGAGGGACACACCGTTGGAGTCAGAGTGGAGCTGCGGGCCCAGCTCTGCTGCCCACAAACTGTGCCTCCTGAGCCCCAGTGTCCTCCTCAGGGACATGGGTCACTCCCCGACACTGTGATGTCCAGCATCCTATAGTAACAGGGTCTATGCCTGACCTCTCTACCTGACATGGGGCTTGGTCCTAAGCACGGAGCCAGGGTTCAGTGTGGCTGGAGGGTAAACCTCTCAGGGGCTGCAGGTCCCAAGGCAGAGGGATCACAGCCTATGGGGCAGGGGATTGTGGTACTGCCCCAGTCTCTGCTTTTTTTTTAAAAAAAAATACTTTTAAAAAAAATTTATTATTTTGTGTGTGTACTGTCAAAACAGGATTGCCCCTCCGTCCCCAACAGAGCATCTGGTGGATTTGAACCGTGTTCCTCTGGGATTGCAGTGCAGCTTCTTGCCACTAGGCCACCAGAGCGCCCTAGTTTCCCCTTTTTTCCAAGTCGGGTTAGAGCAGCTTCCAGTCCCTGCAGACTTGCTGCTCGAGCCTGGGCCCCTGGGCCTGTATCTTGTTTAAAACCTGCTGTCCTCAAGTTGATCTGGCCCTGCAGGACAGGAAAACTTTCCCACATGCTTGCCAAGGCTGTGATCCTTATGGAAGCCAATCGACACACACTTCTTCCCTAGAGCAGCTGGTGGGTTCAAACCCCCGACCTTTTGGTAGGCAGCCAAATGTTTGTCCACTGCGCCAACAAGGCCTCCCTAATGCAGATAGGAGGAGCACAGCCTGGAGCTCAGGGCGCCCACTCCCCGCACTGCTGGCCCAGGGTCCTGACCTGAGGCCGTGGCTGCTGTCTCCTCAGCCAGGAGCCACTCCTTCTCCTGCTGCAGTCGCTGCAGCTCCCGCTCGTGGTGCCGCTGCAGCTCCTCCATCACTTGCTGGTGGGAGGACTCCATCTCGGCCAGGCTGCGCTCACACGCCTCCTGCAGGTAGGGGTCATACCACTGGGGTGGGTCACCTGGATTCCAGGTGAGAAGCCTCAGGGGCAGGCCTGTGCTGGTCCAGGCTCCCCCACGTCTCTCTGGGCCACCTATCACGGCAGTCCCTTCCAGCCACCTGATCCACCTACCCCTACCCTGCAGGGCCAGCCCTGCTCCCACTGGACCTTCATAGCATTAGCCCCTGCCAGGCAGCTTCAAGGCCCTAACAATAATTCACATCTCTGAGCTGGAGAAGAGATGTCTACAGTCAAGTCGATTCTACCCTGGGGTTCCTGGTGAGCTGTGCTCCACAGGGTTTGTGATGCCTGTGATCTTTCAGAAGCAGATGGCCAGGGCTTTCTTCCAAAGTGCCTCTGGGTAGATTAGAACCCCCACTTGTTAGGAAGTAGCCTTGCCCTTGCCCATTTGCCCCACTCGGCTTCAGTGCATGTTTCTCCCACTTCTGGGAGGTTCTCTCACACCTTTCTCCCCCAGCTTGCTGTGCTCTGACCTAGCTCTGTCTTTCCTCTGCCCCCACAGCTCTGCCTCTGCCAGGTCGTATGGTCCCTGAGGATAGGAAGTGAGTGTTGATCTTGGAGTGTCCTGAGTCCTGACCAGGCCTGACTGGCAGGTGCCTGTAAGTGGACTGACCTGGCTGACATATGTGGTGGCTGAAACTGTGTCAATGAGGCCATGATGGTCAGTGCCAAGTGACCATGCCACATGTTGTAGACAAGGGTGGTGAGACTCCTTCTCACAGACCCGGGGCATGTTGTCAGGAGGGGTGTCCTTGGAAAAGGACACCATGCTGGGAAAGGTGGAGGGTCAGGGAAAGAGAGGAAGACCCTCAACGAGGAGGACTGACACCGTGACTGTGCAATGGGCTCGTGCAGGGTGGAGAGGGTGAGGCTGGCGCAGGCTTCACATCTGTTCACAGGGCAGAGGAGACTGCCGGGAGACGGAGCTAGGACAGCGAGAGCAGAGCGAGTGGGTGACCAGGAGAAAGGTGTGATAGACAGACTCCTTCACAACAGCGTGAACATCATGAGGCAGGCTACAGCAGATCTGTGAAGATACGGCAGCTGAACTAGTCAAGGGCAGGTCTTCCCAGGGCGTGACCTACATTCCCAGTTGGTACTTATATTTGGTCTCCAGAAAAAAGCTAGAGCACTTCCTGTCACATGCACATCTGGTTATCTGACTCGTGGTTCTGGGGCTTGAACTAGTGGCCCACCATACTGGTCAACTCCGGACTCGTCAGTATATAAAGCCAGCCATTCGTGACCCTGCTTCCCAACAATCTGGACATGCCACTCTTTGGAGCCAGCAGTTGGTGTCTCCGAAGCCAGCAGTATGTAACCCTTTTACCCAGTGATGACCTTGGACATGACAACCTCTGAAGCGGGGAGTCTCCGGAGCCAGCAGCCTGAGTCACTGCTCCCCAGACATCACTCTTTAGGTCTGACCTGGGACTTGTTATCCACCTCCTTGAGATAAATTTCTCTTTGTCCTTCTCTCCTGCTTTCCTTACCACACTGATCCACTCTCTGTTCATATTACACACACACACACACACACACACACACACACACACAGAGAAACTCAAACTCATTGCCATGGAGTCAGAACTGACTCACAGCTGACCTTCCAGTGGGCTTTGTGAGGCTGTAAATAGCATGGGTAAAGACTGCCCATCTTTCTCCTACGGGGTAATTAGTGAATTTGAACTGTGCCCTTGGATTAACAGTTCAACTCCTTACTCACCAGAGGTCTCTCTAGAAACATATCTATAAACGTAAATACATACGCCAGTGTCCACAGCAACGTTATTCACCATTGCAAGAAGAGGGAAACAGCCCAGATGTCCAACAACAAGCTAATGGATTGAGACATCAAGGTACAGTCACACAATGGAATATTACACAGCACACAGCATCAATGATTTTGTAAATTACTACCTAACTTGAGAGGGACCGGAGAGCATTATGCTGAGTGAACTAACGCAGTCTCATAAGGACAACTACTGTTTAAAACCATTATTGTAGAAAGAGTATGAGGATCCTAGGGAAGGGGGGAGGGGGAACCAGAGGGGTGAGGAGGAGCAGAGGGAGGGGGAAATTAATCATGAAGGTGCATAATTTGATGTTTGGGTGGTTAGGAAAATGGGAAGGAACTGGTATGAGAAGCAGTGTATTTGGATTTTGTAAATAAACTAGTATAATTTTTAAAAAAGAAAGAAGAAAAAAAAACCCACCAAAACGTATATACACTGCTGTTGTTGTGTACCAAGGAGTCAGAACCGACTCATAGCTGACCCTCCAGTGGGTTTTCTGAGGCTGTAAATTGCACAGGAGGAGACTGCCCATCCTTCTCCAGCAGAGCACCCGGCGGATCAGAACCATATGCCTTTGAGTTGGCGGTGCAGCTCCTTACCGTTAGGCCACCAGAGCGTGTGCGCGCGCGCGCACGCGCACACACACACACACAGTTATCATACCCCTAAGCAGGAACCAACTCACAACTGACCCTCCAGTGAATTTTCAGAGGCTGTAATTCACATGGGAGGAGACTGCCCACCTTTCTCCTGTGGAGCAGCTGGTAGATTTGAACTGCGTACCTTTGTGTTGACAGTGTAATTCCTTATCCTAAGCCATGAAGTATAATCCTGAAGGTGTGAGGTTTGAATCCACAAGCTGCTCTGTGCTGGGAAAATGGACAATCTCCTCCAGTGCAATTAACTACCTCTGAAAACCTGCAGAGGGTCAGCTATGGGTTGGTTCCAACTCGACTGTATACAACATAGTCACACGTACATACACACAAGTATATACATGGCTGTATTTAAACATAATGACAGAAGAAGAATAGATGTCTTTGAGTTGTGGTGCTAGAGAGGAGTCTTGAACATACCATGGACCTCCAAGAAAACAAATAGGTCTGTCTTGGAGAGGGTGAAACCAAGTTTCTCCATGGAGGCTAGGATTTTGAAGCTCCGTTTCACATACTTTGGGGATGTGGCCAGGAGGGACTGGTCCTTGGATAAGGACGTCATGCTCAAGAAGGGTGAGGGACAGCACAGGAGAGGAAGACCCTGGATGAGATGGACTGACACCGTAACTGGGGTAATGGGGGTAGGTGTGTCAGTCAGTGAGACTGGCTCAGGACAAGGCAGCTTCAGAGTTACTGTTTAGAGGGTAGCTATGGGTCGCAGGCGACTGGAAGGCACATAATAATAACAACATATACATTTGTAAATACACACACTCACACACACATACATATGTTTCATGAGTTTTGCTTCTCTAGAGAACACAGCCTAAGAAAACATAAAATGAGGCTCTGAGACAAGATTGATAAATATTAAAAGATATTACCACCATCCCTGGCAAGGCTGTGGTGAAGCGGGCACTGTGGCTGGGGGAGTCACTACAGCACACCTGGCAGGGAGGGTAGGTGGGTGGCACCATCACTCTCTGAACACCCTGTACCCCTTAACTTAGCGAGTCTACTTCTAGAAGAGTCACAGAGACTCCTGGACAAGGTCCTATCACAGACACACTGGACCGAGTCTAGATGCCTGCGGGAACCCTTAATTAATTATGGATGGAAAGGACTCTGGTCAGCGCTTCTCGGGAAGGAGTCACTACAGTCGGGTGAGGAAAGCTGAGCTGGCTGGACGAGACGAGCAGTGTGAGGCCCCTTCACAGAAAGCACACGGCTCTGTGTGTGGGACACATACCTGAGAAACACACAAACGGTACAGAAGGAGAGTGTGGTGCAGGAAAATCCCCCCAAACCTCTGCATCCCATGGTCTGTGGACATGTTACCGCACTCGGCAAAAGGAACTTCAGGTTGCGAATCAGCTGGCCCTAAAAGTGAGAGATTATCCTAACAGAGCCAGTATGTCCTGGAGGACGAACAATCAAAATGCCCTTAGTTGTGAGGGTGGCTTCGTCTCACGGACACTGGACACGTCACCAGGAGGGGCTGGTCCCTGGGGAAGGCCACTGTGCTCCATAAAGCACAATGTAAACAAAAACGAGGAAGGCCATCAACGAGACGGGCTGGCAGCAGTGGCTGTGACGGTGGTCTCCACACAGCAAGAGTGCAGGGCTGGTGAGGACAGGGGTGCACGGAGCTGCTATGAGTCACCACTGACCTGGTGGCACCTACCACCACTGCCCACATCCTGGGTTATCTGATGGGTGTGATGTAATCGCAAGAATTAAATGTGTGCACACCCATAGTTATAGCAGCTTTGTTCACAATAGCAAAGAGTTGGAAACAACCCAGGTGCCCATCAACAAACAAATAGAGAAGCTGCGGTATATTCACACAACAGGATACTACGCTGCACTGAAAAACAAGGAACTCATGAAATATTATTCAAAATGGGTGACGCTGGAGGACATTATGCTGAGTGAAATATCTCAGTCACAAAAGGACAGATACTGCATGGTGCCACTGTTGTAAAAGGGGTGAGACTGAGAAAGATTGGATAAATCATGTATACTGTATTGAAACAAATGAGGGAGAGAACTGTTTGAAAGCGATATATGATTCGGTATTATGGTTATGACAAGAGTCCAGAATGAAGGTTGCACAGTGGAGTGTACTGGGGCAGGGGCTGGGGTGATTGTATACCAATGAGAGAATCTATCTTCTACTTTTCAAAGAGAAGAGTGAACTTGGGGGAAGGGGTGGGCAGGGAGAAAAATGCAACAATGAATGAATGGAAATTAAAAATCTCCGTAAACGTTCATTAAAATTAATAAAATAAAATTTAAAAAAAAAAGAATTAAATGTGGAAGGGGGAGTCAGGAAAAAGTCACGCGAGTGTGGC
>NW_006399836.1:8941905-8982945 GCF_000299155.1 Elephantulus edwardii
TCATTAAAATTAATAAAATAAAATTTAAAAAAAAAAGAATTAAATGTGGAAGGGGGAGTCAGGAAAAAGTCACGCGAGTGTGGCCACGGAGGAGAAAGTTTAGCGTGAGGTGAGTAGGCCTCAACTCTCCTTTGCCAGCTTTGAAGACAGAGGGATAGGCCCTGGGCCTGGTACGCAGCGGCCCCCAGATGTGAGGGGGGCCAAGGAAATGACCTGTCCCAGAGCCTGCGGGAAGGCCGGGAAGGTGGCAGTCCTGCGGTGGTGCGACAGTCCCATCAGGCATCTACCCCGCAGCATGTGGCCAGCTGAGCAGCTCTGTTTGTGGTGTCTGTCACGGGGGACTGATATGGAGATGGCCACCCAGAGGACCAAGTGCAGGTGTGAGAAGTTAATTGGATGAATGGCAAACTCCTTGATTTGCTTAAATTATTTTTTTAATAAACTTTCTTCTTAAAAAGCAAAACCAAACCCCTATTTAAAACCACTCAAAGAAAAAAGAAAACCAACCCACTACTAAATGAGTGCAGAGTAAAGGAAGTGAGGTGCATGAAGTCCCTCTTAAGAGCAGGTATTTTCTCCTACACTGTAGGGTGCATACCTAACTGCTCCCCACCCCTCACCTCCTAGCAGCTACATCTCTAGAAGACAGCCCCTGGGGGCTACAGCAGGCCAGGGCCCTGAGGGCAAGGCTCCATGGGGGGCTGTCCTGGGTCTCTGCACTCTGACATGTTGTGTGAGGTCAAGAGAATGGAACTCTGGGATTCCAGCCTGGGTCCTGATCCTGGTCTACCATCAAGCGAACCTGAACAAGTGCCTCCCTCAGTCCCACCCAGACAGGAAAAGCCAGTGCCCACCTGTGGAGGTCACCTGCCCAAGGTGTCACTATCCTTGACTCAGAGCAGGGTGGAGGGTGGGGGGTGTTCTTAAAAGGCCAGCCAGGCAGGCAGACAGTGTAGCTCTGGGCGTCTTTCTGAGGCTGAGGTCAGGAGGTGGGAAGGGCTCACGAGAAGGGGATTCTAGAAGGCTCTCTCAACTACCCTTCCAAGCGGCTGAGGTGCCCAGACACCAGCTGGGAACCAAGCTGGATAGAGAACTGTTCAGCTCCTCTCACCCCATAGGTGCGTGTTAAGCTCCCCTTCAGAGGAAGCACTAAAGCCCCAGACCCTACAACTGCTTCCCCGTGTGGTGGCAGACCCCAGTTCCGTAAACGAGGCACCCACCCAGCCCAGATGCCAGGCTAGGGCTCCCTCCTGCTGCCTGCCGCCTTCCCCACTGAGCTCTGAACTTCTGCTGCCTCCCCCTGGGCCTGACTCAACTCCTCTTCTCTGGAACCTTCCACCTCTCGGCCATCTGCTCTCTACTTCCAGACGACTCATCCTCATTCTACCTCCTGCTCTCCAATTCCCCCACCTCCCCCTGACCCCCACAACCTAACAGGACACAAAGGGGCCCCTGGGCCAGAAGCCTGCGTTCCAGACACAGCCCTGCCCTCTCCCTCCTGCTCAGCCTCCCCATCTGCAAGCAGAGGAGCAGAGCAGAGCTTTTCAAACTTCATGTCAGCGGCAGAAAGTCTTTACCAAATGGAAGTGAGCGTAGGTTCTAACAATAAAACGGCCAAAGAAGGAGCTGCTGGGATTACAGGTGTGAGTGAGCGCAGACCCTGCAAGACAGCCTCCCTGGGGTTTCTAAAAGTCCCACGGGGCAGTGTAAAGTCTCCGACGTGGAGTCTGCCTACCTGGAGATGCCCCGTCCAACTCCTTCCTTCCTCACTTCAGTGTCCAGGGGACCCCCAGTTCAGCCCTCTACCTCCACTCCCCTTGCCTTTGGTGCCCCCTCAGCTGAACTGAGGCTGACATAGCAGCTGAGGCTGACACAGCAACCTCTCAGCCCCCAGATGGCCTCCTGCCCCCCGCACAGCAGCCCCAACCTCAGGGTCCTTGTGTGTCCCCTTCTGCCTCCCCACAGTCTGGTGACACGTTCCTCCCTCCAGACACCCTCCCACACCCCTCCTCTGGCCATCGTACCAGGTCTATGAAGGAGAATGTCATGACCAAGAGAGCTCAACCAGGGATGGACCTTGGATGGCCCCCCACCTCCGCCCCAGAACCCAGCACAGTCCCCCAGGAAGCCCTCCTGAGCAGTCACCAGCCGCCCTGGATTCTCTCCAACCCTCTTCCAGTCCAAGGCCTGGAGTCCCAGCATGCATTTCTTCCTCAGGCTACACTGTACTGATTGGAAATAGCAGGGGATCAAATTTTCAGGGATTCGGTGCACTGGTTATTAAGCAAAGTCATTATTAAAATTACGCATATAAACTTGCAATTAAGTCCATTATCTAAAAAAACAAAGGTAACAGTCAAAACTCGTCACTTCCTGATCATTTCACTAGCATTTATTATCCGTGCTCTTGAGGGTACTTCCACCTAGCAGATCTGAACGATGAAGGAAACACTGTTAAGGCGTGTAAATCTCGTCCCAAATCCACGTTCATGGGCTTCGCGGCGGGAGCATGACATCAGCCACAGTGGACGTTTTTACACCGTGGAAATGGGTAAATGTTACAACTCAAGGCTTGATTTCTTGTATATTGTTGAGACTTAGGTAAGGGATAAAAAAAGGCAAATAATACACATTATACTTAAAGCTGGTCATGCCTGTAACAGTTCCATCGTAAAGAAGACAAGAAATTGAGAAATGTCTTCAACATTCTCAGTAGAAAACGATCCAACTGGGCAGAGGAGTCGCTTGAGATTCTGACTGAGTCAAGTTCTGATTTAGGACTTCTGGTCTCACTCGTGAAAAGAAATGAAAATGTCTACCAACACTTACATTAGAACTCTCCTCAGCCACCAGTTGGTTTCTGGGGTGTGAGTCCAGGTAACAAGAGTTTGGTAAAAATCAATGAAAGCACTCTTAAAGGATTCATTCTCTATATGGAATTTGCAATGACAAGCATTAAAATGCATTTTCACTTGTAAGTTATGTACTGAAATCCCATATAGATAAAAAATAATTTATGACACACTGAGACACACACATACACACACTCTCCCTCTTTCTGGAGAGCCGGTTGGTAACCACTTGCCACACACCACTGACTTAAGGCTAACACCTAGGCCAGGGCTCCTCAACCTTGGCACCACTGACAGTATCTGGGCAGGCAATTCTCTGCTGATCAAGGCTCACCTGAGCATGGCGGGTATTTATCTACGCAATGTCAAAAGCACTCCCTTACATTCTCTTTAGACACGGCCAAATGTCTCCAGATGAGCCAAACTGCCTCGGTTGAGAACCACTGTCCTAGGCAGACCACATGCCCCCAAGGGCCATGGGAGGCTCCTATGTCCCCTAGACCACCCTATGTGAGGCCATCCATCCTCTTCTGGACTCCCACGTCCCCAGGATGGTGCAGGGGAACAGGAGGAATTCACCAAGCACAGTATCACACAGGGGCTCACACGTGGGGTCTGCAGCTGGCAGATCTGAGCTCAAAGTCCACCTCTAACACCTGCAGGCTGGATGACCTTGGGCAAGTCAAGTGACCCCTCACAGCTCAGTGGCCTGGTTTGTCAGAGGGGCACAGGGATCACGCCCACTGAGACTGATTTTTATCACTGTGGGGAAATGAAACGAGACGGTACACGTGTCAAATGCCTCGCCCCGGCGGGACGCGTAGGAAATGCTCCTATAATGTTAGCTGGTCTTTGTTGACACAGCGACCAGGCGCCTGTCCCCATCATCCAAAGCAGTACCTCAGCCTCACCTGAGAGATGTACCCAGGGGGGATGTGGCCATCCTCCTGGGACTTGGGTGCATCGGGAGCAGTCTCCCCTCGGAGTCGACAAGCCTCCAGCTGGGCACGAAGACATTGGACCTGCCAGGAGAAGAGGGGAGGTCACTGAGGCTGAGAAGGGGAGTGGAGACACAGGAAAATGGGCCTCTCAGCCGTTTCCTGGACATGGCTGGGAGCAGGGCACCGTGGTCACATGACAGGGGTGGCAGGGACAACATCTCTGCGCCTCAGTTTCCCCAGAAATGGAACTGTAGTAAGGCCCACTCTTAGAGGACTGCTGAGGACTGTGTGGGCTGACGCATATAGAGAGAACCTAGGTCCTGCATCTGCTGAGAGCAGAACCATGATATAAACACCCAGGGTCCACGCAGGGAGGAAGATCCCAACTCGGAAAGAGGCTGAGGTGCCAGACTGAAGCAGAAGTGAGCCCCCATCATTGTAGGCTTGCCAAATGCATGTCACAATGCTAACTCAAGGACTGGAGGGAGGTTAGCGGGTACAGGAGCCCCCAGAAAGGCCAGCTGTGGCGCCTACCTCCTTCTCCAGAGCTTCGTGGTGGTCGGTGGAAGGCCCCTTGCGCTCACCACGGCTGTGGTTGAGTAGAGCGGCCAGTGGCACCCGCTTGTCCTCCCGCAGGGGCAGTTTCTCCAGCTCCTGCCACTTCTTCTCGATCTCCTCGCTGAGCCGGCTCTGCTGGTCCTCGGTCAGCGGGGCGCCCAGGCCTCGGCGAGGCCCCTCGCCAGCCGGCGTCTCCGCAGCCCTGCTGTCCGTGGCCTCGAACCACTTGCGCCGTTCCTCGGAGCGCTGGGCCAGGTCCCGCTCCAGCTCCTCCTGCTTGGCCGCGCGGTCTGAGGTGCGGGCCGAAGGGCGGGCCCGCTGCGGGAAGCCCTGGGTCAGGGGTGACAGCTCCACATAGTCCTGCCGCTGCCCGTCGGCCTTCCGCGAGCTGCTCCGGGTGATGATCTCGGAGCCCGGCCGCTGCTCTCCCGCCTTCAGTGAGCCCTTGTGGGAGCCATGGGCGTGCAGCGCGTTCTCCTTATTGCAGTCCGACAGCCTAGGGCACCAGCAGACCCACAGTGAGTGTCTCCGGGGTGTCACCAGGCCCCAGGCCAGGGCCTGGGAGCAGATACCAGCGCAAGAAGTCGCCCAAATCTGAAGTCCAACACTCGAGTATCCTTGTTAACAGACCCTGGTAACTATCCCAGCTCTAGCACTCATCAGCAGAGGGTCCATGACACACAGCTCCCTGCTCTGGGCCTCAGTTACCACATCTGAAATATGCAGCAATTACTCCTACAGCACAGACATGAAGAACAGCTAAGTGAGGGCAGGAGCTGCCAGGAGCCGAGAGGCTGACACTGCAGAGGTCAATGCCACGTCAGTCTTACTTCTTATTAAAAGCAAGATTTGCTCTTTAAAAGTGAGGCAAGGGAAACACACAGGGACACTACTGAGGAGGAGAAAATATCAGTTGGGGGACGCAGAGAGCACAGACTTTCAACAACCTTGAGCAGGTAGAGACAGCACCTCCATGTGTCCTTTCCAGGGATGTGTGGCTACATGACTGAGTTCCACCCCACGGGGTGTGAGAGGGAGTGTGCCCACTTCTGGCTGAGACCCCATGCGGGCCTGGACCTTGGCCCAGTGCTGAGACCCCATGCGAGCCTGGACAATCGCGCTGGCCCAGGGCCGGTCACAGAGGCGCCCTAGCAGGTCTGAAGTGCACGCTTCTGGACTGTTCCAAAGAGAACTGTCCTGTTTGAGGTACTGTGCTTGGGGGGCTTTGTTATAGCAGTGGAGCCTCTCAAACCCAAGGCACTGCCACTGAGTCGGTTCCAACTCACAGCACCCTTCATCGGGTCTCTGAGGTGAAAACACAACGGGTGGAGACTATGCATCTTTCTCCTGAAGAGCTGGTGGTCGAGCTGAGCCACCGGAGCTGAGTAACCTGTGGTTTAGCGGTGCAATTGGCAGTGGACGATACCACACCACCCGAGCCTGCAGTTGTGAGACGATTCATGTGCTCACTGCTAACCAAATGGCCGATAGCTCGCTCAAAGGCCTCTAGGAAGAAGGGCCTGGCAATCTAAAACACTTCTTAAAGGACCAACCATCTGAAAACTCTGCAGAACCCGGTTCCACCCGGCCACACACAGGGTCTCCAGGAATCAGAAGGGACGTGATGGCACCCGTTTGCTTTGGTTTTCAAAGCATCCAGCTGCCTGTGTTATGTATAAAAGTTCTTCAAACACATCCTCCTGGTAAGCAGACACAACACTCCCACAGATGAGAAATCTGAAACTCAGACAGGAGAGTCATGGAGCAGAGGCTGGACGGACAGCCAGGGTGGAGCCTGGCAGGGGGCCGAGCTCAGCCCCCTTCAAGCCCATGCTCTGTGCCCAGCAGACACGAGCCCAAGGCCACCGTGCGTGAGTATATTCTGTACCAGGCGGGGGCTCAGCCACCAGGTCGCTCACCCCTGCTGTGCCCTCCACCATCCATGGTAGCCTCCCAGGGAGTGGGCTCCCTGCGCTCAGAGAGACACGGGCAGAGGTGAACCCCTCCTCACTCTCTCAGGATGTGGGAGGTCAGATTTCAAACCGCCTGTGGATTTCTGGACGACTGCGAAGAATGCTGAGCATCTTTCACCCATCTTACTGACAGAGAAACTGAGGCCCAGAAGACAGTCACGGGGCCCACAAGTGGGCACCCAGACCCCACTCAGAGATGGAGGGAAAACAGCGGTCCCTGGCACGTACTTGGTAACATCTGGGGCTGAAGTTGGCCGCACAGTCTTCCTCAGAGCTTCAATCCAGTTCCGTCGGATGCCCGAGGTCATGGCTGACAAGGTGTAGACGGCGTCTTTGGTCTGTAAGGCCAGCCCGTGAGTGACTACCATGTGGCCCATCACTCCCTTACCCCCTCTCGCCAGGAGTGTGTCAGCTATGGTCCTGGGCCTGGAGCTGAGCAGAGGATGCTACACCCCACCTTCCAGACCAGATGGAAGAGGTGGCCCAAATGCAGTGCTGCTGGTTCTAATAGGATGGCTGGCCATCCGTGCCCAGGGCATCCTAGCCATGCTAAATGTGGGCACCAGGGTTCCTGACAATGAGTGACAGGAACCACACTCTGGTGGCCGGCCACCTTCATCACCTCCTCCAGGGACCCTCAGCAGGCGGCCCAGACCCCCCAAGCCCCACCCAAGGCCTCACGTGGATCTGGAAGCCATAGTTGCGCTGCACCGCGTACTCCGTGACGTCAGTGCAGGAGCGCAGGTCAATCTCACCGTCCAGCTCATCCGCCTGGGGGTGGGAGGTCAAGGCTGTTCACACAGGAGGTCCCCTCTGCCGACCCCACCCCTTCCTGAAGGCCAGTGGCGCCTGGCAGGGAAAGGGGTCCCCAGCAGCTGCCTCACCTCCTCAGCGGTGGAGTCCCTGTAATACTTGAGGCTCGAATCCGTCAGCACAAACCAGTGCTTCTTCCACTGTGGAGAGAGGTGGTGGTGAGCGAGCGCAGGGAGGCTGTGGGGGGTGGAGGGGGGATGGTGGTGTGTGTCCCCATGTAATTCTACAATCGTCCTGGTCTGGGCAGTCCATCACTCAGCTCAGTCGGGGCCCAGTACCCTCATCAGTCCATGGCTGGGTGGGTGGATGCAGCTCAGAATGCAGATTTGGGAGCCTGGCCACTCCACTTCCTAGTTGCCCAACCTGAGGCCAAGGCAGCCACTCCAGGTCAGCATCTGTGAAATGGGCTCACTTCTCTTCTGAACTGCTGACACTCCCACCCCCATCCAGAGCCTTCCACCATGATTCTCGAGAAGCTGACACGTGAAGCCCATCTCCGTGCAGACCAGGGAGGGACAGTAAGGATCTGAGCATGTCAGGGCCCAAGTGAGACCAGAGCTTTGCATGTCCATGTGTCCTGCGATGACCTCTGTGGACCAATGCCCCCAGAGTAGGACTGGAAGGGGCTGGGGCTGGGGAGGTGTCTGAACACTACTTCTCCATCTGGGCATTGCTGGTTTCCACGCAGGCTCAAGCCATGGGAATGCCCTGGCCTGTACTTCTGTGTATATGCACTGCATTCTGATGTGGTGGTGCACGTGTACTCACACACACAGACACATGCAGAGATACACATGTGCGCACACACATGAGGCCTCCAGAGGGCACCAGGTTGAGGACATCAGGGAATGAAACCCATGAGGCCTCGATCCCTGGGCTGATCTGATCCCTCTCAGCAGGGCCTCAGCGCTCCAGCCCAGGTTCAGGAGGGCAGAGGATGTTTGCGGGGTTGGGGGATGAAGAACTACCCGCTGCTAAGTGTGCCAAGCTCAGCCCGCCTCTGCGCCTCAAGTCATTCTATCAGAATGCCAGCCAGGCCCCTCCTCTGCCACGCGGCCTCCAGTCCCACGGTCTCCAGTCCCCAGAGCTTCGTAGGCACCACCAAGCCCTGCCTACACAGGCTGCTGTTTCACTGTCGCCTTTCCTCAACAAGTCATGTTTTCAAGGATGGGCGAGGACAAACTCTATGTCTTCCTGTGTCGCCTCCCCTAAGGACCAGGGATGTGGCATCTAGAACTGGGGAACAAGATGCTTTATCCCTTGCCAGCCGTGTAGCTTTCAGTAAGTGTCTTGACCTCTCTGCGCGTCTGCCTTCTGATGTGCAGAGAGGGCGACTAAGAAGGACTCCAGTTTTTTTGAGAGATGAGAAGTACCTAACCTTCCTCATATGCCTCTCCTGGCGCAGATTCAGAGCCACCTCACCCCAGGTGGCCCTCCATCGAGGGCAGGTCCTGGATCAATGCACTTTTTTTGTGTTCCCCGGCTGCATCTCTGACTTCTGTGGGGCTCAAGGCCTGAGCTTCGAGGCCTGGGACACTCAAAGCTGCAGGCCATCTCCTGCCTTTGTACTGAGGGGCTGGGCTGGCTCAACACCCCCTTCCAGCTCGGACATTCCAAAAGGCTGTGACAGCAGATGAGTAATGGTCAGCACTGGGTGGAGCCCGAGAGCCCTCTGCCCTCCGGGGACCCTGGGTGGGGAGGCTGGGAGAGGGTCGCTGGCAGGGCACCAGGCCTTGTGTGAGCCTGGCAAGCCGCCACCAGAGCTGGGCAGGCGGGCGGCAGGCAGGCGGGCATGGAGGAACCGAACGTGGGTAGGAAACACAATGAGGTTCCCGCTGGCACTGTGCCCTTCCCGGCATGCGGGCTGCACGCAGACCCAGCGCCCCAGGCACATACAGGGCAGGGCCGGGCAGTCTCCCCGTTCAGGCTAGGAGGGCAAGCGGCCAGCACTGGCCCCAGCTCCTGAGCTCCAGCCAGGCAGCTGAAAGGGCAGAGCTGGTGAAACGGCCACTTTCCTCTCTGCTCTTCAGGACACACAAGTTACAAGAATCGCTGCCCGAGTCCCTCCAAGGCCCCAGAACCCTCTACATGACTCTCACCCACCCTGGAAGGAGCCAGTACTATCCCTTATTCCTTACTATTCCATTTCACAGATGTGGCCACTGATGTAAAGAGGGTTTGTGGTGAGAACCTATGCCCTACGTCCATCCAGCTGGGCAGCTCCCTGGCTGGGTCTCTGGGAGCCTATTGAGGGCCAGAGAGGTTGGGCAGCTGGGGGAGACCCAGGGAGGATGAAAGCCTGAAGGGACAAAGAGTGCAGGCCCAGGAAATTGGCTCTCCTAGCAAAGCATCATGGGAGGGGCCCCGGCTGGGTGGGCAAAGCCCATTTCCTCTGCCCCATGACCTCCTGTGGCCTTGTGATGTTACAGATCACTGAGCTGGAAACAACCCACAGCTGACCCTCTAGAGGGTTTTCAGGGGCAGTAAATCACATGGGAGGAGACTGCCCATCCTTTTCCCGCAGAACAGCTGGTGGATTTGAACCTCATGCCTTTGGGATTGCAGCCAACTCCAAGTGTCTCCCCGTGCCCTGCCCCATGACCTCCTGTGGCCTTGGCTTCTTTAAATTGTGAGACCAACCCAGATGACCTCTGTGAGCCACTGATCCTAGACCCTCAATGCCAAGTCAAGGAGTGGGGCCCACGGGCTCTGGGTGAGAAGGCGAAGGCAGGAAGAAAGGAACAGGAGGCCTCCGCCCTGTGCAGTAGGGGTACTAAGACTGTCTCCCTCCCTTCAGCTTCTGAAGCCCAAGGCCTTCTCCCCACTCAACAGAGACATGTTCCATCTCCAGTGGCCCCCACCTCGCCTCTGAGGTCCCCAGATGCCAGGGTCCCCGGAAGGCAGGACAGGCCCCTTCAGGATAGTCACACCCAGCCAACCCCCGCCTCCTCCCTCGGTGGCCCACCTACCTCTCCAGGCTCGTCCAAGATGGACATCCATCCCTTCTTGAAGTTGAGCAGATCGGGCTGTGGGGAGAGGAGACTGATGGGTCAGATCTGGGGTGGGGCGCTGAGATGGGCAGTGGGGCAGCCTGCACCCTTTCTACACCACCCCCAAGGGTCCTGGGAGCCAGCGGGAGGCTGAGGGCCCTGGACTCCCAGCTGCAGGTGGTCCCCTTGCCCACCAAGGCGGCCTCAGCCCCTGGGCCTCCTGTTCAACATTCTCAGAGTCACGGTGGCTGGGGAACTGCAGATGTCCCTGCACCCTCCCACCAGCTTGCTTCCTCCCCCAGGAATAGACAGAGCTTACAGACACCCCACCCCAGCGCCGAGTGTGTCCCTGACAAGGCCCAGGGAGGTGCCTGAAGTCCTCTGCCCACCCCCATCCCGTAATAGTCCTGTGGTCCCGGCAGGGCTTCCTGACCATCCCTCCTCTTCTGGGGACCCTGAAGGTGCCTGCCCACCCCTATCCTGCAATCCTCCTGTGGTCTCGCACCCCACCCTGCCCCTCCTCTCCTGGGGACCCTGAGGGCAGGGCCAATCCCAGGCTGGGCCCAGTCTCTTGAGTCCTCTCTAGCTTTCTGGGAGGGCCAGGCGATGGACATCAATCCTGGTAAACCCTACCTGCCTGGTGCTGCCCAGGGGGAGGCGGCCCCGGGACCTGGGAGCTCCCAGCTTCAGCATACTCCACTGAGCTCAGGAGCACACCTCCAAACACCCCCAAAGTCAGGGCTGGTCAGGGACCCTAGGTGAAGGTGCTGCTCATCCCAGCATCTCCCCGGCCCTGCCCATCTAGACGTGCCAGCCACCAGACCCTCCCTGCCCCCTGGGGGGTGTCTCTCTCTTTGGTACTGGTCCCTCTGTGGAGTCTGGGCGCCTGGCCGCTGGCAGGGAGCGGAGCAGGCAGGCCAGGCCGGCGACAGTGAAGAGGCAGCCACCTGTTGCTATGGCTTTGAGCCCACCTATCAGCGCCTGCATCGCAGCCTCCCCAGGCCAAGGTGTCTGGTTGCGGGAGGCTGGTGGCAGTGGCTTGTGGGATGGGTGGTACAGCAGCAGCTGGAAACCAGAGCCACCTGACCTGGCCACCTACCCTGGCCCGCCCTCCACCCAGGAGTCCCACTCCCCTCCGCCTCCTCAGGTGGAGGAAGGAGTCACCAACAGCCACACTCCCTGGATGAATCTCAGCAAGCAAAGCCCACCTGCCCGGCTGCATCCCACCCACTCCCTGCACACCTGACGGGGGAGACACAGGCTCTATTCCGAGCTGTCCCCTGGGACAGTGCTCCAGTCCTGTCCTGCCCCGTCCACCTCCCACCAGGAGTGACCCACCCGAGGTGGTCTCAAGCTACAAATGCAGACCAGCAACCACAGTCAGGGCTACTGTCCAGACCCTGATCACCTGGGCCACCTCCCTCCAGACTGTGAGCTCGAGAAGTCCCAGGCTCAGGCACAGGCCTGGTCGTTACCTCACCCCTAGGTCTCCGCGGAGCCAGGTAGGCTACCCCTGGAAGGCCCCCAGTTGGGGAGATGGCTGGTCTCCCAAGAGCATTGTGGGAAATGGCTTCATGGATCTAAACCACCAGGGCTCCGGCTGCTTGATGTGTACACGGTGGGGGTCAGCTTCCAGCCTCCCCAGGACTGATGTTTACATGGTGGGGGCTGCTGCCAGCCTCCCCAAGATTGGTGTGTAAATAGTAGGGGCTGCTCCCAGCCTCCCCAAGATTGATGTGTACATGGTGGGGGTCAGCTCCCAGCCTCCCCAGGACTGATGTGTACGTGTGGGGGTCAGCTCTCGGTCTCCCCAGGATTAAACACTGCCCGCAGAGAGGCCGGGACAATCCAGGGTTGAGAGTAGAGCAGCTGCCTCTGCAGTCCTATAACTTAATGGCAGGGACACCGCCCTGGGGACCTGGGAAAGCAGCACCCTGGATCAGAAAGTCTGACAACAGAATGTCCCCAGATCCGGCGCTCCTCTACTTCCTTCCACCTGTAGTTTATCCTGTTTTCTGTCAGGAGCACCTACTCAGTGGCTCTCACAGCCTTGGCCACCAGTCAGCACTGACACCCGCCTGGCCCATGGATGCAGCCTCCTCAAATGAGTTTAGATGCAGCCCACGTACACTTTGACCACGGGACCCTCTAAGAAAGACCCAGAGCTTTGTACACGGCTGGTTAAGTCTCCTAGAGAGCCCCATGCCTTCTGGACAGTGTACAGTTCATGGGACCACACAAGAGCCTCAACCTGCTTCCAATCTAGCCCCTTCTTACTTGGAAGATCCCATGTTTACATCACCCTAAACTTTTCTCTGGTCCCTGGACCTTCGGGCCCTTCACTCACGCAGGTGCTCTCAGCCTGAAATACTAGGTTTCTTCTTCTGATGACCAAACTCCTACTCATGCCTTAACTCCCAGCTTAACTGTGGCCTCTGAGGCCTATTCCCAGCACACACCACCCACACTCTGCTCCCAGCTGTGCCCTCCTACACACTTCGAAGGGTCTCTATTACATCCCTGATTATGTTGATGCCAGCGTGTCATCAAGAAATCCCTAGAAGGTAAAGTCGGGGGTCAGAAGATCGACTAACATGTTTGCCACGATACAGAGCCAACGTGAGTGGACACGTGAGTGATTGTAGGTTCGGGCAACGTTTCCTTCTGTTAAATAAGGCTCTTAAGATTTGGTGCCTACGAGACAGCACCACTCAAAGTCAGAGACACAGTGTTCATCATCCCTGGACCCCAATCTGGCACGGACAAGGGGTTCAGGATTCTGCACGGAAATACTTTTAAAAGCATCTGGCACAGGTCAACACTGGGGACTCAGCAGTGAACAGAGCCAGGGCCTCCATCCTGGTGGAACGAAGGGAGAGGCAGATGATCAACAAGTGAACAAGCGTATTCTATGATGCTCGGTGGTGGCTTGGAAGGCTCCAGGAGACAAAGCTGTGCCAGGACTGAACATAAGAGGAGAGAACACCATGACCCCAAACCCAGAGCCCTGCCTAAGAAGCTACCCAGGCATAGCACCTTTGTTCCATAGAGATCCCCAAGCCCAAGAGATAAGGGGCAGGGTCCCAGGACCAGGTGATAGGGAAAGGGTGTGAGGAAGGCAACGGAGGGAGAGTTGTTGGTGGTACAAGCAGTTAATCACTTGACTACTAACCAGAAGGTTGGTTGTTTGATGCTGACCCACTCCTCCTTGCTCTAAAACCTCTCAAGGCTCCCTCTTGCTACTGACCAAATCCCAAGCACTTCCTCCGTGACCCAGGATGCTTCTCTACTTCCCAGGAAGCTCTTCTAGGCAGTCTCCTGACACAACCACCAGTGTTTGTTCACACAGCTCTCCCTGGTGATGGGTGAAAGACACCTCCCCCAAGAAGCCCCCTCTCTCCAGCAGGCATGACTGCCCCTCCTCCAGCACCACCCCTAGAAGCCACTTCCAGCAGCCTCCTCCTTGCTCAAAATGTGCTGATCCTGGAGAGGCAACAGTGTGTACACTTCTTATCTCTCCAGGGAGTGAAAGCTGGACCAGACTTGGATACAAAATCTGGCTCAGCCAAGGCCCAGCTGTGTGACCCAGGACATGCTACTTCACCTCTCCACACCTCAGTTTCCTCTTCCGTTAGAAGGGGGCAGGTAGCACCGGAGAACCTCATCTGGCGAAAAGAGCCTGGCAGGCACCCAATGGTCGGGGCAATCACCCTCCCCCAGAGCAGGGAGCCCACAGATGCCAGGGCATGACTGACTCAGCTCCTGCCCCCACCCTCCCTGCCAGAAAGTCCGCTGATGACAGGAAGGGCTCACCGGGAGGGAGCAGGATGTGTGGAGGCCGAGGAAGTCCAGGCAGCATCAGGTCATCCCAATCACGGGGTCAGGGGCCCTGGGTGCCACACCCCCTAGGAGTCCAGCCCACTCAGCACACCATTCATTTGAGAAGGGGTTACAAACATACATATTGTACACCTTGGTCATCTTCCTCCAGGAAGGCCACCAGGCTTTCAGTACTGCTAAGCCACTAGCCTGACATCAAAAACAACCCCGCTCCTCCCGTCTAAGTACATGACTGATCCCCAAATGAAAGGGGCTACTCTTCCCTCGTCATTAAACTCAAAGTGACCAGTAAGTGATCAACTCACTCCATGCCTGTTTGTCTCACTAGGAAATAGGGACAAGAGTGACTTAAGTTGTGAGGTTCAAAAAGGCACAGGTACTGATGGAGCTTGGGCACCGCGCATTCCCAAGAGAAAACAAATTCCTCCCACCGAGTCCCTGGGAAGCAGCCCGCCTCCCCAGCACACGCCATCCCCCCACCCCACCCAGGCGCTGCAGAGTGGCCAGCACGGAGGGCACAGTATCCACCACTTCAGTGGTCCGAGAATGGGCTCCTGGGCGGGGGGCAGCCCCTCCTCTCCACCCCACCCATAGAGCGGGTGGGCTGTCTCCCCAGGCTCAGGTCAGCGTGACCAGGGAGCGCCCCACCCAGCCACAGGCGAGAGTCCAGCCACATCAGGCCCAACCACCGGCCAGGACCCCGTGGAGCCCCTAAGCCTGGCAGTCTCGGGGGAAATCCCAGAAGGGCCACCCCAGATCCATCCAGAACTGGACCCAGCAAAAGTGAGGCAGGCTGCCCCGGACTGTCCTCTCCTCTCCTCGGGGTGGCCAGGCTGCTGGTGCCCGGGCAGCTAGAGGAAGAGGTTACGGGAGGTGAAGCAGGTCTGCTCGACCTCAGGCTTCGGGGTCACCCCGAGTTCCGGCCGAGATCTACCCCTGACTCCGGAAAGTGGGGAGGGGACTGTCTCGGTCCAGCCCCGGGTCCACGGTCTCCAGTTCGAGCCGGGGGCGCGGAGGGACTCTCCCCGGGGGGCACTCACCGTCATGGCGGCGCCCCTGGGCGGCGGCCAGAGGCAGGAAGGTGAAGGGGCTCTCGGGCCGGGCTCAGCGGCGCGGGAATCCCGCTGCCGCCGCCGCTCCTCCGGCCCTGCCCTTCCCCGGCACTGCCCCGGCCCCTTCCATCCGCCCAGAAAACTTTTTTTTTTTTTTTTCAAACTTCCTGGGAGGACCCGGGCCAGCCAATGGGCGGCGGGGAAGCCGGGACAAACAGCAGCGGGGGCCGCAGCAGGGCCAATGGGAGGGCGCAGAGGGCCAGGGGCGTGGCCCAGAGGGGGCGGTCCCTGTGGATGGGGCGGGGCCAGCGGCAGGGTAGGGGGCGGGCTCTGGCGGGCTGGGCGCGCAGGGAGGAAGGAAGGGCCGGCGCGCAGGTGACTCCGTCCGGCCGGTGCGGGGTGGGGGCGGCCGGGCCGGGCGTGGCCTGCGGCTGCCCCAGGATCGCTCCCCGCTTCATACCGACGGGCCGGTGGGTCCACAGGTGCGCACGGACCTGGGCAAACCCCTGGTTCATTGGATTCCTCTCGTAGAGTTCCTCTTGCTACCTGCGCAGTCGAATTGCGTCCTCATCGCAGACCCGAGAGGGAGGTCCCCTTGTCCCGTTTTAGTAGTGAAAACAGAAGTTTAGACAGATGTGGCCATTTGTCCAGGGCCACACTGTAAGAAGAGATGGGATCGCTAACACATAAGCCGCTCACAAAGTGAGGTCAGCTTGAGTGGTGGCCAGAGTCCCTTCCAACCCTTGGTGTCTAGAGAACTCCTTCATGGCTGTGATCTTTCAGGAACAGGTCGCAGGCCTTGCTTACAAGGCACTCTCGGGTGGGTTTGAACTGCCAGCCTTTTACTTGTGTGCTATCGAGTCGGAACCGACCCATAGCTGACCCTCAAGAAGGTTTTCAGAGGCAGTAAAGCCACACGGGAGATTACCCATCCTCTCCAGCACAGCAGCTGGTAGATTTGAACCATGTGCCTTTGGGATTACAGCTCAGCTTCTTAACCACTAAGCCATCAGAGCTTCTCGTATTCAAATAGTTGGGGTACTTGGGAATAACAGAGATTGTTCCGATCCCTTTACAGAGGAAGTGACGGTTGTGAGAGACTGGATTATCTAGGTCCCACAACCCTCAAATCCGTCATTAAATTCATGTGGATTCAAATCACACAGTGATTCAAAAGCTGCCGCTTTCACTTAATCCATCTGTGCCTCAACTTCCTCTTCTGTATGATGGGATAATGATAATCCTGTTACCTGATGGGGTTGCTGTGAGGAGTAGGTGTTAATTCAAGTCCACACTCACATATACACATATACAACCCTCTTTATCCCTAATTAGCTGAGTGGGAGGGCAAAGGAGAGGCTTGGGATAATTGCCATTTTTGTTATTCTGTCATCTCAATTTGACCCAAAAGTCATGGCTAATGTAACTATAATTATTGTCCCCAATTGACAGATGAAGAAATGGAGGCCCAGAAAACTGAAGTTCTTTCTCTGCATTCCCTTCCAGGAGTCACCCCACTACCTTGAGGAACAAGGCCAAGGACAGCCCTCATCCTTTAGACATTGGCTTCCTGGCACCTCGTGCTAAGTTTCCCAACCTTCTCCTCAGGCAAGTCTTTCTGGGAGGGAGTGGACAGAGTTCCTCACCTGCTGCCACCGTGCAGCCCAGTGGCCGGGCCCCTGACAGCATCTGCCACCTCTCTGGTGTCTCTCCCTGGGACTCTCCTGCTCGCACCCTCAGCCAGGGACCTGACTACCCTGCTCAGGGCCCTTCACTAAACCAATGCTAATCCATCACCTGCCATTTTGTCCACCATAATTTGACCTCCAGGCTGCCTGTCCTCTGACACACGCATTTTACAGGGAAAGGGAAGCCCAATGTGGATGACCCGGAAGTCCCCAATAAGCCAGATCCACATGCTGTTCTCGGTCCTGTCTGGAAAACTTCCCTTCCGGCACGCGCGCTCGCACTGCACACACACACACACACACACACACACACACACACACACAGACACACTCACACACACTCTCTCTCTCTCTCCTTACCTCCCTCATTCCCTCCCTTCTCCTCCCCTTTCTCCAAATATTTGTTTCCCTGGAAAATTCCTCCTCAGCTTCAAGTCCCCGTCCAAAGGAAGCCGAAGTGCCCCCAGCATACTTAGTAGCTTCTTGAGTAATGCTCCCTGCCATCTGACCCTTTGGCTCTCTGTATCTGTTCATTTCCCCTCTAAAGTGATGACTGTGCTCTGCTCTAGTCCTGTCCAAGTTCACCCTCAAGGTATGAGTTCCTGTGTTGCAGGGATGGAGCATTTTTTGTCTGTATATCTGAGGCCAGCTCAAGCCTCGGGTCCATATAGGTCCTGGCCCATACAGTGGGTCCTTGGAGCATGGTTGAAGAAATGAATGTACAAATGAAAGAATGACTCCTTAGCCACAGCCAGCCCTGCACAACAGAGAAGGTACTGCCTCAAAGGACCCAGGAGTAAATTATTAAACTAGCAAAGCCCAGAGCCAATAAACTTTGGGATTAGCCAGTCTCAAGGTGTGACCAGCAAGACTGTGAGGCTTCCTGGCTCCTGGGATCAGGCTAATTGTACACCCCAGCCTATAGGAGTTCCAATCTTCAGTCCCTAATTGTCCTCATTTCCATATGAAAGTTGCTGTAGCCTCAGTTGCCACATCTGTCTAATGGGAGGTTCTCAGAGTGCAGGGAGGGCTTCAGAGAGCTCAGGGTGCTGGCACACCAAAGGCCCCCAGCTCTGAGATCAGCCAGGGCAACAGTCAAATCTCAGCTGTGCCCCTTCTCCCCTCTGTGACCTAGAACACGGAACGAGTGACTTTTCCTCTCTGAGCTTCATTTCCTCCTCAGGGAAAGGGGCCTGGTGGTGATAATTAAAGGCAATGGGACGTGCATGGAATGGGTACACAGTAAGTGGTCAATAAGTGCTGCTGACTGACACTACGGTCCTGGTTCCTGAATCCTTTCTCCCACTTTCCTTCCACCCAGGGACTTACCTGCCCCCTCTTGCCAGACCTGCTTCATTGTGGTGAACTTTAGTTGGTCTGATAAGGTAATTCCAGCTCTAGGCCTTCCAGGTCCCACCCTGCCCTGATAACCCTGTTTGATCACTCTTGGCATGCCTTAAACTTCTGGAAGAATAAGGAAATTACGAGGCAAATGGTGATGTTCCAGTTTGGAGCAGCTCTTTTGAGCATCCTTCTCTCATTCGCCGGCCCCCTTACACCCCAGCCATGTGTCCTCAGACAAGGCATCTCACCTCCCTGTGTCTTATCTGTAAAATGGGTATACTGTCTGTCCCTAATGGGCTGAGCCTACTGCTGAACCCAGAGACAACCACACTCAGTCAAGAGGGGGCCTATCACTGAGAGATGAGACTGGCCCCCCAAGAGTCAGCCTGTGGCCCCTGGAGAGGGCGAGGCTGGGAGGCCACTCTCAGTATGTGATGAGGGTGTGAGGGGGCGAGTCGCAGCTGCCACCCCTCCCCACCGGAGAGGAAAGCCAGGCCCAGAGGCCCGAGTGTTTACCACACTCTGGGCAGGCAACAGTTACGTAACGCCAGATGTTTATGAGACTGGCTCAGGCCCAGGTCTGAGACATGCTTTGCAGTCCCAGTGCCCCTCACAGCTCCTCCCCCGTGGGGCTGGTGGTTGCCCAAGATCTCCACGCCCCCTCATCCCCAACTTCACGGTCAAAGTGGGAAGCCCCTCTCTCGAGGGGCCTTAGGAGCTCAGCTTTCATCTCCCTTTTCCGAAGGCACCCCCAATCCCTCTTCTCAACCTCCCGCCCAGGCTCCCTCCTCTACCTAACTCCAGCCCCTTCCCTTCCTTCCCCTGCTCTACCCCCTTGACCCTCGTGTCCCCCTGGAGCCAGCCTACCCTTTGCCAACTGAGGACCCCCAAAGACAGCAGGTACGGATTGAACAGCGTGGGCCGGTCCCCGGGCATCCGCCATGAGGTCACCAGTCGGCCCTTGAGTGGGCTCCCAGCCTTGCCCTCTGCTGGCCTCTTGTCTGCCTGTTAAACAGGGTCCAGTGTTGGCCCCCAGGTGCCTTTGTTGAGGTAGAGGCGTCCCTGAGGCAGCCTCCCCGGCCCATTTTGCCCTGCCCTGCCCTGCCCTGCCCTGCCCTGCCCTGCCCTGTCCTGCCCAGCACATGGGCTGGACTCTTTCCTCTCCTCCTGCTGTCAAGAGCTCCTTAGCTCACACAGCCCTGGGCTGGCCAGCAGGGCTCAAGCTTAAGCCCTGGGGGCTGTGCTCCACCCTACAGTTAAAACACAATCATGGGGGGTGGGGTAAGGGTGGACAACTGGGCTGTGTTTGGGGCTTGCAGATGGTTCAAAATTGGGCTGGAATAGTTAAAGATCTAAAGCTCTAACGTGCAGATACAGATTTGCGGTCACTCTGGGACTATCTAAGGCATGGGCACTGTGAGCCCGTCTCCCGCTGGCAGCCAAGGGCTCATACAGGAACCCCTTAGCCCTGACTTTCTCATCTGCCTTCCTCGCTGTCCTCTGCCACGGCCTGGCCTAGAGGCCACTAGATCTGTGGCCTCAGCTTAAGTCGCAGACCACCTAGAACTCTCCATGGCAGAACCAAAAATGCACCCCTTCTTGGAGACACCCAGGGAGAAACTAAAGCCAAGTCACACAGCAGGTTGAGGGGAGACAGGAATCCAGAGATTATGCGGAGGCAACGTGGAAGCCTGTAGCACAGGGCGGGGAGGGCGTTGGGGGAGAGTGACATCACATCCCCTACTTCAGGCCTGACCACCCAGTGTGTAACCGTCCCCCCAGGCTGGGCTCCATGGCAGCACTCAACTTGCCCCTGACCCACAGCCAGGCACACAGAGCTGGACGCTACAGCACATGGGTGTGAACAAAGAAATGAGCGGGGCAGTTGTCATCTGTGTGCAGGGGTCACCTGGGAGGAGGGTTGCCGTGTTGCTGTGTTGCACAGGCCCGTTTCTGTGCAAACCAGAGGGGACCCCTGGTTTCCTCTTTGTACACAAACCTCTGGCTCCAGGAAGTGTGAAGAAATCTCCAAGAAAGAGGAAGCGCAAAGTTGCCAGAGGCCCTGCGAGGGCTGGGAGCTATGTTAGCGATCAGAGTCCCAGGCCCCTTCCCCATTCCACTGACGGAAAGACTGACCCACAGAGTAAGAGGTCAGGGCAGAACCAGGAAACAGGGTGGTTGGTAGGAAGCCGAGAGAGTGCTGGCTGGAGGCCTGAGCTTTGGGCGTGTGGGAGGTGTGGCCTGGGAAGCTCCGTTTCCCTGCCCCTTTGTCCTCCTGTAAAGCGGACTTGGGGTCCACGGACCTGCTTGGGCTCCAGGTTACATGACAGGTGTTCTTCTCCCATCACACCTGGTTTCAGGAGGATGCATGGGGTATAGGGAGGCAAGGAAAACAACCCCAAATGGCCAGGGTGGATTTTCCCTGCCTCCTGTGGCCCTCAGCTCTGATCTCACCTCTCAGGAGACTGTGATGAGAACAGTCTGTTTGGCAGGTCGAGGGGAGGGTGGGGCTGAATCAGAGCAGCCCAGCTGCAGCCAGGCCTCGAGCAGCCTCTGTGGCCCCCCCACCCCACTGCTGCACGCAGCTCGAGCCCTGGCACCACCTCAGCCCTTTTGGAGGCTTTCAGGCCTTGGCTCCTAGAAGTCCTGCCCTGAGCTGGCCTTGAAGAACTGGAAGGACTGGGTCCTCAGAGACCAGCTGGGCCAACGGTCATTTAACAGCCAAGGTTCGAGACTGTGGGAAGAACCTTATCAGGCTGGCTCAGCAGGTTAGAAGCAAAGCCCTGAGATTCTGTCCCCAAGGATCATGCAGTCACCGGACCCCAAAGCAGGACACTCTGCTGCCAAGCCCTCTCCAAGGCCCCTCTCATAGACACAGATGCTGTGAGGACCCCCCACCCCCACCCCGAGCTCATGGGAGGAACTCAGCCCGCCTCCAACCTGGCCACCCTTCCCCTCCCCACACACCGTGCCCATGACCCAACTACCGAGTCTGCCTGCTTCTGGTCACTCAGTGAGTCTTGGCTTCTGCTTGGTTCTGACTCTTCAGGCTCCGCTGGCTGGAACTAGAAGAAAGAAAGAAAGCAGCTTGGCCCAGGTCCGTCCCTCTGTCTACATTCTAATCCGCTCTTCATGTACCACTCGCCAACATCCATTTAATAGCCAGTCTTGAGCAGCCAACCAGATCGTCCATTCATCCACCTGTCCATCTCTCGAACATCCATCGTCCATCATCATACTGCTCATCCATTCTCCCTCCATACATCCAGCATCCATGTGACCTTCCCCATCCACTCATCCATCATCCGTCTCCTCATCCTTCCAACGTTTAATTAATCCATACAACTTCCGATCATCATATTCCACCCAACACTCATCCCTCCATTTGTTCATCGCAATCCACATCAATCCTTTATCCACCATGTAACTTCTGTTCATCTTCCATTAATCAGTTACCCATCTGTCATCCATCCCTCCATCCATCCTAGTACATAATCTATGACTCATCATAAACCCAGCAGCCAGCTCAACTTTCACTGACTTCTTGCATGCACTGTGTATCCACATAGTCCCTGATTAACATCCCCTGAGCTGACCGAGCCCCTCTTCTGTGCCAGGACCCTGAACCAAAGTACCCATAAAAGTAGGCACAGCTCCCGTCCTCATCCCCCTCTGGGAGCTCCTGTTTCTATGGGACAATCCAGTGTAACCAGATGGAGGAGGGCAGAATTTCCCTGCCCAGAGTGGGGGACAGCAGTAGGAATGCACCAGGAAAGGGTGGCTGTTCAGGGAGGACTTCTCAGATAGGGGTACCATCTATGACTTGAAGGCTGAATGGGGGCTGGAGGGATGAGAGGGACAAAAGAACTTTCTGGGCAGTGAGAACAGCCTGTGGGGGGAGAGAGATGTGTGTGCACAGCCTGGCAGCCGGAATGAAAAGTCTGCAGTGAAGGGCAGTCAGGGGCCTGGAACGCCATGCCCAGGACGGTCCCAGAGGGTGAGTGGCCCAGGCAGGACTTGGTGGAGGCCAGCTGTGGCTTGCTTTAAGTTTGTACTTGCATCTGTTTTATCATCTGTGAAATGCTCTGAACACCTGACATTCCCAAGTCCTCCCAAGACACCAGCGCCTAATCTCCCAGAGCCCCCCTTGGGTCCCACCATGGAGTAACTCCAGCTGAAGCATCTGGTGGCTTTCCAGCATCCCTGGGACACAGACTCATGTCCTCCCTGGGCTATCTGCGGGACCCCCAGCATCCCTAGCAAATCTGCCAGCAACTGGCTATCTGGGCCCTGTGGGCTCAGCGCTGCATCTGAGCTGATTAGAGGCTAAGATGATAAAGGCCACATGCAGGGAAAGGAGCTTGGGAGAAGCAGTGACTGCTAACTGAAAGGTCAGCGGTTCAAGTCCACCAGCTGCTCTGTGCTGGGAGGATGTGACTATTAGCTTCTATAATGATTTACAGCCTTGAGAATTCTATTGGCTAGTTCTACCAAAACCCAGAAACCTGCCTTCTGCAGGAGTTCCAACTCATAAGCACACTCTCTCAGGTTTCTAAAGCTGTAAATCTTGATGGAGGAGACTGCCCACCTTTCTCCTTCAGCTTGGCTGAAGGATTTGAACTGGCGACCTTTCTGTTAGCAGCCCAGTATGTTACATTGTACACTGCTCCACCAGAGCTTCTTTGAGTCAGTTCGCCTCTGCCTTTTGTTGTTGTTGTTGTTGTTATTGTGTGCCACTGAGAGAGAACAGACCCAGAGCTGACTATCTGGAGAGTTTTGAGAGGCCGTAAATTGCCCAGGAGGAAACTGCCTATCTTCCCGCAGAGGAGCTGGCGGGTTCGAACCTGCAAGCCTTGGAGATTGCAGCGCAGTTCCTTATAACTAGGCCACAGAGCTCTCTCTGTCTTATAGGGTCGGAACTAACTCAGTGATGAGTAACATAGATGAAGTGAGTGGTTTTCAACGCTGCCGCAGGCTCCAGGGCTTCGGAATGCAGGGCTAAATGCAAGAGCCTCGTGGCCCGTGCTGTGGTCTCATGTCTCACTAACAGGTGCTAGGAGTCAGAGCCTCAGTCTCCTCATCTGTACAAAGGGGCTAATGACAACTCTCTCCTTTCCCTGTGAGATACATACGGCAAAGCCCCAGGCCTGGCACGTGGTGTGTCCTATGCATGAAAGCTCTTGCCATCTAGGGAGCAGGTGGCATTAGACTGAGCACTGACGAAATGAAGTCTGACTGAACAAAAAGTGCCCCTCAAACCACCCCACTGGGGCCTTTCAGGGAAGTAGATGGTCCTGTTTTATAGAGCGAGCCTGAAGCCGACATCCAATGCTGTGTCCCTGTGGGTCACATGGCCCTGGCGCCCAGCCTGGCTCCACTGTAGCCCCTCAGAGAGCTGCTCTGAGCACTGAGGCAGCACTCAGTACCACTGACATGGGGACCTTGTCTCCTGGACAGAGGCCCCCGGCCAGGCACTGGCTGACTCTGCCCTGTTCCCTGTGCCTAGGGTCCACGCAGCCCGGGGAGCATGCGGGCAGCCTCTTCTCTTTGCTGTGCCAGCTTGGAGCTTCGGGAGGCAGAGGGAGGTTCTCAGCCCTCGAGGAACTTGGAATACACACTTTGGCCACAGTCCCAGGCAGTGTCCGATACTGGTTACTGGAGACTGGACGAGCCAGGCATTGTGGGGCCAGGAGGGAGGTGAGAAGGCTCTGGCCAGAACGCTGAGCAGACCTCAAGTCCACACTTGCTTGCTCCAGACTAGCTGTGTGACCTTGGACAAGTGGCACAGCCTCTCTGCTTCTCCAGAAACAAGCAATGCCGTTCTCATCAGGTGACAGTGGAGATTGTGGCAATGCTGTCAGATGCCCACAGGTCGGTCCTGACTCGGAACAGCCTAACGTGACGGCAGGGAACTGCCCCTCAGGGTTTTCAAGGCTGTCATCTTTACGGAAGCATATTGCCAAATCGTCCTCCCTTGGAGCCGCTGGGTGGGTTTGAACCGCTGACCTGTCAGTTAGCAGTCAGACACTTACCCACTGTGCAACCAGGGCTCCTAGCTGTGGAAACTAAATGAGGGCAGGGAAATACAAGAAAACATTGAGACCAGAGAGTGCCACCTGAGACAGATGGAGAACCGGCCTTGGTGGGTCATGTCAGGTCCTAGTGGGTGTGCAGGGCTCAGGAGGGGACAGTCACAGGAAGAGCTGTACAAGAAGACTGTCCAGTACAGGGTAGATCTATCAGCTGCCCCCGAGAATGAGGTGGACTTACCTTCTGCTCCGGCGACCCAGGGTCCTCCTCAAAGCTTGTCTTCTCCAGCTGACTCTGCTCCTCCAGACCTGCTACTGTCAAGCTTTCTGGTCCACTGGTCACTTTGGTCTTTGGCCACTGGGTGGAGGTACAGGCAGGGCTGGGCGGCTGGGCCGGGCTCTGGGGCCACTGCTCAGGGCTGTGTCCGTTGACTAAGGTGGCTTCGGTCCAGGCATCAGGCTGGCTGTGTGGCTCTGGCTCCGGGACATCTTTTGGTCCTGCGGGACCCACCTCTGGCCCTGAAGACTTGGCTGGGCCACCCCAGTGCCCAGTGGTGTCCCTGTGGGGTAGCCGGGCCTGCAGGAGCTCCAAAAGGCCTTCCCAGGCCAGCCGGGGCAGATGGGCTGCAAGGGGCAGCTCGGCCAGGCGGGCCCAGGCCCCCTCTCTGGGAACCTGGAGCAGACTCACCAGGTCCCTCCAGTCAAAGTCAGGCCGCCTCTCAGGACCTCGCGAGTGGGGGTCTGCACCCTCTGCCCGCCAGCCCTCAGCGCCAGGAGTCTCCGGGGGGCTCACGGCTGGGTGGGAGCTGGCCAGCTCTGGTAGACTGCCCCAGCCCCTCTGGCCTGACCTCTCGGGGGGTTTTTGCAGCCCATTACTGGGGAGACCCTCCCTTACCTCTGACTGCCGCCCCCAGCTCTCAGATTCCTTGGGAGGACCCCTGCATGTTCCCTCAGAGGCCCTGGAGGCCCCCAAAGAGGACTCCCCAAGTCCTGACCAGCCCCCAGGACCTGGAGCCTCCTCCTCCTGGCTGCTCCAGTCCCTCTCTGGGTGTCTGTGAGGGCCCTGGGACCCCAGAAGCTCTTCCTGGCTTTGCCAGCCCCCTAGAGGCTGCTTCAGGCCTGCATGGCCACTCTTAGGAGGTCTTTCTGTCCTTCGATCCATCTCAGAAGTTCTGGCTGACGTCCTGGGGGGCTGTGAGGACCCCTGGAGCCGACGGTCTCCCTCGGGGCGTCTCTGGGGGCTCCTGGCAGGAGGGGCTTCTGCTCGGCTGCGCCTGGCTGGTTCTGCCTGCTTCGGAGGGGGCTTGGTCACCTGAGGATGAGGAGGCGGGTGAGGCTCCAGGCTCCAGGCCCAGGGCTGGGTGGCCTCTGTGTGGACCCCTGGGCGAGGCCATGCTTCATTCTCACCACAGCCAGACTCGGAGCAGGCAGGGAAGGACATGGGCTCCCCTCTCAGGGGCCCCCCTCTTCTCTCTCACTCACTTTCTCCAGTCCCAGAAACAGATCTGCAAAGAGCTCCTCACTTTCAGGGCTTCCCCACCCCCATGAGATCGATTCCAGCCTCAGCTATCAGATGCCTGAATTTCTACCTCCCACCACTACTAGCCAGTCCCACTGGGCCAGGCTCAGCCTCCCGGAGCCTCTTCAGAAAGCCACATCCCCACCCTGGAAAGGCAGCCCGGAGCTGGACTGAGGCGGCTTTTCCTGCCAGAGTGGGGGCAGCGTGGAGGGGCTGTCTTCAAAGGGGTAGTTGGAGTCCATGCAATTTTGCCAAGAGCTGCTGGCCTGTGAGGAGCAGGGTGGCTGGACACCCGTGGTTGGGGCTTCAAAACCACCCCCAACCCCTTGCCACTGAGTCACCGCCAGCTCATAGCAAGGTTGTCAGTCTGATGATCCATCTTCCTCCCATGGAGCCGCTGGTAGATTTGAACTGCTGGCCTTTTGATTCGCAGTCCAGTATGTTACCACTACACCAGGGCTCCTTTGGACTACATCATAAAGGACCTCCCTTCCCAGGACCCTGCTGGCCCCTGGAGGTGGGGAGAAGCCAAGGCCCGCCCCTTGGGGGGTGAGGAGGGGGGCTCACCTCCCTGCTGAGGGCAGGGCTGGACTGTCTTCGGAGAAGCTGGCTCTGACCTTGGCCGGGCCTCTGCGACTGCCCCTCGTCTCGGGCCTGGAAGGCCCCTGGTGCCTCGGACTTCCTATGAGCAAACGCAGCCGCCCCTCTGAGGGCCCTTGGGACTGCTGTCCCCCCCTCCGGGCACCCAGTTTCTCTGCACCCACCCCCAGCGGGTGGAGGTGAAGGAGATCCGGCTCCCTACATGAGGGCTGTCCCTCTTGGAGGCTGTTTCCCCTTCTGAAAAATGGGATGGTCAACATAAACTTGGTGATGAAATGAGATACAGGGGAGGGGGTGTGGTGTCAGGTCTTGGCCATGGCTGCCTCCTCCTCTGAGCACTTCCTACTACTGACCACTACCCAGCAGGGCTCCCGCCCGCTCCCAGACAAAGGTTAGACTGGTCCTTGTGGGAATGCAGATTTAGTGAGCACGTGCTTTGTACCAGGCACTGTGCACTCATAATCAAACAGCAAGTATTTCTTTATTGAGTGCATCCTATATTCAGATGCCAAGTATTTGGTACACACTATCTCATCTTAACCACCGAAACCCATGAGGGGGTACTGCAGATGCAGAACACCAGAATTATGTGTCCCGTTCTCCCATTCTTTTTTTTTTTCCCCTGCCCTTTTCCTGCTCGTATGGGAAGTTCTTTTTTTTTTTAAATTTTATTATATTATTGTGTGTGTGTGTGTACCATCAAATCAGATGTGACTGGTACAGGAGGAGATTGTCCCTCCTTCTCCAGCAGAGCATCTGGTGGATTTGAACCATGCACCTCTGGGATGGCAGTACACCTTCTTGCCACTAGGCCACGTATGGGAAGTTCTGAGCTGCTCAGAGCTCCATTGCCCCCACTCCACCCTCAAGCTCTAAGTTTCTTAGAAGAAGTAGTCAGAATGCTCCTTAAGAGTGAGCATGGGGGGAGCTCTGGTGGCCTAGTGGCAAGAAGCTGCATTACAATCCCAGAGGCGCACGGTTCGAATCCACCAGATGCTCTGCCGGGGAAGGAGGGACAATCTCCTCCTGTACCAGTCACATCTGATTTGATGGTACACACAAATAGTAAAATAAAAATAAAAAGAGTGAACATGGCCAGACTCATCTCTTGGACATGTTAACAGGAGAGCTGGTTCCTAGAGCAGGCCACGAAGATGAGCTGCAGCAAAGGGCTCTCACACAGCAGGGATGGCGGGAGTAGAACCACGCAGTGTTTGTTCTGTGGGACTGACGGCTGCGATGGGTGGTCAGAACGGACTGAATGGCATCTAACAAGAGCAACAGGGCTAACCAACCGAATTCCAGCCCTTGGCTTCGAAAACACCAGGCCGTCTGTTGCTCCAAGAGCTCTTAGTAAGATCAAAGTGTCTCTCGGCCCACACCCTTGGAAAAGTCAACACACAGAACTGCCCAGGCGAACATTGCTTCTAACACAAGCCAGGCTTCAGGCATCATTGCCACCATCTGGCAAACCTCTAACCTGTAAAAAGCCTCGAGTTCGAGTCAGATGTCTTGCTTAATAATTGGTAGCCACAGTAGTTAATATTTAACGTGGCGTCTGTGTTTGTTGGAATGCAAGTAGCTCTTTAGGCAAATAGAACCTGGGTATATCTCTCCTCTCTCCAAAGGCCCAGCCACTCAGCAGGCCCTGAGTTCAACGGGATTTCAGTCTGACTTCCTCCTCACCACAGATGGGCCTGTGCCTCTGGGTTGAATCAAACCTACGGGAAGAGACACTGGGATAGAAGCCCTCGTGTTGAGTCGGACACGAGCGGACAAAAAGCGAGCGACAAGGACCATCTCCTGGGGCCTCTGCAGTCAGCCTCCTGACAAGCACACACGCTGCAACTCCAGAGTCTCCAACAGCGAAAAAACGCAGGCTTGGGCTTTGCTGGTATTGATGTCTTAGGTCTTTTCCTAAGCATTAGAGGTGGAGCCACAAAGAATCAGAGGGGTTTTAGCAGTTTTGTGTTGGTTCAGAGTGGAGTTCGAGTTTTCTACTCCGGAGTAAGTATTGCTAGTTTGAAGCATGTCTGGTCAATCTGCATTGAGGTGAGTGATATTCCTGGCACTCTGAGGGCCCAGGTCTGCTGGGTGTCTTCCTCAGAACTGGTGGGGAGGAGCCTCCAGGAAGGAAAGACCCCAAGCAGGATGAGCTGGACAGGCTGCCCCAAGGGAGAGGAGAATGGTGTGGGGATGAGGACGGGATTCCTGGTGGAGGTGGACAGGCACGTACTCTCTTTGGAATGGGTGCACCTTCCATACCAGCTCCAGCTT
Source organism: Elephantulus edwardii (assembly GCF_000299155.1). Lineage (NCBI taxonomy): Eukaryota > Metazoa > Chordata > Mammalia > Macroscelidea > Macroscelididae > Elephantulus > Elephantulus edwardii. Next base: position 8,970,382 of record NW_006399836.1, read on the forward strand.
TCTCAATGATGTAATCATTTCTCTGAGGTTATCTCCTCCAGGGGACCAGAGAGAAGGCTGGAGGACTCTGGGCCCCTTAGGGAGACCCCAGCTTTCCGATGCTGAAGCAACAGCCTCTCCTGGACCACCTACCCGTGAGGGTGGGGGCCTGACCACATCAAGGATGGCAGAGGAAAGGAAGCACAGATGGGCTCCTTGGCCTCCAGGGGACACTCAGGAACAAAAATTGTCCAGTCTCACAAAGGTAAATGGCATTTGGAACCAGTACTTTTTTTGAATTTAATACCAGTACCAGTTGCCAAAGGCTGATATATATTTTTTTCTATTTTTTTTTGTGTACCGTCAAATCACATCTAACTGGTACAGGAGGAGATTGCCCCTCCTTCTCCAGAAGAGTATCTGGTGGATTCGAACCGCTTATCTCTGGGATTGCAGTGCAGCTTCTTGCCATTAGGCCACCAGAGCTCCCTCAAAGGCTGATTTTTTTGAGAAGCAGTTCACCAGGCCTTTCTTCTGAGGTGCCTCTAGGTGAACTTGAACATCCAGCTTTTCAGCTAGCAGCCCGATGTGTAAATCATTTATTCCACCTAGGGATTCCCTTTTGACTTTCAGAAACAATACACTTCTATGTTTCCAAGAGAAGAGATGGCAGTGGCTTCTAGGGGGGGGATATTAAGTTACCAAGCCGAAACTCTTAACATTTTTATTTGATCATCTTTTAAGAAAAGGTCCGCGCTTGGCTACAACAATGCTGACAGAGTAAATGCTCAATAAATACATGTTGAGTAAATAAATGGGGAGCTTCTAAAGCAAGCCTCTACAACCACCCTGGCATAAGAACACAGAGGAGTGAACGAAGGAGTAAACAAAGCTAGTTATCATCAAGTTGCTGATGACTCGCTGTGGCCCCACTTGTGTGAGAGCATCATGCACAAAAGCCTGTTCAATGGCTGGCTTCTTTAGAACTGGAGTGCCAAGCCTTTCTTCCAAGGCACTTTTGGGTGGGCTCAAACCTTTAACTTTCCAATTAGCAACAAAGCACGTTAACCATGTACACAACCAAAAGCCTACACAGATGCTTAAGGTATAAAAAAAAGTCCTTTTCAGAGGACTAACGGTTTCCTACTTGGAAAAGGTGCCATACAAGTGAGACGTTTCAATTACTCTGTGGTTACAAAACCTTCGTTAAAAGGTAAACAGTCTTCAAAAAGAGTAAAAGAAAATGTATGGGAATAACAATAATAATGGCATGATTATGAAAATAGACATATTCTTGCTTTCTAAAAGAAGCTATTTCTGTAATAGTTATCCCAGTAAGAAGGGGAAAAAAATTAGCTCTGTGTTTTTAAAGACTTTCCTGTGTCCTGTCCATCCTGAGTTATCAGATCAAGTCAAAGGCATGCTAGTCGACTTCCAACAAAACCTGAAGTGAAGCCCATTGCCATCGAAGTGATGCTCGATCACATTTCTGAGGCGGCAAATCTTCACGGGGGGAGACTGTTCAACTTCCTCCCTCAAAGTGGCTGGTAGATTTGAACCACTGACCTTTTAGTTAACAGCCCAACTCTTAAGCACTGCACTGCACTGCACTACTAAGGCTCCTTCAGAGCAAAACTAGTTGCTAGGGGCTGTCGAGTCAGAATCAACTCATACTTGACCTTCCAGTGGATTTTCAGAGTCATACAGGAGGAAACTGCCCATCCTTCTCCCGTGAAGCAGCATGGATTCGAACCCCATGCCTCTGGTATTGTAGCTCAGCTTTTTACCACTAGAGCTCCCTAATGACCATCAAAAGATCAAAGAAAGAATTGTACCCATGCTGGAGACTATAACGTTTTGTTGCCTGGATAATACAGGGATTGACTGCATGGGTTTCTCTTGCAGTTTCAAATCCAAGAGAAAGCTGGCTACAGGGTCAACACAGAGGAGGCAAACTATTATGTGGTCCTATAGCGTGAAGGCACTGTGGTGATGGGTTAATTGGTAAACACAGTACACTAAACTTCATCGAATTGAGTGCTTATTCTAAGCCTAATTCTTTTATTTCATTTTGCTTGGTCTCTCTGACCAGCTCTGACCCTTGAAAATCCCTGAAGGAGTGAAAATTAAATCGCAAACACGCAGCTCCATCCTGACCTGCCTGTCGTAGCTCGTGGCACTGCTGACCACGGAGGCTCACCAGACCCCTGGCCTCAGGCCTTGTCACCATGCCCTAGGGACAAACATCTAATTTCCAAAAAGCCTGCAATCCTGTGAGCTCTCCTATTCACAATACGTGCTCAGGCCACATGCTGACATTTTCTGACAGGCCCAGGGGCCCGGAGTTATCTTTGCCAGAGCAGGAGAGAACCAGGAACATCGGCCTCTTCTCCACAGTCAAGGTCTAAACAAAACACACCTGTGGCTCTAGATAAACCACAGGACCTGGGAGTTGAACCTCATGGGAAGTTCTCCCCATTTTACAGATAGGGAGACTGAGGCCCAGGTAGCTAACCATGCTTTACCAGATCACACAGGTTGGTGAATAGTTCTGACGCAGGATTTGAACCCAGCCTGCCTGTCTCTGGTCTACCTTATTAGCCACTAAGCTATTTTACTTAATCCTAAAGAAGGAAAAAGCGAACAAGTGGATGGAGAAATGGAGATGAAATGACTTGGCTAAGGTCACACAGCCAGTAAATGACAGAGCAGGGATTTGACCTCTGGCAACTATTCCACCCAGCCTGTCGCTGGCCAGGGCACCTCGTCCCCATCCCACCTGGCCGACCCCGCCCTGGGCTCACCTGCGCTCTTGCCCGAAGAGGCGCTCCACCTCTGCTCGGCCAGGGCTGCGGGTTCGGCCCCCGTTGCTGCCCTGCGCCTGGGGCCCTGGCTCCCTCTGTGCCAGCCTCCTGGGCGGGGGCAGGTCGGCCAGCACGGTGTACTCCTCCCTCTCCAAGTTGTGCCTGGTCTCCCCCGGGGGCACTGAGCCCCGAGAGCCCCCCGAGCTGCACGGTGGAGGTGAGAGGGCCAGGAGCGCCAGGTCACTGGGTGGGTGGCGAGGTGGGGAGGAGGCCCGGGGCGCATCCCGGTGCCCAATGCACACGTGTGGAGGCAGCATGAGGGCACCGTGCAGAGAGTCAGTGGAAGGGGCCAGACTTTCCAGACTGGCCCCAGGGGGGTCCTGGAAAAACAGAGAGGGCTCGGGGGCCTGGCGTGGGGGGGATGAGAAGTAGGGTGCGTCCCGGTGCCCGATGCACACAGGGGTGGGGATATGGGGGGGCTCGTGCAGAGAGTCAGTGGAGGGAACTAGGCTCTCGGTGCTGGCCCTGGGGAAGTCCTGGAACAAGAGGGAGGGCTCTGGGGCCTGGCGAGGTGGGGAGGAGGCCCGGGGGGCATCGCGGTACCCAATACACACGAGTGGGGGGAACTGGGGTGGATCATGCTGGGGGGACTGATTCTCAGTATCAGATGTGTCTGGAAGGAAGGGGAAAGGGTCAAACTGGGCATGGCGGGGAGGCGAGGAAGCCCGGGGGGCATCCCGGTGTCCGATGCATACGGCAGGTGGCATATAGGGGAGCTCATGGTGGACAGACTCACTCTCAGCTGCACGGGGGTCGGGGAAGAAGGGGAAGGGGTCATGTTGCAGATAGCGAGGTGGTGAAGAGGCCCGAGGGGCGTCCCGGTGCCCGATGCACACGGCACACAAAGGCTGGGGGGGTTCGGAGGTCTGCGATGCAGCTCGGCTAAGGGGGTACAGAGGAGAGGAAGTCCGAGAGCCACCGTGGAGTCCCGGGTTATGGGCAGAAGAGGTGGCCCGAGCTGGGGAGCTGTGCTGTGCAGGGCCAGAGGAGGCCTGGCCTGGATCCTGCTGGGCTGCTCTGGAGGGAGAAGAGGTCTGAGGCCTGTCCCCTTGGGTCGGCCGAAGGGCAATGGACGCCCAGGGCACCTCACTCTGCTTGGCGCGAGACGGTGAGGAGGTCCGGCCTCCATCGCTCTGCGTCGGCCGGAGGGGGAAGGCAGCCCAGGGGATGTCTTTGTTGGTCCGGTGTGGCGAGGAGTTCCTGGGATTGGAAGTCCTGGGATTGTTTCGTTGAGCAGACCGATGGGGGGAGGCCGGTCCGGGGTTGTCCTGTTGGGGGCAGCACCGAGGGGAGGAGGTGCCAGGGTTGTCCCGCTTGGAGGAAGATGAGTGTGGGTTACTCTGGGGTGTGGGAGAGCAGTGTGGCTTGTCCCGCGGGGTCCCAGATGTTCTGGGGTTATCTCGTGGAGGGCAAGAGGTTTTAGGGTTGTCTCGTGGGGCAGAAGGTCTGAGGCTGTTCTGTTGGGTACAAGAAGCTCTGGGGTTGTCTCGCTGGGAGGCATGGCTCGGAGAAGAGGTTCTGGGATTGTCTCTTTGGATACAAGAGGTTCTAGGGTTGTCCCGTTGGGTGGTTCGGGTGGGAGAAGAGGTTCTGGGGTTGTCCCGCTGGGTGGTTCGGGTGGGAGAAGAGGTTCTGGGGTTGTCTCTTTGGGTACAGGATGCTCTGAGATCATCCCTCTGGGTGGTCCGGCTGGGAGAAGACGTTCTGGGATTATCTCTCTGGGTACAGGATGTCCTGCTATCATCCCTCTGGGTGGTTCGGTTGGGTGAGGTGGCTCTGAGATTATCCCTTTGGGCATAGGAAGTTCTAGAGTTGTCCCGTTGGGGGTTACGAGCAGGAGAAGGATTTCGGGGGTTATTCTGACGAGTTGAAGAGGTTCTGGCATTCTCTTGTTGGGTGATCCTGGAGGGAGAAGAAACGTGAGGATTGTTTCTCTGGGTGGAAGAGGCCCTGGGATTGTCCCGCCGGCTGGTTCTGGAAGGAGAGGAGGCTCTAGGGGTGTCCTGTGGAGTGGCTGAGGCTCTCGGGGTGTCCCGCTGGGTGACTCGAGCAGGAGACGAGGCTCGGAGGGTCTCCCGTTGTGGAGCAGAAGCCTGGGCAACATCCCGCTGGGCAGTGCGCTGGGGGAGGGAAGCCTGGGAGAAGGTGGCACTTCGAGGTCCACTCTGAGGGGTGGAGGGAGCCTGGGTTGGCACCGAGCGGATCTTCTCCAGGGGGAAGTTCCCGCTTTCTCCCCGGAGCTTCGCCCAGTGCTGTCGTCCGGAGCTGGTGTCTGGAGAAGAGAAGAAAGAGGGGTGAGGCAAGAAGAGGGGTGAACCACTCCCACAGCCGCTGACCTTTCTTTGTCCCCGGGACAGATGATCAGGGCAGACCTCATCATCCAGACCAGGTGGCCCACCTCTCTGATCAAAGCCAAATAGCAAAGGGCTGGAGCAGGAATTGGGTTTGAGAACAAATGACACAGAGTGGCTGGGCTCCAGATCTCGAAAGTGACACAGTCTGAAAGTTTGTGGACAAATTACAGAAGAAGCACACACAGAGAGACTTTGACAATGACTCCTGTAACCCCAGAGAGGGAACCCCACAACAGCTACCTTGCAGCCTCCCTGCTTCTGGTTCTACTTCTAGATGTCAAGAAAGTCCTTCAAGTTCTTCTAATGAGCCCCTTTCACATGGAAGGCTCTGGAAAGTTCCTGTTCCTTATACCCTCCAAAGGTCCTGGGATTGTCCCACGGGGCACAGGCTCCGGGGTTTTCTTGCTGAGTGGCTTGTTGGGGAAAGACGTCCTAGAATTGTCCTCAGCTCAGACCAGGATCTGGGCTGGGAGAGGCTTCGTGGTTGTGTAAGGCTCAGCGTGTAAACCATGAGAACTCGTGTGAACAAGACACACAGGTGGGTGGCATGCACACTCCGGTTTAAGAAGTGCTGAGCTAAGGGAAGAATGACGCAATTGTCCTAACAATGGCCCCTTTACAACACCCACCCCAGTGACCCGATGATGACCTCGGTGTTACCCGCCACCCCCTCAATCCCTTGGTCCAAGCATATGTTGGCAACCCTCTGCGCTCCCACCCTGGGCCGGAGCTTCCGAAGAGAATCGAGAAGTATTCATCTAGAAGGATCTCTCCTACGTCATTTCTTCCATTCACTAGCTACTTGACATTCTAGAGCAAATTCCAGAATCTCTTCTGATATCCATTTGGGTTTTTTCTTTCTCATCGTCTTAATGACAAACATATCCCAAGTTATTGTTGTGTGCCATTGAGTCAGAATCGACCCATCGCCAAGCCTCCAGCAGCTTTTCAAAGGCAGTTTTTGTTTGGCTGGTTTGCCCCCCCCTTTTCTTTTCTTGTTGTGTACCATAGAATCAGATCCAACTGGCACAGGAAGAGATTGCAGCAGAGGATCTGTTGGATTCAAACCACGTGCCTTTGGGATTGCAGCATCAGAGGCAGTTTAATTGCACGGAAGGTGGTTTTGCACATCCTTCTCCCTCGGAGCAGCAGTACAGCTCTGACCACTAGGCTGCCAGAGCTCCTGGTGCAATCCCACTGTTGTTGGTGTTGTTAATTATTGTTATGTGCCCTCGAGTTGCCTGCAACTCATAGCGACCCTCCTATGCACAATAGCTCTGAACCCTGTCCTATCCTGAGCCAATCTCACTGTCTTCAACATACCTGCCCCTATTACCCCCGTCCCTGAGTCAATCCATCTCGTCCAGGGTCCTTCTCTCCTGCATTGTCGTTCCACTGTTCCAAGGATGATGTGTTTCTCCAATGACTGATTCCTCCTGGCCACATGTCCAAAGTACGTAAGATGGAGCTTCAAAATCCTTGCCTCCAGAGAACAACTTGGTTTCCCCCCTGTTTGTTTTCTTGGCGGTCCATGGTATGTTCAGTACTCTTCTCCAGCACCACAACTCAGAGGCATCAATTCATTTTCTGTCATTTTTGTTCACTGTCCAGTTCTCTGGTTCATAGCAAGTGATGGCAAAAACCATGGCCTAGATCAGGAACACCTTAGTCTCCAGTCTGACATCCTTGCTCTTCAGCAATCTGGAGAGGTCCCTGACAGCATACCCCATAACCATCCTAAAATATGTTTCCAATCTGTCTGTCTCTTCCACTGTCTCCCCACTCCAATCCTTCCTCATCTCGTCTCGATGGTCACAACAATCCCATCCATGAATTTTGGTCTTGAGGACATGGTTCCATCTAGGAGATAATCAGGCCACCCAGGCTTAAAACTTTCTAGGGCAAGAAGAGGAAGACCAAAGAAACGGCCACAGATTGGAGAAGACTAGGGAGACATTGGGGCTCCGGGGCCCTAGTGGTAAGAAACTGCACTGCAATCCCAAAGGTAAGCAGTTCGAATCCATCAACTGCTCTACAGGAGAAGGATGAGAAATCTCCTCCTATTCGATTAACTGCTTCTGAAAACCTGTCGGATGGTCAGCTATTCATTGGCTCTGACTCTACCGTACACAACAACGAGGAGACACTAAGGTTAGAATATGCATGGGATCCTGGCTTTGAATGACGTCTATAATTTCATTAATGGTATTGTACCACCATTAAGTATCTGCATTTTACTCTGTGTACTATGATTATCTCAGAAGAAAGATGTGGCAGTCTTCAGCTGTCAGAATTATAACCTTAAGGGAGCTCTGGTGGCCTAATGGCAAGAAGCTGCACTGCAATCCCAGAGGCTTGTGGTTCGAATCCACCAGATGCTCTGCTGGAGAAGAAGGGACAATCTCCTCCTGTACCAGTCAGATCCAATTTGACCGTGTACACACACACACACACACACACACACACACACACACTCTATAACATTAGAAACCATATTGTTGTGTACTGTAGAGTCAGAACTGACCCATACCTGGCCCTTCAGTGGGCTTTTCAGAAACAGTTCATCACACAGGAGGAGAATGCCCATCTTTCTCCCACAGAGCAGCTGATAGATTCGAACTGTGTACCTTTGAGTTGGCAGCACAAGTCTTTACCACTAAGCCACCAGAGCTCTCTTAGAAACCTGCAGCTGTTGTTGAGTACCATCGAATTGTAACCAACCCACAGCTGACCCTCCGGCAGGTTTTCAGGGGCAGTTAATAGCATTGGAGATCACCAATCCTTCTCCCACAGAGCAGCTGGTGTGTTTGAACCATGTGCCTTTGAGATTGCAGTGCAGCTTCTTACCACTAGGCCACCAGAACACCCTATAGAAACCTTAGAGTCCCTATATGACATGGATTGAGTAGTGTGTCCTCAAAACACGTGTCAATGTGTCTAGACAGGGTCTCAGTGTGATGTGTTCAAAGGCCTAACCTCTCGGAGGCAGTCATTCCCTGTGATGTGATCTGAGATGTGATCAGCCAATCAGGTGTAAGGGGATCAGTGGGAGCCTTGATCTGATGTAAGAAGGGTTTCCCTGGGGTGTGGCCTGCATCGCCTTTTGTGTTCTAAGAGATCAAAGGAGAGGAGTAAGCAGAGCAGAGAGGCACCAGGAAAGGCCAGGGGAGGAACACATCCTTCAGACCAAGGTCACTGCGCTGGGAAGATCCTCGATGACACAGTGGAGGCCAAAACATACGATCTCCAAGCCATGCTGGCCTGCAGAGGCCGAAGATGACAAGGATTTCCCACCAGAACCAACAGGGAGGGCTGGCACCCTGAATCTGGACTTCTGGCCTCCAGAACAAAAAAGTCAGAGGATGAATTGCTGATTGCTGAGGCTGTGTCTGCAGAACAGCCCTAAATACCTAAGACCATGGGGTTGATGGGCACTGGGGCTGATGGGCACTGGGAGGTTGATGGGCACTGGGGTTGATGGGCACTGGGAGATTGATAGGCACTGGGAGGTTGATGGCAGTGGAGAATCCAAGGGAGGAGATTCTCTACCACCTTGATAATTTTTAACCTCTGATGTATAAACACTATTTCTTCAGGGGTCTCTGACCCCGGGTGAGAAGCTGGCAAGGTGCTGCACAGTCTGGTCTTGGCCCCCAGGCCATCCCAACCTTCCTTCCTGAGCACTGTCTCCCCAGCTCCCTCTCCCTTGAGTTCCACAAACACTTCCCCCACTCCAGGTGCCCTGCACCTCCTGTCCCCCCACCTGCAGCACTCTCCTGCTTCATGTGGCCAACTCCTTCTCATGTACTGCACTCTGTTTCTACGTCCCCTCCGCAGCCTGCCGGTCGCCTCCCTGTTCACTTGCCCTCTGCATCTGTCTGTCTGATCACCCTCTGAGGAGTTCTGTCTGGGTAGGGCCTATGCTTTCTTGTTTTCCACCATATCCCTTGGATTCAGAGTCCTGCTTACCACACAGTAGGTGTGCCTTGAGCACGGGACCTGTCTGAGATGTTGTCTGTCTATCACCACTCCCAGTGACTCGTAGTTGGGTTGGTGTCCCCAGTTCAGCTACAGACTGGCCCCATTCACTTTTTTTTTTAAGTTGTGATAAAGTATACCTAACAGCCCTTTCCTCAGTTGCCGCTAAATGCTCGGTCCTTCCGCAGAAGCTAAGACCACTTTGGGGTGAGGCCCTCACTTCATCCGGTGACTAGGACCGCGTCCAGCAGCCTTCAGCCTAACACCACCGCACTATGGCCTCCATCTCTGAGCTCGCCTGCATCTACTCGGCCCTCATCCTGCACGACGATGAGGTGACCGTCACGGAGGATAAAATCAATGCCCTCTTTAAGGCAGCCGGTGTGCATGTTGAACCTTCCTGGCCTGGCCTGTTTGCAAAGGTCCTGGCAAATGTCAACATTGGGAGCCTCATCTGCAATGTGGGCGCTGGTGGACCTGCCCCAGCAGCCGGGGCTGCACCGGCTGGAGGACCTGCCCCCTCCTCTGCTGCTGCTCCAGCTGAGGAGAAGAAAGTGGAAATCAAGATAGAAGAATCTGAAGCATCTGATGATGACACAGGATTTGGTCTTTTTGACTAAACTCCTTTTGTAATATGTTCAATAAAAAATCCTGAACTCTTGAAAAAATATATACGTAACACATGGGAAAGTCTGCTATTAGGGACCTCTCCAAAGTACTGAAGAGCAATGGTGTCTCTCTGGAGACTAAGGTGCGTCTGATACAGGCCATGGTCTTTGCAATCACTTGTTATGCATCAGAGAGTTGAACAATGACCAAGGAGGATAGAAGGAGAATTGATGCCTTTGAGCTGTGGTGCTGGAGAAGAGTATTGAGGGTACCATGGACTGCTAGGAAAACAAACAGATTTGTCCTGGAAAGAGTTAAACCGGGTGGCTCCTTGGAGGCAAGGATTCTGAGGCTCTGTCTAACATACTTTGGACATGTTGTGAGGAGAGACCGGTCCTTAGAGAGGGACATCATGCTTGGGAGGGTGGAGGGACGGCGCAGGAGAAGAAGGTCCTCTATGAGGTAGATTGATTCAGTGACTGGGATAATTGGGATGGGAGTGTCAGAGACGGTGCAATTGGCACAGGACAGCGGAGTTTAGGGCTGTTGTACATAGGGTCGCTATGAGTCGCAGGCGACTCGACGGCACATAACAACAACAACATAAAAATGATCATTTTAACACTTTTTTACGTGTACATTCCTGTGACACTACTAGTTACATTCAACCATGTTGTGCAACCAATACCTGTCATCATCCCAAACAGAATGTACGCACCCCTAATCAATAACTCCACTCCCCCAGTCACTGCCACCTCTTATCCATATTCTGCCCCTGTGCTCTAGACATTTCACACAACTCAAGATCATTGCCATGCAGTTGATTCTGACTCCTAGCTGACCCCTCAATGGGTTTCAAAGGCTGTAAATCACATGGGAGGAGATTGTCCACCTCTCTCCCGAGGAACCACCAGTGCATGTGAACCTGTGGAGAAAGGAATCATTTCATCATCCATCTGACAGCACGTATCAGAACCCCACCGCCCTTTATGGCTGAATTAACACTCCACTGTGTGGACAAACGCGTTCTGTCCTCTCTCATCTCTTGGTGGGCACTTGGGTTGTTTAGTGTAACACTGGTACCTGTATCTGACTGAGTTGCTCCTGTCATTTCTTTTAGCTATATACCCAGATTTTCACTGGCTAAGAATATTGAATAGACGACAGAGCGCCAGAAGAACAAATGGATCTGTCTTGGCGGAAGTACAGCCAGCGCGCTCCTTAGAAACAAGGATGTTGAGGCTTCATCTTACCGACTCTGAGCACATCACCAGGAGGAACCAATCCCTAGAGAAGATAATCCTGCTGACAGAGCAGTGAGTGAAGGAGGGGAGATCCTGAACGGGCTGAGTGATGCAGTGACTGCAAAAATGATCCCTGCTGATACCAGACGGCACAGGGCAGCAACAACAACAGGCGTAGGAGTGGAGTTTCTGGTTCGTCTGAGGACTAAGGTGCATCTGATTCAGGCCATGGGTTTTTTAATCACTTGCTGTGCTGCTGAGAGCTGGACAGTGAATACGGATGACAGAAGAAGAACTGATGCCTTTGAGCTGTGGTGTTGGAGAAGAGTACTGAATATCCCATGGACTGCCAAAAGAACAAATAGGTAAGTCTTGGAGAAGGTGCAGCCAGAGTGCTTCTTGGAGGCAAAGATGATTAAACTTCGCCTCACATACTCTGGGCACGTTGTTATGAGAAGGTGGAGTGGTGGTGAAAGAGAGGAATACCCTCAACTGGTTGGATTGACACAGTGACTGTAGCACTAGGATTTTGTATGTCAAAGATTATGAGGATGGTACAGGATAGGGCAGGGTTCAGATCTGTGCTTCATAGGGTCGCTATTAGTCGTACTCGATTTGACGGCACTTAACAACAGGTTGAAAAAAGAATTGATGCCTTTGAACTGTGCTGTTGGAGAAGAGTGCGGAATACCCCTTGGATTGCTAAGAGAACAAAGTGCACCAGAGTGCTCCTTGGGAGCAAAGATGACAAAGCTTCGTCTCACATACTTTGGGCGTGTTGCTAGGAGAGGCTATTTCTTGGAGAGGGGCATCATGCTTGGAAAGGTGGAGGGTTGATAAAAGAAAGGATGACCTCAGAAAGATTTGACACAGTGACTGCAGCAATGGCTCAAGAATGTCAGAGATGGTGAGGGTGGCACAGGGTAGGACAGAGTTCAGATCTGTTGTTCGCAGGGTTGCTATGAATCAGATTCAACAGCACCTAACAACAACAACAAAGTTAAAAGAAGTGAAGAAAAGAAATCTGAGTTGCAATACTGAAGGTTTCTAAAGGCAAAATCTTGAATGATTCAGGAATCATCAAAAGAAGGTAGAAAGAATACAGTCACTGTATCAAAAGAATTGGTTGACATGAATCATTTCTGGAAGAAGCATATGATCAAGAGCCAATAGTATAGAAGAAAGAAGTTCAGGCTTCATTGGAAGTATTGGCCAAAAATAAGGTACCAGAAATTTATGTAATGCCAATTGACATTTTTCAACCAACAGACATAGCTCTGGACAGGCTCACTAGTACATGCCAAAGAACTTTGGAAGACAGCTACCTCACCAGCTGAATAGAGAAAAACAAATATGGAAGAGATCCACATTTGCTTCCATTCCCAAAAAATGTGTTCTAGCAAAATGTGGGAATTATCTCAACGATTTAGATCCTCCCAGAAGAGCTGTGGGTGAACATTAACATTACTGGTAAGTATATTCATTTTCTACTGGACACAAGAACCTACTATTTGGTCCTAAAAGCCTTCTGAGGTC
>NW_006399836.1:8984180-9004903 GCF_000299155.1 Elephantulus edwardii
GCCCAGCAATTTCACTACTGGGAATATACCCCAAAGAGACCATAATCGCCATCCAAGCAGATATATGCACACACATGTTTATTGTGGCTTTGTTCACAATAGCAAGGAGTTGGAAATAATGCAAGTGTCCATCAACAAATGAATGGATAGAGAAGCTGTGGTATATTCACATGATGGAATACTACCCTGCATTGAAAAACAAGGAACTCATGACATATACAAAATGGGTGACCCTGGAGGACATTATGCTGAGTGAAATATCTCAGTCACAAAAGGACAAATACTCAGGGTTGGGGGAACCTAAAAAAAGAAGGGATAAATAATGTATACTGCATTGAAACAGATGAGAGAGAGAAATGTTTAAAAAGAATATAGAATTAGGTATTATTTTCATGGCAAGATTACAGAAAAAGAAATGCATAGTTAAGTGGACTGCGGACTGGGCATATTGTATAACAATGAAAGAATTTTTTTTTCTTCAAGGAGAAAAACTAACTGGGGGGAGGAGTGGGCAGGGAGGAAAATGTGCAACAATGAATTAATGGGGAAATTAAATGGAAAGAATATGCTGTAAAAATTATGGTTTTTTAAATAAAAACCATTAATTTTAAAAAAAGAAAAAAACACACCACATGCTGGTAAAATCTTGCTGAAGATTATTAAAAAACAGCTGGTACAGTATATCCATAGGGAACTGCCAGAAATTCAAGCTAGATTCAGGAGACATGGCATGAGAGCTATCATTTCTTTTTTTCTTTATTATTTTTGTATGTATACCATCAAATCAGATCTGACTCGTACAGGAGGAGATTGTGCCTCCTTCGCCAACAGAGCACCTGGTGGATTTGAACCGTGCACCTCTGGGATTGCAGTGCAGCTTCCTGCCACACTAGGCCACCAGAACTCCCTTGAGAACTATCATTTCTGATGCTGATGGATTTTGGCTCAAAGTAGGGAATACCAGGAAGATGTTTATCCATGTTTTACTGACTATGCAAAGACACTTGACTCTATCGATTATAACATATTCTTGATGACATTGAGAAGAATAAAAAGCTCAGAAGACTTAATTGTGCACATGTGAAACAAAAACCTAGACCCAAGAAGCTGTTGTCTGAGCAGAATGAAGGAACACTACATGGTTTAAAATCCGGAAAGGTGTGTGTCAAGGTTTATCCTTTCTCTATATATGGCCAATCTGTGTGCTGAGTAAATCATTTAGGAAGTCGGTTTCTATGAAGAAGAATGTGGAAGGATTGGGAGAAGACTCACATTATACAGATGACACAACCTTGCTCGCTGAAAGTGAAGAGGATTTGAAACACTTGTCACAGAAGATCAAAGGCTACAGCCTTCAATATAAGATTATGTCTCAATATCAAGAAAACAAAACTAAAAAGAAAACAAAGCTCATCATTAGACCAACCAGCAGCATCATGATAGATGGAGGAAAGACTAAAATTGTCAACTATTTCATTTTGTTTGAATCCACAATCAACACCCCTGCTAACAGTAGAAAATCTGTTGGCAAGGGTGTCTCCAAAGTGCAAAAGAGCAAGGACATCAGTGTAAAGACTAAGACGTGACTGAGCCGGACCAGGATTATTTCCTATGCATCTGAAAGTCAGATAATGAACAAGGATGACTGAAGAAGAAGTGATTTTCCTGAGCTGGGGTGTTGGAGAAGAGTACTAAATAGCTCATGAATTGTCTAAAGACAAGTCTGTCTTGGAGAAAGTATAATCAGGGCACCGCTTAAAGGCAAGGATGGTGCAATCTGGTCTCAAATACTTTGGGCATGTTTGGAGGGGCCAATCCTTGGAAAAGGACGCCATGCTGGGGAAGGTGGATGGTCAAAGAGAGGGAAGCCCTCAAGGAGATGCGGTGACACAATTACTGTAACAATGGGTTCAAGGATGGTGGAGGACAGGGCAAGGTTCAGATCTCTTATTCCTACGGTTACTGAGTTGTAGTCAACTCAGTGGCACCTAATAACAACTGCAATTACATGAGAATTGTATGAGCTTTGGTGATCTAATCAACAGCGGCTGCTCTGCCCATCCAAAGGTGACCAGTTCGAGCCTACCAGGCGGTCCGAGGAAGAAAGATGGGCAATGTATACTGATGCAGTTTACAGCCTCTAAAAATCTGCTGAAGGGTCAGCTATGAGTCGGTTCCACCTCGAGGACAATGAGAGTTTTTTTGTAACTCTCTTCACTTTTTTAAGAGCCACCAGATTGCTTCCACAACAGCTGTATTTTACCTTCCCAGTAGCACTGGATGTTGTCTGGTGCCGTCGAGTCGAGTACGACCTATAGCGACCCTATGAACAACCAGTCTGAACCCTGTCCTATTCTGTGCTATTCTCACACTCTCTGACACTCTCACGCCCATTGCTGCAGTTACCGTGTCAGCCCACCTGGTTGAGGGCTCAAAATTTATCCATTCACCTTTGAGCTTAACACCCCAGGATCCCACATCACGCACCGCAGTCCCTTTGTGGGGCGCGCAGGGCTGGCTCTGCAGTTGTCATTGGGCAGTCTGTGTCCTAGCATCCAGCCAGCCGGGCCACCCCCACAGGACAAATGTGAGGTCAGGGGTGGGGCCACAGCACCTCAGAAGTTCTTTCCCCCAGGGCCTTGGCTCCCTTCCTCCTGCAACTGGGGAACCTGCCACCAGGTAGACAGTGGTGACTGCTTTTGATTTAATGAGTGAACTCCACCCCACTTCCCAATGAACTGAACAAAGAGAGTAATTTGGTCAAATATCGAGCCTGTTCTTTCAGACCTCATGCACTATAGGGAGGCATTTGGTTTGCACACCCTCCCCAGGGCCTGACACGGCAGGGTAGAGGGCAGGGGTGGTGGGGACAACATCTGATTAGTTTAAAAAGATGGTTCCAGATAGATGCTCATGGAAAGGTCAGAAGTTCCAGTCCACCCAGAGGTACCTTGGAAGAAAAATCTGGCAATCTAGGGCCCCAAAAGTCCACCACTGAAAACCCCAGGAAGCCCAGTTCTCCTGTGACACACACAGGGTCACCCTGAGTCGGGGTGGCCTCCAATGGCAGCTGGTTTGAAGGAGGTGCTGATGGGAACTGCTGATGACGTGAGACAACTTGGACAGATGCTGACAGTCTTTGCTGGCAGCAAACAGGCCACAGGAGAACATGGTTGGGAGGGCGGATTCACGAGCTGGTCACCCACCACCCCGGCTGCTCCTGCCCCAGCCTTCCTCTGCTCTGCGAACCCACGACTACTGCTCCTATCGTCAGGCTTTTGCACTGTCTGTTGTT
The DNA here is from genome assembly GCF_000299155.1 of Elephantulus edwardii. Taxonomy (NCBI): domain Eukaryota; kingdom Metazoa; phylum Chordata; class Mammalia; order Macroscelidea; family Macroscelididae; genus Elephantulus; species Elephantulus edwardii. The sequence goes on from NW_006399836.1 coordinate 8,987,476, forward strand.
ACTGTGTTATTATTGTTGTTAGGTGCTGTTGAGTCGAGCATGACTCATAGAGACCTTATGAACAACAGATCTGAACCCTCAAGGACACTCAAGCCCATTGCTGCAGTCACTGTGTCAATTCACCTGGTTGAAGGTCTTCCTTTCTTTCACTGAACCTCCACCTTTCCAAGCATGATGTCCCTCTCCAAGGAATAACCTCTCCTAGCAACATACCCAGAGTATGAGAGACAAAGCTTTATCATCTTTGCCTCCAAGAGCACTCTGGCTTCACTCTCTCCAAGACAGATCTGTTCTTTTGACAGTCCATGGAATATTCAGTACTCTCCTCCAACATCACACTTCAAAGGAATCAATTCTTCCTTCATCCTTATTCACAGTCCAGCTCTTAGATACACAGCAAGTGACTGAAAAGACCATGGCCTGAATCAGGTGCACCTTAGTCCTCAAACTGACATCACTGCTCCTCAGCAATTTGGAGCAATCCCTGATTACAGACTTTTCCGGTGCAATATGCCTCCTGATCTCCTGACTGCTGGTACCACGTGTATTGCTAGCTGCTGTCAAGTCAGCCACCAGCTCACAGTGACCCCATGCACAGCAGTAAGAAACACTGCCCAGCCCTGTACCATTCCCAAGATGAGCTGCATACTGGATCACTGCGATCCACAAGATTTTCAGAAGTAGATCATCAGGCCTTTCTTCCTACTCAATTTTAGCCTGGAAGTTCCATCAGAACCTATTCAGCATCCTAGTAATACAGAAGCTTCCGCTGTGGGGGCGGGGGGCTGGCTGCACGTGAGGCTCACAGGCCAATACCTGCCCGAGTCCCTCACCTGGAAGGTAAGACTTGCACCACTGGCCCTAGCCGTCGGTCTCACACTCACTCAGGGCAATCAGGTCAATTCTGACTCATTGCTGACCCTCTACTGGGTTTCTGAGGCTGTAAATCATAATGGGGGAGACTGTCTTTACCCCTCAGAGGGATTCAAACCACTAGAGAACCTTGACTTTGAGTTAGCAGCACAATTTGTTATCAGAAGGGATTCTCATGGCCTAGTGAGTAAAGAGTTGCACTGCTGCTCCAATAGTGGGTGGTTCAAAACCACCAGCTGCTCCACAGAAGAAAAATGGGCATCTCCTCTCTTACAATTTGTTGTTGTTGTTGATTGTCGTCGAGTCAAGCACAACTCATAGCGACCCTATGAACAGAAGGCCTGAAGCCTTTCTATAACTATTGACATTTATCAAAGTTCATAGTTTCCAGAGGCAAGTTGTTTAGGAAGGGGATGCCACTCCTGCTTCCAAATTTACAGCCTTTGAAAACCTGCTGGTGGGCGAGGTACGAGTCGGTTTTGAATCAACAGCACATGGCAACATGCCGCCAGAGTACCTCATAGTCTTTAATAATCTGAAACAATTACCCAGTCCTCCGGGGACTTCAAGTGCAGTTATTTTGTAGACTGTCCCTCGGTCTGGGTGTGTCCGATGTTCCCTTGGGATCCGGTGCATGTGGGACACTGCTAGCAGGAAGACTTGGAAGATGCCATGTCCTGCCCTGTGCACCCAAAGCCATGCTGTCCGCCGTGGGGATGCTGAGTGCTTCCCGCTCAAGGTCGGCCTGCCCACTCTCTCATTCTGAGTGCCTTACCCTCCTGTATGAGATGTGCTACTTTGAAAGCGTGTGAACTGATATCTCATTCCCTGACAACCTTTCACCCAGGAGTTTAGCATCAGCCATTGATTGCTTCCAGAACGCATTACGACTACAGCAGCTGCAATCACCTCTTAAATGGATTCTCATCCTTTGGCCTCGCCCTACTGTAGCTCATACTCAACATTTCTTTTGTTCTTATGAAATTCCCAAGGCACAGGTCTGAGTATACCGCTCACCTCCTCAGACACCTTCCGTAACTCCTTACTACTCAGAGAAGAAATCTCAGCTTTGTGGCTAGGCTTCTCGAGACTCAGTATGATCTGATTCTCCTGTAAACACTCATCTACGGTCAAGCTCGACCTGCCAGCCTCTCCCTGATCCACACTTCTGGGCCTTTGCCCAGGCTGTTTCTCCAGCCAGAATGCCATCCTTTGCCCACAAACACTCTCCTCTGTGGCTGTGCCCTGCACAGAGGAGACCTCTTTCTTCTCCTGTCCCCTCTAATTGCTTCACTCACAGCGTGGTACGTCTGTCTCTGCTTCCCCTTCGTCCAGGGCAGCTGTTCACTATCTCATGTCTGCTTTACCAGAACAGTACTTGAGTTCCTAATTCCTTACACCATCAGCTTGGTTTTCTGATCAGATGAGTTTTCTGGGGTGAGAACCCAATCCGATTGCTCCTGACCCCCTACGTGTCCAAAACAGGGTCCACGCACATTCAGTGCCTGCACTGAAGGTTCACCAGTAAGCAGCATCATCGATAAGCAGAGACAAGACTGGATCTGCCAGGGATGTCAGTTTACCTGGGTCCACAGTCAGCACCCATGGAAATAGCGAAATTTCAAAAATGTGGGCAACCAATGAAGAAGTTTATCTTTTGCTTTTCAAAGAGAGGAGCAAACTGGGGGGAGGAGGGTAAAGAAAAAAGTGCAATAATGAATGAAAATCCAAAATCTCTGTAAATATTCATTAAAATTAATAAAATAAAATTTAAAAAATGTGGGCAAACATACAAAATCTCTATGTAAAGTAGGAAAAAACAAAGACGCCAATCTTGAAGCCAAAGATGGGCCAGACTCAAGCCATATTTCCAAATACTTCATAAGGCGTGTCAAAATTGGACAATGAATAAGAAAGACTGAAGAAAAAAAAAGGGATGTTTCTGGATTATGGTGTTGGCAACAAATACTGAATATGACTGCCAGGAGAACAAATAAATCTTTGAAGAAAGAAATACAGCCAGAAAGTTCCTCATAATTGAGACGGTGAGACTCTGTCATTCAGACACATTATCAAAAAGGAATCAGACGCTCACGCTTGGTAGAAAGTGAGGGAAAAAAGAAGCAAGCCGCCGGAAGATGGCCTGGCACTGTGGCTGCAGCAATGAGCTCACACATGGCAGCCAGCGAAAGGGTGGCATGGGCCAGGCAGCATTTCCCAGCTGTACACAGGGTCACTGTGAATCAGAATGAACAGCGGCTAACAACAGTGCTCATGTGCTTGACAGCTGAATGCCAAAGGCATCATGGGAAGTCTAGTAGAGTTAGGGCTGGATGCCCCAGCCTGTTGATGCTGAAGACACAGACCGGGAGGCCGCACAGAGCACCCAGGAACTGGGAGACCAAGCCTGGACTCGCAGCATGCTGGGCCCATGTGCCGGCGGGCTGCTCACCAGCTGTCATGAGCCTCTGTGGGCTTATCCTGACCAGCAGCTTTTCCTCATCCCCAGGTACATCACTCTGATTTTCTTTAGGAGGGTCCCCTTTCCGACACTTTCAAGTCATGAGGTTTGTACAGGGCCTGATCCCATTTCCCTCACCAAGTTGGACATGTGAACCCTGAACAGCAAGTGAGAACCATTCCTGGGTCATTGGCTGCAACTCCCAGGAAGATGGTACGGGAGTAGAGAGGGAGGAAAGGGCAGTCTGATGCTGCTGGTGGCCTCTCCGTGATAGAGAGGGAAGTTAACCTGAAGGAAGCAAAGATTTCTGATGCCATTGGGACACATAGATTCAGCCACATCTGAAGCCAGTGCCCATTATGAGAGGGTATTGCGATGGGAAAGTCTGCTATTAGAGACCTCTCCAAAGTACTGAAGAGCAGTCACTCTGGAGACTAAGGTGAGACTGACAGAGTTTATGGTCTTTGCGATCACTTGCTATGCATCAGAGAGTTGGACAATGACTAGGGATGATAGAAGGAGAACTGATGCCTTTGAGCTGTGGTGCTGGAGAAGAGTATTGACTATACTGTGGACTGCTAAGAAAACGAACAGGTTTGTCCCAGAGGGTGAAGCAGGGCTGCTCCTTGGAGGCAAGGATTCTGAATCTTCGTCTGACATACTTTGGACATGTTGCAAGGAGGGACCAGTCCTTAGAGAGGGACGTCATGCTTGGTAGGGTGGAGGGACGGCACAGGAGAGGAAGGCCCTCTATGAGATGGATTAATTCAGTGACCGGGGTAATGGGGGTACGTGTGTCGGCTAGACGTGCACAGGACAGAGCATACATAGGGTTGCTATGAATCACAGGCGACTCGATGGCACATAACAACAACAGCATACTTAAGTAGGATAAGAAGGCATATGTGGGCGCCCCATTAGTATGTAGGTACGTTTACTGTTATCAAGATGTAAGTTATGCCCTGAGGCCCAGATGGCCAGCAATGTGGCTGACTGAGCCCAGGCTACCACCACATCCAGCTGGGCCTGGATCAAGGACTCACCTTCCTTCTTCGGGCTGGCAGAGTCGCCCCCCACAGGAGGCCTGGTGACAGATGGGGCCCTTCGGCCGCTGTCAGCCCTCGGCCCCTCCGGGGACCTCCTGGGGATCATCACGAGGAGCTCGTCTGAGCAGGAGGCTCCCTCCTCTCTCTCGACAGTGTCCCAGTCCTGCCAGGGGAGGGAAGCAGGGCGTGTGTTTGCGGATGAAGAAGGCAGGCCCCAGGGTCGCTGGAGCAAAAGGAATCAACACTTAAAGGGCGCCTGCTGTATGCTCACCACTGATGCAGGTTTCTTTCTTTTTTTTTTTTCTTCCCGATCTAGTCTCGACTTTATACTGATGCAGGTTTCAACCCACCAAATGTGCAATCAATCCTGTCACTTGTGTCCAAGTGAAGAATCTGCCCAAGTGACAACCCAGGAAGGGACAAATTTCAGGGAGACTGGAGCCCCGGTCAGTCTGATTCCACCCAGTAGGAAGGACTAGGCCTAGGAGCCCCCCAGAGATACCCCCAGGGTCCAGAGGTTCAGACCTCTGTCCACCATCACCGTCCGGATGTGTGGCTTCGGGTAGTTAAGTGGCTTTTCCTCTCTAAGTCTGTTATCTTACACTAATGGGACCATCACAGCCTTGAGCTCAGAGGTGGCGATGAGCCTCCCACAAGCCCACACTGTCACACACTTGGCATTGAGCTGATTGAATAGAGGACACGGGGCTGGGCCATCTGGTTCTGGATCTGCTTATATTCATCACGTCCCCTGGGGGGATCTCATGGACAGCCCTTTCCAGGGGTGAATGCCCACACGCAGGACCCCTGAGTCTTCTCTCTGCCATCTAAGTGGCCCTTCAGCTCTTGCCAGGCACCCCCAGGCTGTTCCTTTGCCTCTGATTCTTGACGTCCATTCCAGGGCTGGCTGTGGGTTCAATGGTGTGTGAGCAAGGCGGGGCCCATGGGCCCAGCACCTTCCCCCCAATCCCAGTCTTGCGACCTGAGGGGTTTTGGCAGACGAACCTGCAGTGATTCACCCAGACCTCCTGCCACTGGGACCCCTTCACTGCCTTTCACAGCCAGGTCCTCACCCGCCCCGCGCTGGCCAGGCAGAGCCCCCTGGCCTCCCAGGGGCAAGCAGTCTGTGCGCTGTCAGAGTCTCCAGAAGACCTCAGTCCAGTTCCCTGTCGTGAGAGGCTGAGCTGGGCCTTCTCTGACAATCTGGTGAGACCCTAGGGCTGGGGACAGAGGGGTGACTTGTTCTTGTCCCCTGCTTCTCACCACAGAGGACGAGCTGCTGGTCTCATCAGGGGTGTCACCGTCAGGACCGGAGCTGGTGCCAGAGCTGGGGTCCTCGTCACAGCTGCCACTCGGGGAAGAGGTCAGACATCCCACGAAGGGCTCTGCCTGGGCCTCCGCGCTACTGCTCCTGGGGTCAGCTGGGAGCCCCTCTTCACAGAGCCCTGACTGTGGGCCCCTGCGAGAGGAGACACACAGACCCAGGACTTTTTCCCCAGAAAGGATGAAGGAGTGATTTCCCCAATCCAGACACACATACACTCACAAGGGGCCAGGAGTCTAGGACAGAGTCAGTGCTAATCATCATTTCCCACAGTCTCCCGCACACACACACACACAGCCCACTGCTGGCCTCAACTCTAGTTCCCAGCGAGTCTAGAGGACAGCCTAGAACGGCCCTGGCTTCCCAGGAAGCTCTGGTGGCCTAGTGGTAAGAAGCCACTTTAAGCACTGCCGACCCAAAGGCACACAGTTCGAAGCTTCTCAGCAGGAGAAAGACGGGCCATCTCCTGCCGTGTGATTTCCTGCCTCTGAAAACCTGCTGGAGAGCCAGCTAGGGGTCAGTTCCAACTCACCAGTACACAACAACAACAAGGAGGCTGTAAATCTTTATGGAAACAGGCCACCACGGAACCAGTGGTGAGTGCAAACTGACAACGTTTTGGTCAGTAGCTGTCAAATACTTTAACCACCGCACTAGTAGGGTGCTTCCTCAGTGCGTGTAATGACCTCCATTTTACAGATGAAGAAACCGAGACTCTGAGAGTTCTGGAAGATGGGCCAAGATCACAAAGCGGGGAGGCGGCAGCACCGGGTTGTAAACCAGGAACAGGCACTGGAGTCCTGGCCAATGTCGATGTCACCAGAGCTGGCGTGGGATAGTCAAGCTCAGGACGCCAACTACACAGAACTGTTCTGGGCCAAGACGGGCTCCAGGGGGCGGTGACAGGACCACCAGCCTGAAGGCCCAGGTGGGGGCCAAAGATAAAGCCAGCTGGCTTCTAGGTTCAGAGCTGACAATGTCCCTGTGTGGCCACAGAAGAGGGGAATGGCCGAAGACCACAATGAGTTCTGTAGTCAAACGACTTCGGGACACATGGCTCACTTCCCTAATCTCCACCCACAATGCATACTTGCCGAGTCAAAGCTCTGACAAGGCCTGATACTCAACTCTGCTCATCCTGAACTCTCGGCAACATATTTGATGATGGGGACCTTTTTCTTTCTGGTCTGTTTATCAGTGAGGAACACACGTTCCCCAAGAAATGCTGATTTAAAGGGAGCTCTGGTGGCCTAGTGGCAAGAAGCTACACTGCAATCCCAGATGTGCCTGGTTCGAATCCACCAGAGGCTCTGCTGGAGAAGGAGGGACAATCTCGTCCTGTACCAGTCAGATCTGATTTGACAGTACAATGCACAAAAAATAATAAAAATAAAAATAAAAAAAGAAATGCTGATTTGATTCAGCCCCTTATGTTGCAAAACTGGGCACAGGGATTAAATACACCCAAAGTCCTTTAGTCCATCAGGATGGAGTTGAAGCTGGAACGTGAATTTCTAGACCTCACGGTCACACTCTCCTAAGGTCCCACGGACCTAAAAGAGGACTGCAGTTGAGCTCAGGCCTGGAGTAGAAGGGGCCATGGTAGGGACCCCAAGGGGTGGAGGCGAGCGTTGCCTGGTAGTAGGTGACAGATGTTCTGGGTACGCAGAGAAAACCAGGAAGGGGGCTGTGGTCCCTGCCTGCTGCAAGATGGGTGTGTGACTCACTCAGACCCCAGAGCAGAGCTGAGCTAGGGCTCAGAGCATCAGACAGTGGGCAAGGCCATGGGACAGTAGGCAAGGCCACAGGAGAGACAGGTAGGTCAAGGCCACAGGAGAGACAGGTAGGTCAAGGCCACAGGAGAGTCAGGCAGGTCAAGGCCACGGGAGAGACAGGCAGGGCTCAGGAAGTAGGCTCAGAGGCCCAGGTATAAAGAAGCATGGTGTAGCCGGCCCCCTGTGCCCAGGCCTCATGGATTGACCATACACCCCACAGCAACAGCCACTGCAGACGGATGCTGACATCTTGCCGGAGTGGGTGAGGGAACCCCGACCCCCGGTCCTGAGGCTGTACTCACCTCCTGGGCTCTGGCCCGAGGTCTGGGCCCACCGTGGACTGGCAGCTGGAGGTCGAGGCACAGAGCGAATGCTGGGGTGCAGGCAGGCGGCGGGGCAGCTCGCAGTAGGGCGCCTCTGCACTCGGCGGGCTCGAGGGCTCCTGGAACTGAGTCGGAGACCAGAGACAGCTCAGCGCCCACGTGGGGGCTGCCCTCCCCCTGCAGGGCCCCTCCCCCACCGGGCAGGCTGGGAGGTACAGACATCTCCTCCAGGATCTCACACTTCCCGGGGGCCGGCCGTCCATCGGGCCCCTGGGGAACCACACCGGGGCTGCGGGGTGCATGAGTGTGTGTACACACATGTGTGAGTGTGTGTGTGTTCACACCTAGGCTGGTGGGTGGGCTTGTGAGCACACTAGTGCCCGTATGTGCTTGTTTGGGGCACATGTGTGCACATGGGTGTTGTGTGATGTGTGCACAGATACAGGCGTGCAGCAGTAGTGCATGCGTGAATGTATATGTGCACATGTGCACGAACGTTGATTTGCATGTGTGTGTTGGTATGTTGGTATGCTTGAGGATGCCGATTGGGCAGAGGACCCCAAAGGGTATTTTGTAGCCACAAGGAACAAAGTAAAAAAATGAAGGAGAGGAGAGGGCACAGCTGGTCAGCAGCAGGAGGGGGTGTGAGGGAGGAGGGGACGTGAGAACAAGGCCTTGAAGGAAGAGACTCAGCACTAATGAAACGGAGGGTCCCATGGCAGTAGGTCAAGGTCAAGGGTGAGGATGGGCTGGAGAGGCCACCGCTCCTGTGGCCCTCCCGCCATCAGCAGGACCACACCTGCTTGCCATGGCTGGTGCCTGGTTCACCCAGGGGGGGCACGGCTGCTATCTCTGGGAAGGCCCCCCCATTCCTCCCCACGCTCCCAGGTGGCAGAGCCCTCGCCTGGTGGTGGGAGACTGCGGCCAGGGCACCCCGTGCCCCGCCTCCTCTCGGGTTACCTGGGCAGCGGGCTCCCGTGGTGGCGGCTGGCGGCTGTCAGCACCCTCGTCCCCGGGGGGCTCCGGCTCCGGCCCCCAGGCTGCCGCCCTCCCAGGCCCCGACTCCAGGCCACGGTGGCGAAGGCAGAGGCAGCGGAAACCTTAGAGGGGCCTGCCGCGGGAGCAGGGGCCCCTCATTACTGTTTCATAAGCCCGGGCCCAGCCAAGAACAATGCAGGACATGAAACCACAGGAACCCGATCTGTCCAGCTCACCTGAGAGGCGGCGGGCGGGCGGGGGCCGGACCCGGGGCTCCCTGGGGACCATGCAGCCCAGGGCCGAGGCCAGAGCCTGGCCAGAGCCCTAGGGTGGGCTCGGCGCTGTAGGTTCCAAGAAGGCCACCTCTGGCAGGGTCCACACAGGGTCAAGGAGAAAGGGCCCAGTGGCTGCGGCACCAGCCAGGCTGGAGGAGGAGACCCGCTGGGGTTCAGTTTCGCCCCCTGCCCTGAGCCAGATTCTGATCAGAGCTCGGCAGCAGGAGGTGTCAGATCCGAGGCCTGCCTGGCGTCTCGGCTGCCCTGGGGACCTCACAGTGCGAATGAGGAGGGAGTGTCTCCTGGGCATCACAAAGGGGTCTCAGCCCTAGATATGCCCCCCCAGCCTGCAGCAGCCCCTTGTCGCTGCCTGCAGCCCAGCCCCGTCGCCACCCACTTTTAAGAGGAGGTCCAGCAGTCAGTCCTCAGCTCTGATTTCCTATCTGGCGGGTCAGCACAGACCTCAGGCCCAACCCTGCCGCCTCCACTTCCCAGCCGGGTGACCTCAGCTGGTGGCGTCCTCTCTCCAAACCTTGTTTGCTCCTCTCTAAAGTGGAGCTGGAACTGAAAGCAAGACACTGGACAAGCGACTTCTATTTGGACCTCAGCTGTCCCTTTTACTTTAGGGAGATGACAAGAGGGTGCACCCCTCCCCCGGGATGCTAGGGGAGGCCGCTGTCATTGCCATTGTCATTGGCTGCATCAAGTTGGCCCTAATTCACAATGACCTCATGTGCAACAGATTGACGTGCTGCCCAGTCCTGCACCGTCCCTGGGGCTCTCATGCAGACAGCAACATTGTGAACTGTAAGGTTTCCATAGCAGACCACCAGGCCTTTCCTCCTCGTCCATATTAACTTAAAAGTTAATAAGCCCGTTCAGCATCAGAGCAACCTTAGAGCAAACCTCTGCCGGCCGATGGGTAGTGACTATACATGAGATGCATGGTCAGGAATCGAACCTGGGCCTCTGACATGGAAGGCTAGAATTCACCGATGCCCTCTGCTGTGAGAATTTACAGGCCTGGTGTTTGTAAAAGGCTTTAGACAGTGCTTGGCGTATCTATCTTAAACATGGTAAATAAAGTAGACATGTTAAATAGAATTTTACAAATGCAAAATAGATAAAATAATGTTAACTGCAACTCAGAACAAATAAATCGAAAAGGGAAGTGAATATGGCTTTTACACCATGGCCTATGTGGACCCTCCAGCATTCGGCCATGACCTACTCAAATTGTGTCCAGAGTTAGCTGACAGCAGAGCAGGGGAGATTCGAACTGGGCTCCCCATGGCATTCTGGTGATCACCAGCTCAACCTTCATGAGCCGCTAGGACCCAGGGCCATGTCTGCATATTCTCGGGTCAGTGAAGTTGTCATATTGGATCCAATTCTGTAACAAGAAACCTAGCTCAGGAGCCCCAAGCCTGTTTTCCAACATATTGATCCTGACTCCACATGTCTCCAGGGACAGACGGGTCCCCTCAGAGGAGAGAAGTCTGTTTCCTAGAGACTGGCTTCTGCTGAGAGTGGGAGAGAGTGGCGCAGAGCAAGCTGGGCGCCCCAGCAGGGCAGCCACTCTGGGTCTTCAGGAAAGCAGCAGGGACAGATCCACTCATCCACCCATCCCTACCCACAGAGAGCCTGCTGTCTGCTGCCAGATCCCAGGAGGAGTCCCCGGTGACCGCAGGGTGGACAGGGAGGAAGTGGTCGTCACCCTCTGGGGTGCACATTCCGGAGTCAGAACAATCCCCCAAACAGCATCTGGCTCTAGGGTCTGGCCAAGGGGTAGAACAGTCGCCCCGCATAGCCCACAGGGGGCGCTGAGCAACTGGAAGTTCAAAGAAGCAAAGGCTTTGACAAAGGATCTTCATGAAGGAGACCTGGTTTGGGCTGAGAACAGAGAGGTGGACCTCTGCACAGAAGGATGCGTCAGGTTTGGGCTGAGAACAGAGAGGTGGACCTCTGCACAGAAGGATGCATCAGGCTTGGGCTGAGAACAGAGAGGTGGACCTCTGCACAGAAGGATGCATCAGTCCGCTCCCATTAAGATTTACAGCCTCAGAATCCCCGGGGGCTGCTCTGCTCTGTCCTACGGAGGCTGCTAAGGGTCAGAATGGATCTGACAATAGTGCGTTTGCTTTGGTTGATCTGGAAACACTTCTCAGGTTGACTTCGGGAAGCCAGAAGGAGATACTGGGACACTGTTCTCTTTCCACTCAAACTTGAGCTTCTCCTGACAGTCCCTCTTCCCCAGGTCACACTTCACTCTTCTCTACAGATGAAGGCTCAGACCTGAGGGTCACGTTAGTCAGAGCCAGATCCCCATGGCCCTCAGGACTCTGTTCCTCACATCCTCAGCAGCCTCCCCTCATCTCCTCTGGGGTCTCCCTTCGGACTGCAAACAGCTAACAAGCTCAGCTGCTCACTGAGAGTTTGAAGGTCTGAGTCCAACAGCTGTGCCTCAGAAGAAAGGCCTGGTGATCTACTTCCAAAAAAATCACACACAGAAAAACCCTATAAAATGCAGGGAGCAAGGGAGCCCTGGCGGCCTAGTGACAAGAAGCTGTACTTAAATGCCAGAGGTATGCAGTTCGAATCCACCAGATGCTCTGCTGGAAAAGGAGGGGCAATCTCCTCCTGTACCAGTCAAGTCCAATTTGATGGTATACACACACAAAATAATAAAATAAAATAAAAACTTTAAAAAACCTAAAACGTAGGGAGCAGTGAGTTCGTGTTACTGGAAAAGGAATAATCCGGAAAAGGAGTGTGGGAACAGTCGGACAACATGAAGTGTCACTGAATCCTACATGTAGGAATTGCTGAGTTGGTGTATGTTTTGTTATGTAAATTCTTGAAAACAATAGAAACAATAATATGGATTCTTGAAAAAAATAATGCCATGAAGTACACAGTTCTACTCTATTTGGCAGTACACAGGGAAATACCAAGAGCTGAAGTCAACTCAAAGGTAACTAGTTTCATTTCCACTGGAGTGTCTTATGCCTCAAACTTAAAACACCCCAAATAAGTCTCCTAGAACTTACTTAGGAGTTAGCCATAGGCTTCCCAATGCATTGTCCCACTTTTAGATGCATGTTGTTGTTATTGTTATGTGCCATCAAGTTGCCTGCAACTCATAGCAAACCTATGTACAATACTGAACCCTGACCTACCCTGAACCTACCCCCATTATCCCAGTTATTATGTCAATCCATCTCATCTGAGTTGTTCCTCGCTTTAGCTGTTCCTCCACCCTTCCACCCTTGATGGTCTTCTCTAAGGACTGGTCCCTCCTGGCCATGCAAGCAGTCGAAAAATACCATGACTTTTATCTGGTGCACTTTAGTCTTTCATCTGACATCCTTGCTCTTTAAGACTTTAATTTCTTTACATGAGAGGTTTGTCCAATGCAACTCATCTTCTGTTTTCTTGACAGCTGCTTCAGTGGGTGTTGATTATGGATCCAAGTCAAGTGAAATCACTGACAACTTCAATCTTTTCTCCATTGATAACACTGCTTGTTGTTCAAGTTGTGAGGATTTTTGTACTCTTGGTGTTGCGGGATGATCCATACTAAAGGCTGTCGTCTTCGCCTTCTTCAGTAAGCGCTTCAAGTCCGCTACACTTTGAGGAAGTAAGGTTGTATCGTTCCAATACACAGGTTGCTGATGAGTCTTCCTTTAATCGTCATCCCATGTTCTTCCTAGTTCTCGGATTATTGGCAGAGCACACAGAATATGTACGGAGAAAGGCTACAACCTTGACACACATCTTTTCTGATTTGAAGCCATGCAGTATTTCCTTGTTTTGTTCAAAAGACAAGTTTGTCGGTTCATGTACAGGTTCCGCTGATGCCAGCCATCATTTTTCATAGGATTATAAAAAAAATCATAAAAAATACAAATCTGTGACTTCCCTGTTTAAACTCTTCCGTGGATGCCCACAACTCTGGGCAAAGCCCTCAGGATGGCTGAGGCCCCACCCATCTGCATCCTCTTCCCCTGCAGCTCCTCTGCCCCTCTTTGCTGGCCCTTCTCCAGCCCTCCATATGCCTCTTTACGGAGCGCCTCCTCCTCCCTCCCCCAACACCACCGGGCCAGTGCCTGCGTGACCTTCACCAGGCATCTGAAAGGCTGTTCCCCTGGAGAGATCTTCTCGCATCATTTGTCCTTTCATTTACCTCTGACCCCATCTGCTCTTTATTCCTTTACAGCACGTATCATGACTCTGATTAGATCATTGTTTGTATGGTGATTTCCCCATCACCCCACTCCTTCCCTTTCTAGACCACAAACCCCCATGGAGGCAGGGATGAGTCGTCTTCCTCACGTCTCACCCTTTCGCTGACAACAGACACAATGTCCTCATTCAGCATGTGCTGAATACATCAAGCTGACTGAGGTCTTAAGTTTAGGAAGGGTGGAGCTGAGACTGTAACCCCCATCTGTCCCCATCTAGGATTCCCTTTCAGTCTGTGCTTGCAGGCTTCTTCTCCATTGGGAGAAGGGTCATTTATAGGAGATGAACCCACCAGGACATTTAGGCATCCACTCTCTGAACGTGGAGGTTGGGATGAAGGAGCTGTTATCAGAGGTTTAACAATATACCTACTGTTGCTGTTGTTATGTGTCGGTGAGTTGACTACTCATAGTACTACTCATACCCTATGCACAGTAGTTCTGAGCCCGGCTCTATCCTGAGCCAATCTCACTGTCTCTGCCACACCGGCCCTCATGACCCCAGTGATGGTGTCAAGCTCTACTATTCTACATCCAGTTTGGGGGGGAGTGTCTAGGGGAAAAGCTTTTGATTGGTTGCACAAGATGCAACCATTTGTCTCTATTCATCTGGAGCAAATGCGAATGGAGGAAATTGAAGACTCAGAAGAGAAACGGGTCCCCAGGACTAACCATACTCATACTAACCATAACCTCTTCTAACCTGAGACCAGAAGAAGCCAGTGGTACGCAGTCAACCAGAGCTGGTGATACCACAGATGGTACCGGATAGGATATGAGGTGGGAGATAAAATTCCAGAACACTTGATCGTGCTAATGCAAAACCTATACTTGGACCAGGAGGCAGTCATCTGAACAAAGCAAGGAAACACTGCATGGTTCAAAAGTGGAAAGGATAGACGCCAGGGATGTGTCCTATCTCCATACCTTTTCACCCTATTTGCAGGACAGATTATTCAGGAGGCTGGATTGTATGAGAAATGTGGCATCAGGATTGGAGAAGGCTCATCAACAATCCGCATTATGCAGATGACACAACCCTGCTCGCTGAAACTGAGGAGGACCTGAAGCGCTTACTGCAGAAGGTCAAGGACTTCAGCCTTCAATACGGATTGAGGCTCAATATCAAGAAGACAAAGATTCTCACCACTGGACCAATTGGCAGCATCAGGATGGATGGTGAAGAGATTGAGATTGTTCACAGCTTTAGTTTGCTTGGCTCCACAGCCAATACTCTTGGCACTAGTGGCCAGGGAATCAAAAAATGTATTGCGATGGGAAAATCTGCTGTTAGGGACCTCTCCAAAGTACTGAAGGGCAATGATGTCACTCTGGAGACTAAGGTGCACCTGATACAGGCCATGGTCTTTGCAATCACTTGCTATACATCAGAAAGCTGGACAGTGACTAGAGAGGCTGGAAGGAGAGTTGATGTTTTTGAGCGGTGGTGTTGGAGAAGAGTATGGAATATACCATGGACTGCTAAGAAAATGAACAGGTTTAAGTTAGAGAGGGTTAAACCAAGCAGCTTCTTAGAGGCAAGGATTCTGAAGCATTGTTTGACATACTTTGGACATGTTACAAGGAGGGACTGGTCCTTGGAGAAGGACATCATGCTTGGGAGGGTGGAGGGACCAGTGCAAGAGAGGAAGACCCTCTATGAGATGGATTGATTCAGTGACTGGGGTAATGGGGGTAGGTGTGTCGGAGACAGTGAGGTTGGCACAGGATAGGGCAGGATTTAGGGCTGTTGTACATAGGGTCGCTATGAGCTGCAGGTGACTCGACGGCACATAACAACAACAACAATATAACGAAATTCAACTCTTCCTTAAAAAAACCAAACTTACTAATGACTACAGTAACTCCAAGATTATCACCCTAAAGTGCTCTTTTAACTGGAACTGAAATCCCTCCTGGATGTCTCCTTTCTGCCAGCAGATCACCTGGTAGAATAAATAATATCATCAGGGGGGAGCTCTGGTGGCCTAGTGGCAAGAAACTGCACTGCAATCCCAGAGGCGCATGGTTCGAATCCACCAGATGCTCTGCCGGAGAAGGAGGCGCAATATCCTCCTGTACCAGTCAGATCTGATTTGACGGTACACACACACAAAAATAAAAAAAAAATAATATCATCAGGGAGCCACGGGCTCCTTCAGACGTTCATGAGACCGTGGTCAACACTTACCCAAGAGCAAAGACGGAGAAGACAAGGGGTGCAGGGAAGCCAGAGCAATGGAGACGGAGCAGACAGAATGCCAGCATGCCACACGGGCACTCAATTTGCTGTGCAAACTTCCATTTAAAACATAATTTCAAATTAAATTCTTCATGGTTTGGTGTCAAGGCAGCCATACGCATGCGGTTTGGGAGAAATAGAGTCACACATCCTAAATGCCTTGCTCCTTCCACTTTATCTGAGGAACGTGACCCCAGAGTAATCAAATGACACAGGTCGCACAGCAGGTAAACCACAACTGCACTAAGTCGCCCCTCACTCCCCTCCTCCGCCCCACCCCGCCCTACACGAAGCCAGAATTCAGAGCAACAGGAACCTCAGACCTTGCTGGGAGCTCAGAGCCACAAGGGGTCAACCTGGTCCGGAAATCCACAGGTCCTACGCTTCTTTGTCGTAAGGCGGTCCAGTGGCTTAGTCCACAGGGACCCAAAGACCTCTTTGGTGGTTCGAACCCCCCAGCGGCTCCATGCAAGAAAGCTGGGAAATCTCTTTGCATGCATCTTACAACCTCTGAAAACCCACTGGAGGGTCAGCTATGGGACAGTTTGAGGGTTTGAGTGCTTCTTTCTCACAGGAGTCCCTGGCATGGGGGTGTTCTAATGTCCTTTCAAACATGCCTGCCCCCAATCAAAAGGCTGGTGACCACTCCTAGATGCCTCAGAAGAAAGGCCCGGCAGTCAAATTTTTAAGAAAACAGCCAGTAAACATCCTCTGGAACACAGCTCTGCTCCGTCACACACAAGATCATCAGAAATCAGGGCCAACACACTGACAACTGTTGGTTTTGCTTTCAACTGGAGCTTCTCCCCGTCTAGGTACCAGGTGACCTAGTCCCTGTGAGGCCTGGAGCTTGGCATTGGGGTGCCCTGAGCCTAGAGTGAGACAGAAACTCTCTTCCCAACACTTTGACTCCCTCAGTTGCTTCGAGGAGAATGTCTTCACCTCTCTAATCTCCACTCTGCTTTTTAACAGAGCTCAGAGCTTCATCAGACAACACTTTCTAGCTAGAATAACATTTCTATTTTTATTTTCTACTCTTACCTCCTAGAGAACGTCTCCTAGATTCTGGGCACGGTCCTAGTTTTCCACTTGTGGTGTTTGGCACGTGATTGTGTTTCAGTATCAGTGAACAGGGGGTTTCAATTGAAAGAACAGCAAAGTAACAGATGAGATGAGGTGATGACAGAAACTCCTAACAGAGGAGCAGAATGGCTGAAGTTTAAGAAACGGAAATAGGGTCCAACTGTCCCTTGGGCAAGGTTGTGTCATATGCATAATGCAAGTTATTGATGAGTCTCCCTGCAATGCTGTTGCCACACTCCTCTCATAGAGTCCAGCTTCATGGATAATTTGCTCAGTATACAGATTGAATAGGTATGGAGAGAGAATACAACCCTGACACACTCCCTTCCCAATTCTGAACTATGCAGCGCTCTCCTGCTCTGTTCACACAACAGCCTCCTTCCTGGTCCAGGTATAAGTTCCGCATGAGCACAATCAAGAGCTCTGGGATTCCTATTCCTCTCAATGACAGCCACAGCATGTTATGATTTACACAGTCAAATGCCTTTGCACAGTCAATAAAGCACAAACAGACATTCTTTTGGTGTTCCTTACTTTCAGCCAGAGTCCATCTGACATCAGCAATAATATCCCTGGTGCCATGGCCTCTTCTAAATCCTGCTTGAACTCTGGAAGTTCCTGATTCTGGGGCTTCGTCTGACATACTTTGGGCATGTTACAAGGAGGGACAGGTCCTTGGAGAGGGACGTCATGCTTGGGGGAGGTGGAGGGATGGCGCAGGAGGGGAAGACCCTCTATGAGATGGATTGATTCAGTGACTGGGGTAATCGGGATGGGTGTGTCAGAGGCAATGCGATTGGCACA
>NW_006399836.1:9005953-9008525 GCF_000299155.1 Elephantulus edwardii
TAGCGACCCTATGTACAAGAGTTCTAAACACCGTTCTATCCTGTGCCAACCATGCCGTCTCAAATGCACTCATTCCCACCACTCTAGTCACAGAATTGATCCATCTCATCGAACGTCTTCCTCTCCTGTACTGTCCCTCCAGTCTGCCAAATATGATGTCCCTCTCCAAGGACCAGTTCCTCCTTGCAACATGCCCAAAGTATGTCAGATGAAGCTTCAGAATCCTTGACTTCAAAGAGCATTCCGGCTTCACCTTCTCCAGGACAAACCTCTTTGTTCTCCTAGCAGTCCATGGTATATTCAACACTCTTCTCCAGAATCATAGCTCAAAGATACCAAGTCTCTTAGTCTCTGGAAAAAAGATATCATGCTGGGAAAGGTGGAGGGTCAGAGAAAGAGAGGAAAACCCTCAACACGATGTGTGGGCTCAAGCATGTCAGAGATCATGGGAATGGTGCAGAGCAGGCCAAGGCTCAGATCTGTTGTTCACAGGGTCACTTTGAATCATAGTCGGCTCAGTGGCACCCAACAACAATACCTGGTTGCACAGACAGGGAAGCTGAGTCTCTGACCAGGAGCAAGGCTGGCATCCGGGTTCAAGCTGTATTTCTGGCCAGCCCAGGTTACACTGCCAATTCCCCATCCCAAATACCCTCAGGAAAGCTAGCCCACCTGATGTCCAGCTCGGTGGGCCTCCTCAGGATAGAAGCAGTTTTGACAAAGACGCTGGGCCAGCATGTTGGCATCAAAGTGTTCACAGGGGACGTGCCCAGCCATCTGCTCCATGGTGAAGGAGTTGGACCGGGCAGCTCCTGTCCACCGGCTGGCTCTCTCGGTGCAGCCTGGGAAGATGGAGAGACAAGGATCAGAGGGCTGAATGTCTCTCTACATACCTCAGACCTCAACCTCAGCATGCCCCAGTAACACGAGGACCACAAAAATAAAATTACTTATACAGCCACCAATCCATTTATTCATTCAGCAAACACTCATTAAGCCCCAGACTGCCAAGCTGTTAACACCCGACGTCTAGTCCTTATTCAGTGTTTCCAGAACCCTGCATCCACGCTCCTGGACTCCTCACACAAATACAGGGACTCTCCCGGCCCTGCCTGGTTAGACTCTCTAACGATGAGATCTGGGTGTGCATTTTAAATAAGCCTTTCCTTATCCCAACCTCAGGAATTCCCATACATTTCAAAGTTTGATGCCCTTGTCCTACAGGTGCCTGTGTTATGTTGTTATATACGGTTGAGATGGAACCAACCCACAGCTGGTACTTCAGTGGGTTTTCAGAGACAGTAAATCACCTGGTAGGAAGCTGCCCATTTTTCTCCTGCAGAGCAGCTGGTGGATTCAAACTGTGTGCCTTTACACTCGCAGCAAAACTCCTTTCCATTAAAGCCACCAGAGCTCCCTCCCTGTATTATGTCGTTATTGTTGTTGTTAAGTGCCATCGAGTTGCAGGCTATTCACAGTGATCCTATGAACAAAAGTCCTCGACTCTTGCGCGACTTTCATCCTTACTCCAGGTTCATAGGGTTTCCGGAGGCAAGCTATTACAGAAGCGGATGCCACTCCTGCTTCCAAGCTTGTTTTAATTGGGGAGCTTCACCAAACACTGTCCACCATGGGTAACCATTAATGCATTTGACACACCAGTGTCACAGTATCCAGCCTCACAGCAACCACAAGTTACCGCTGTACGGCAAGTGGACACACCAGGGCTATACGACCTACAGGAATATCTGGACAAAAACAATGAAAGACAGGCCCAAGGGCTGCAGATTAAAAGTCACCCACCTTTGGCTTGGTAGCACCTGTATTATAGGTGATTTTAAAACTCAAAATCAGTGTCACCCAGTCGAAACCGAGCCCTGGGTGACGACGCTCCAGTGGGTTTTTGGAGGCTCTGCATCTCAGTGGAAGAGATTACCTATCTTTCTCCCAAGGGGCAGCTGGTAGAAGGAGCGGCCTTTGAGGTCAGCAGTGCCTCTCGCTACAGCCAACACCGTCAGAGCTCCCATTAGAAATACTACAATAGGTGATATTTCGTCCTCAATATTCATTACAGATAAAATCTCAGAGGAGGCAACTAAGGCTCAGAGAGATTCCCTACTTGTTCAAGGACGCAGAGGCCAAACTGGGTTCAAAGCCAACTGTCCTGCGAGGTGGAGGAAGGACCACTGGACACACAGCCACATAACAGGGTCCCTGGGGATGGAGCAGCGGCAAAGCCCTAGGTGGGCATTTGTCAAGTCTCAAAACAGAGACTGACTCAAGGCCTCAGAGCAAGGCTGGGACTTGAGCCCAGGGTTCTAAGCTGGGTTCTCTCTTGTTTGGGAGAATAACTCCACAAGCCCCCCTCTCCTGGCCCACCTGGACTTCCCAAAGAGGGGAGTAGGGAAGGGGCTGTGTGCTGGAGAAGGAGGTGGGGAATCCAACTTCCCCAAACACTCCCACCTATAGTAACCCCAAGCCACCGGTCCCTACCTGTCCTCACCTGGTGCGTTTCCCCCAGGGTCCCAGGGGGTCATCAGGCCTTCATCGCCAGGCTGTGCTGAGAGCTGGG